>NC_140004.1:41305701-41425634 GCF_964263955.1 Coregonus lavaretus | reverse complement strand
CTCCTCCTCCCCCATACTCATCTCCTCTCTTGTCCTCTCCTCCTCTCCTCTCTTGACCTCTCCTCAATCTCCCATTCTCCTGTCCTCTCCTCAATCTCCCCCCAGAGAGGAGAGGAGGAGAGGACAAGAGAGGAGAGGAGGAGAGGACAAGTGAGGAGGACAAGAGAGTAGAGGAGAATGAGAGAGGAGGAGTGGACAAGAAAGGAGAGGACAAGAGAGTTGAGCAGTATGGGAGAGGAGAGGAGAGGACAAGAGTGGAGAGTGTTATGGGAGAGGAGGAGAGGAGAGGGCAAGAGAGGAGAGGACAAGAGAGGAGAGGACAAGAGAGGAGAGGAGGAGAGGACAAGTGAGGAGAGGGGTTTGGGAAAGGAGGAGAGGACAAGAGGAGAGGAGTATGTTAGAGGAGGAGAGGACAAGAGAGGAAAGGACAAGAGAGAAGAGGTGTATGTGAGAGGAGGCGAGGACAGGAGAGGAGAGGACAAGAGAGGAGAGGAGTATGGGAGAGGAGGAGAGGACAAGAGAGGATAGGGGTATGTGAGAGGAGGAGAGGACAATAGAGGAGAGGACAAGAGAGGAGAGGAGTATGGGAGAGGAGGAGAGGACAAGAGAGGAGAGGTGTATGGGAAAGGAGGAGAGGTCTAGAGAGGAGAGGTCAAGAGAGGAGAGGAGTATGGGAGAGGAGGGGAGGACAAGAGAGGAGTATGGGAGAAGAGGTGAGGACAAGAGAGGAGAGGAGGAGAGGACAGGTGAGGAGAGGGGTTTGGGAGAGGAGGTGAGGACAAGAGAGGAGAGGAGAGGGTTATGGAGGGGGGGACAAGAGAGGAGAGGATGGGGGGACAAGAGGAGAAGGGGGGACAAGAGGAGAGGGGAGGAGAGGACAAGAGAGGAGAGGGCAAGAGAGGAGAGGACAAGAGAGGACACTAACCCTAACCCTAACCCATCCTCTCCCATACTCCTCTCCTCTCTGTTCTCTTCTCCTCTCCCATACTCCTCTCCTCTCTTGTCCTCTCCTCCTCTCCCATACTCCTCTACTCTCTTGTCCTCTCCTCCTCTCCCATACCCCTCTCCTTTTGTTCTCTCCTCCTCTTGTCCTCACCTCTTTTGTCCTCTCCTCTCTTGTCCTCTCCTCCTCTCCTCTCTTGTCCTCTCCTCAATCTCCCATTATCCTGTCCTCTCCTCAATCTCCCATTCTCCTCTCCTCTCTTGACCTCTCCTCCTCTCCTCTCTTGTCCTATCCTCCTCTCCCATTCTCCTCTCCTCTCCTCTCTTGACCTCTCCCCCTCTTCTCTCTTGTCCTCTCCTCCTCTCCCATACTCCTCTCCTCTCTTGACCTCTCCTCTCCTCTCCCATACTCTTCAACTCCCTTGTCCTCTCCTCTCTTGTCCACTCCTCCTCTCCCATACTCCTCAATTCTCTTGTAATCTCCTCCCTTGTCCTCTCCTCTCTTGTCCTCTCCTCCTCTCCCATACCCCTCTCCTCTTGTCCTCTTCTCTCCTCTCTTGTCCTCTCCCACACTCCTCTCCTCTCTTGTCCTCTCCTCCTCTCCCACACCCCTCTCCTCTCCTCTCTTGTCCTATCCTCCTCTCCCATTCTCCTCTCCTCTCCTCTCTAGTCCTCTCCTCCTCTCCTCTCTTGTCCTCTCCTCTCTTGGGAGGGGTATGGGAGAGGAGGAGAGGGCAAGAGAGGAGAGGGGTATGGGAGAGGAGGAGAGGACAAGAGAGGAGAGGACGAGAGAGGAGAGGTGTATGGAGAGGAGGAGAGGACAAGGGAGGAGAGGACAAGAGAGGAGAGGACAATAAAGGAGAGGAGTATGTGAGAGGGGGCGAGGACAAGAGAGAAGAGGACAAGAGGGGAGAGGATGAGAGGAGAGGACGAGAGAAGAGTATGGGAGAGGAGGAGAGGAGGAGAGGACAAGAGAGGAGAGGAGTATGGGAGAGGAGGAGAGGAGAGGACAAGAGAGCAGGGGAGTATGGGAGAGGAGGAGAGGACAAGAGAGGAGAGGACATGTGAGGAGAGGAGTATGAGAGAGGAGGAGAGAACAAGAGAGGAGAGGAGAAGAGGAGTATGGGAGAGGAGGAGTGGACAAGAGAGTAGAGGACAAGAGAGTAGAGGACAAGAGAGTAGAGGAGTATGGGAGAGGAAGAGAGGACAGGAGAGAAGAGGACAAGAGAGGAGAGGGGTATGGGAGAGAGGAGAGGACAAGAGAGGAGAGGACAAGAGAGGAGAGGAGGAGAGGACAAGAGAGGAGAGGAGGAGAGGACAAGAATGGAGAGGACAAGAGAGGAGAGGACAAGTGAGGAGGACAAGAGAGTAGAGGAGAATGGGAGAGGAGGAGTGGACAAGAGAGGAGAGGACAAGAGAGTTGAACAGTATAGGAGAGGACAAGAGTGGAGAGGGTTATGGGAGAGGAGGAGAGGACAGGAGAGGAGAGGACAAGAGAGGAGAGGAGGATGGGAGATTGAGGAGAGGAGAGGACAAGAGAGGAGAGGACAAGGGAGGAGAGGAGTATGGGAGAGGAGGAGAGGACAAGAGAGAAGAGGGGTATGGGAGAGAAGGACATGACAGGAGAGGAGAGGACAAGAGAGGAGAGGAGGAGAGGACAAGAGAGGAGAGGACAAGAGAGGATAGGGGTATGGGAGAGGAGGAGTGGAGAGGACAAGAGAAGAGAGGAGTATGGTATTGAAGGAGATGACAAGAGAGGAGAGAAGGAGAGGACATGTGAGGAGAGGAGTATGAGAGAGGAGGAGAGAACAAGAGAGGAGAGGAGTTTTGGAGAGGAGGAGTGGGCAAGAGAGGAGAGGACAAGAGAGTAGAGGAGTATGGGAGAGGAAGAGAGGACAAGATAGAAGAGGACAAGAGAGGAGAGGAGGATGGGAGATTGAGGAGAGGAGAGGACAAGAGAGGAGAGGACAAGGGAGGAGAGGAGTATGGGAGAGGAGGAGAGGACAAGAGAGAAGAGGGGTATGGGAGAGAAGGACATGACAGGAGAGGAGAGGACAAGAGAGGAGAGGAGGAGAGGACAAGAGAGGAGAGGACAAGAGAGGATAGGGGTATGGGAGAGGAGGAGTGGAGAGGACAAGAGAAGAGAGGAGTATGGTATTGAAGGAGATGACAAGAGAGGAGAGAAGGAGAGGACATGTGAGGAGAGGAGTATGAGAGAGGAGGAGAGAACAAGAGAGGAGAGGAGTTTTGGAGAGGAGGAGTGGGCAAGAGAGGAGAGGACAAGAGAGTAGAGGAGTATGGGAGAGGAAGAGAGGACAAGATAGAAGAGGACAAGAGAGGAGAGGAGGAGAGGGCAAGAGTGGAGAGTAGAGGAGTATGGGAGAGGAAGAGAGGAGAGGAGTATGGGAGAGGAGGAGAGGACAAGAGAGGAGAGGAGGATGGGAGAGGAGGAGAGGACAAGAGAGGAGAGGAGTATGGGAGAGGAGGAGAGGACAAGACAGGAGAGGAGGATGGGAGAGGAGGAGAGGACAAGAGAGGAGAGGAGTATGGGAGAGGAGGAGAGAACAGGAGAGGAGAGGGGTGTGGGAGAGGAGGAGAGGACAAGAGGAGAGAACAGGAGAGGAGGAGAGGACAAGTGAGGAGAGGGGTATGGGAGAGGAGGTGAGGACAAGAGAGGAGAGGAGTGTGGGAGAGGACAAGAGAGGAGAGAAGAGGACAGGAGGAGAGGGCTATGGGAGGGGAGGAGAGGACAAGAGAGGAGAGGGGTATGGGAGAGGACAAGAGAGGAGAGGAGGAGAGGAGAGGAGAATGGGAGATTGAGGAGAGGACAAGAGAGGAGAGGAAGAGAGGACAAGAGAGGAGAGGTCAAGAGAGGAGAGGAGTATGGGAGAGGAGGAGACCACAAGAGAGGAGAGGAGGAGAGGACAAGAGAGGAGAGGACAAGTTTTTTACTTAATACTTTATTTTTAATTTTCTTAAAACTGCATTGTTGGTCAAGTGCTTGTAAGTAAGCATTTCACTGTAAGGTCTACACCTGTTGTATTCAGCGCATGTGGAAAATAACATTTGGTTTGATTTGATTCATAGGAGAGGAAGAGAGGACAGTGGATGTGGGAAGAGAGGAGAGAAGAGAGGAAGCTATCTAGCTACTGCTGATGCCATAAGAACCACCATCGTTCACCGTCATCCCATTCATAGGACTAAATAAAAAATGAATCCTTCCAGAGCAGCATATGGCATCCTTTCACAAAGGGTGTGTCCCAAATGGTATCCTGCAGTATTTTTGACCAGAGCCCTATGGGGATAGAATCCATGTTGCCATTCTCTGCCATTTACCACACAACAGCACAAGCCTGGTCCTAATTAGTCTAATTAGTATGCTGTTAACCGCCTATTGTCACAGAACTCTACCTATATGTAAATATCTCCTATTAACAATGGGGATGTGTAATGTGTTGGCCAAATTACCATAAATCATCATCTTGAATAATCACTCCTTCATGTCATCTGACTGGTGTGGTGTATTGTGAATCACTGTGGAGATACTGTACTGTATAGGGCCTCTGCTGCTGCTGGCCAAGTGACAGCACAGAGAACTATGCATAGAGATCCTATTACATTACTCTCTCTGACCAAAATGGCTGAGCTTTTATACTGTCATAAGAACAATCATGTCCATTCTAGTATTCTAATTCCTAATTCTATGGAACAATGGCTGTACATAAATGATTGATAATTGATTGGACTTACAGTGAGGGAAAAAAGTATTTGATCCCCTGCTGATTTTGTACGTTTGCCCACTGACAGACATGATCAGTCTATAATTTTAATGGTTGGTTTATTTGAACAGTGAGAGACAGAATAACAACAACAAAATCCAGAAAAATGCATGTCAAAAATGTTATAAATTGATTTGCATTTTAATGAGGGAAATAAGTATTTGACTTTACTTGGTGGCAAAACCCTTGTTGGCAATCACAGAGATCAGACGTTTCTTGTAGTTGGCCACCATGTTTGCACACATCTCAGGAGGGATTTTGTCCAACTCTTTGCAGATCTTCTCCAAGTCATTAAGGTTTCGAGGCTGACGTTTGGCAACTCAAACCTTCAACTCCCTCCACAGATTTTCTATGGGATTAAGGTCTGGAGACTGGCTAGGCCACTCCAGGACATGAATGTGCTTCTTCTTGAGCCACTCCTTTGTTGCCTTGGCCGTGTGTTTTGGGTCATTGTCATGCTGGAATACCCATCCACGACCCATTTTCAATGCCCTGGCTGAGGGAAGGAGGTTCTCACCCAAGATTTGAAGGTACATGGCCCCGTCCATCGTCCCTTTGATGTGGTGAAGTTGTCCTGTCCCCTTAGCAGAAAAACACCCCCAAAACATAATGTTTCCACCTCCATGTTTGACAGTGGGGATGGTGTTCTTGGGGTCATAGGCAGCATTCCTCCTCCTCCAAACACGGCGAGTTGAGTTCATGGCAAAGAGTTCGATTTTGGTCTCATCTGACCACAACATTTTCACCCAGTTCTCCTCTGAATCATTCAGATGTTCATTGGCAAACTTCAGACGGGCCTGTATATGTGCTTTCTTGAGCAGGGGGACCTTGCGGGCACTGCAGGATTTCAGTCCTTCACGGCGTAGTGTGGTACCAATTGTTTTCTTGGTGACTACGGTCCCAGCTGCCTTGAGATCATTGACAAGATCCTCCCGTGTAGTTCTGGCCTGATTCCTCACCGTTCTCATGATCATTGCAACACCACGAGGTGAGATCTTGCATGGAGCCCCAGGCCGAGGGAGATTGACAGTTCTTTTGTGTTTCTTCCATTTGCAAATAATCGCACCAACTGTTGTCACCTTCTCACCAAGCTGCTTGGCGATGGTCTTGTAGCCTATTCCAGCCTTGTGTAGGTCTACAATCTTGTCCCTGACATCCTTGGAGAGCTCTTTGGTCTTGGCCATGGTGGAGAGTTTGAATCTGATTGATTGATTGCTTCTGTGGACAGGTGTCTTTTATACAGGTAACAAACTGAGATTAGGAGCACTCCCTTTAACAGTGTGCTCCTAATCTCAGCTCGTTACCTGTATAAAAGACACCTGGGAGCCAGAAATCTTTCTGATTGAGAGGGGGTCAAATACTTATTTACCTCATTAAAATGCAAATCAATTTATAACATTTTTGACATGCCTTTTTCTGGATTATTCTGTTGTTATTCTGTCTCTCACTGTTCAAATAAACCTACCATTAAAATTATAGACTGATCATTTCTTTGTCAGTGGGCAAACGTACAAAATCAGCAGGGGATCAAATACTTTTTTCCCTCACTGTATATAGCGTTTTTCTAGACACCCAAATCACTTAGTAAGGGGGAAGCTCACCTCATCCACCACCAAGTCACTCTACAGACAGGTGGAACCAAATAACTAGTATGAATAGGCTTTGGAGCACTCCAAAGAATGAGGGTTACATGCCATACAATGAGAATTACACTCCATAGAATCAGAATTAGACTCCATAGAATTAGAATGACACTCCAAATAATTAGAATGACACTCCAAAGAATTAGAATTACACTCCATAAAATGAGAATTATACTCCATAGAATGTGAATTACACTCCATATAATTATAATTACACTCCATAAAGTTTGAATTACACTCTGTAGAATTGTGAGCTATGCGGAATCATAGGGCGCTACAGAAAGTCATTGCGAGCTATGGGGGAGTCTTGAAGAGCCATAGGAAGCCCATAGAGATAAAGAAGCGTTAAAGAAAAAACTATATGAGTTAAAGGATAAACAATATGAGTTAAAGGATAAACAAAATGAGTTAAATTGATAAACAATATGAGTTAAAGGATAAACAATATGAGTTAAAGGATAAACAATATGAGTTAAAGGATAAACAATATGAGTTAAAGGATAAACAATATGAGTTAAATTGATAAACAATATGAGTTAAATTGATAAACATGAGTTAAAGGATAAACAATATGAGTTAAATTGATAAACAATATGAGTTAAAGGATAAACAATATGATTTAAAGGATAAACAATATGAGTTAAAGGATAAACAATATGAGTTAAAGGATAAACAATATGCAACAAGCAACGGTATTCAATGGTGAAGAAAAAAGCTTTTGTCATAAAAAAAAAAAGTGAGATCACATGAAGTAACTGCAGTCGAGTTCTGTTACTATTTTAATAAAGCAGTTGCTAAGAAACTGGTATGGTTGGTAAATTGAGTCGTTACAGAGCCAAACTTTTTTATGTATCTGATTAGACTTCATTCTTTCTCTATATGCCTTCCAAAAACTGTGACTTCACGGGGTTCTAGCCCTGACAACAGTATTACAGAAACCATTTCAAATGAGCTTTTAATAAAAGAATGAAAAGACTCCAAGGAAATGGATACTCTAATACACTCCAGAGATGGATTATTTCAACTCTTCATCAGTTACATGGATGTTTGCAGACAATATTGGATTATTCGGGTCCTGTGTGTAATGAATGGCTGGGCTGTAATTAGATCAGTATCACATGCTTCACGTGTGTCTCGTCATCATCTATATTAAGAGAGCTAATGTCAGTTTAATGGTATCCACGGGTGAAGAAGGCTTTTTGATGATTTTGAAACATTTCAAGTGAGGAGATGCCAAACTTTGTAATTTCCAGTGGCTTGTTCGTCGTACGCGTTTGCTGATGAAGGATGCTTGAGCATGCGTCATCCTCCCCTTCTATTCCTTTCTGAGCAGTTGAGGAGCGCTCCATCAGGCTCTTTTCCTCTTGCATCCTGGTCTTGTCTGAGGAGTTTAGTGCACTGTGCAGCACACTTCAAGTCTGTTTCAGAGACCCATCAGTGTGTATGTGCGAATATCTCAGTCAGACTTTGACCCCTGACCTCAGACGAGAGGCCTTAAGACACTGTCGCTCACTTGTGTTAATGCAGGCCTCTCCCTTTCCTTCTCCCTCTCTCATCTTCTCTCCTCTACCTTCTCTCTCTCTCTCCCTCTCTGTCTCCTCTCCCTATATCTCTCCTCTCCTCTCCTCTCCTCTCCTCTCCTCTCCCTATATCACTCTCTCTATATACATTCAGGTCCATAAGTACTTGGACTGTGACACAATTTGCATCATTTTGTCTCTGTACGCCACCACAATGGATTTGAAAGGAAACATCAAGATGTGCTTTAAGTGTAGACTTTCATCTTTAATTTAAGGGTTTTGTCAAAAATATTGTATGAACCGTGTAGGAATTACAACCATTTTTTATACATATCCCGCCAATTTTAGGGGCTCAAAAGTAATTGGACAAACTAAAATAATCATAAATTAAATTATGAGTTTTAATACTTGGTTGCAAATCCTTTGCAGTCAATGACTGCCTGAAGTCTGGAACCCATGGACATCACCAGATGTTGAGTTTTTTTTCCCTGGTGATGCTCTGCCAGGCGTTTACTGCAGCGGTCTTCAGTTCCTGCTTGTTCTTGGGGCGTTTTGCCTTCAGGTTTGCCTTCAGCAAGTGAAATGCATGCTCAATTGGATTCAGGTCAGGTGATTGACTTGGCCATTGCAGAACGTTTCACTTCTTTGCCTTAAAGTATTGGGTTGCTTTCGCAGTATGCTTCAGGTCATTGTCCATATGCAATGTGAAGCGCCGTCCAATGAGTTTTGAAGCATTTGGCTGAATCTGAGCAGATAATATAGCCCTTAACACTTCAGAATTCATCTTGCTGCTTTTGTCAGCAGTCACATCATCAATAAATAAAAGGGAATCAGTTCCATTGGCAGCCATATATGCCCACACCATAACACTACCTCCACCATGCTTCATAGATGAGGTGGTATGCTTCGGATCATGAGCAGTTCCTTCCCTTCTCCATACTCTTCTCTTCCCATCATTCTGGTACAAGTTGATCTTTGTCTCATCTGTCCATAAGATGTTGTTCCAGAACTGTACAGGTTATTTTAGATGTTTTTTGGCAAACTGTAATCTGGTCTTCCTGTTTTTGAGGCTTACCAATGGTTTACATCTTGTGGTAAACCCTCTGTATTTACTCTGGTGAAGTCTTCTCTTGATTGTTGACTTTGACACAGATACGCTTACCTCCTGGAGGGTGTTCTTGATCTGGCCAACTGTTGTGAAGGGTTTTTTCTTCACCAGGGAAATAATAATTCTGTCATCCACCACAGTTGTTTTCCATGGTGTTCCGGGCCTTTTGGTGTTCCTGAGCTCACCAGTGCGTTCTTCCTTTTTAAGAATGTACCAATACAGTGAGGGAAAAAAGTATTTGATCCCCTGCTGATTTTGCACGTTTGCCCACTGACAAAGAAATGATCAGTCTATAATTTTAATGGTAGCTTTATTTGAACAGTGAGAGACAGAATAACAACAAAATAATCCAGAAAAACACATGTCAAAAATGTTATAAATTGATTTGCATTTTAATGAGGAAATAAGTATTTGACCCCCTCTCAATCAGAAAGATTTCTGGCTTCCAGGTGTCTTTTATACAGGTAACGAGCTGAGATTAGGAGCACACTCTTAAAGGGAGTGCTCCTAATCTCAGCTTGTTACCTGTATAAAATACACCTGTCCACAGAAGCAATCAATCAATCAGATTCCAAACTCTCCACCATGGCCAAGACCAAAGAGCTCTCCAATGATGTCAGGGACAAGATTGTAGACCTACACAAGGCTGGAATGGGCTACAAGACCATCGCCAAGCAGCTTGGTGAGAAGGTGACAACAGTTGGTGCGATTATTCGCAAATGGAAGAAACACAAAAGAACTGTCAATCTCCCTCGGCCTGGGGCTCCATGCATGATCTCACCTCGTAGAGTTGCAATGATCATGAGAACGGTGAGGAATCAGCCCAGAACTACACGGGAGGATCTTGTCAATGATCTCAAGGCAGCTGGGACCATAGTCACCAAGAAAACAATTGGTAACCCACTACGCCGTGAAGGACTGAAATCCTGCAGCGCCCGCAAGGTCCCCCTGCTCAAGAAAGCACATATACATGCCCGTCTGAAGTTTGCCTATGAACATCTGAATGATTCAGAGGAGAACTGGGTGAAAATGTTGTGGTCAGATGAGACCAAAAGGCAGCTCTTCCTTTGTTTGGAGGAGGAGGAATGCTGCCTATGACCCCAAGAACACCATCCCCACCGTCAAACATGGAGGTGGAAACATTATGCTTTGGGGGTGTTTTTCTGCTAAGGGGACAGGACAACTTCACTGCATCAAAGGGACGATGGACGGGGCCATGTACCGTCAAATCTTGGGTGAGAACCTCCTTCCCTCAGCCAGGGCATTGAAAATGGGTCGTGGATGGGTATTCCAGCATGACAATCAAATCAAATCAAATCAAATTTTATTGGTCACATGCGCCGAATACAACAGGTGCAGACATTACAGTGAAATGCTTACTTACAGCCCTTAACCAACAGTGCATTTATTTTAAACAAAAAAAGTAAAAATAAAACAACAACAAAAAAAAGTGTCGAGAAGAAAAAGAGCAGAAGTAAAATAAAGTGACAGTAGGGAGGCTATATATACAGGGGGGTACCGTTGCAGAGTTAATGTGCGGGGGCACCGGCTAGTTGAGGTAGTTGAGGTAATATGTACATGTGGGTAGAGTTAAAGTGACTATGCATAAATACTTAACAGAGTAGCAGCAGCGTAAAAATGGATGGGGTGGGGGGGCAGTGCAAATAGTCCGGGTAGCCATGATTAGCTGTTCAGGAGTCTTATGGCTTGTGGGTAGAAGCTGTTGAGAAGTCTTTTGGACCTAGACTTGGCACTCCCATACCGCTTGCCGTGCGGTAGCAGAGAGAACAGTCTATGACTAGGGTGGCTGGAGTCTTTGACAATTTTGAGGGCCTTCCTCTGACACCGCCTGGTATAGAGGTCCTGGATGGCAGGAAGCTTTGCCCCAGTGATGTACTGGGCCGTACGCACTACCCTCTGTAGTGCCTTGCGGTCGGAGGCCAAGCAGTTGCCATACCAGGCAGTGATGCAACCAGTCAGGATGCTCTCGATGGTGCAGCTGTATAATTTTTTGAGGATCTGAGGACCCATGCCAAATCTTTTTAGTCTCCTGAGTCTCCTGAGGGGGAACAATGACCCAAAACACACGGCCAAGGCAACAAAGGAGTGGCTCAAGAAGAAGCACCTGAAGGTCCTGGAGTGGCCTAGCCAGTCTCCAGACCTTAATCCCATCGAAAATCTGTGGAGGGAGCTGAAGGTTCGAGTTGCCAAATGTCAGCCTCGAAACCTTAATGACTTGGAGAAGATCTGCAAAGAGGAGTGGGATAAAATCCCTCCTGAGATGTGTGCACACCTGGTGGCCAACTACAAGAAACGTCTGACCTCTGTGATTGCCAACAAGGGTTTTGCCACCAAGTACTAAGTCATGTTTTGCAGAGGGGTCAAATACTTATTTCCCTCATTAAAATGCAAATCAATTTATAACATTTTTGACATGCGTTTTTCTGGATTTTTTTGTCGTTATTCTGTCTCTCACTGTTCAAATAAACCTATAGACTGATCATGTCTTTGTCAGTGGGCAAATGTACAATATCAGCAGGGGATCAAATACTTTTTTCCCTCACTGTAGTTGATTTGGCCACACCTAATGTTTTTGATATCTCTGTTTTGGGTTTGTTTTGATTTTTCAGCTTAATGATGGCTTGTTTCACTGGCATTGACAGCTCTTTGGACTTCATATTGAGGGTTGAAACCAACTCTAGACCTTTCATCTGCTTACTTGTAAATAAACTAATGAGGGAATAACACACACCTGGCCATGGAACAGCTGAGCAGCCAATTGTCCAATTACTTTTGGTCCCTTATAAAGGGGGGGGACCACATATAAAAAGTGCTGTAATTCCTACACCGTTCATCCGATTTGGATGTAAATACCCTCAAATTAAAGCTGAAAGTCTGAAAGGTCTGCACTCATATTCATTATTTAATTTCAACTCCAATATGCTGTGGTAGACAGCTAAAATAATAATAACTTGGTCAATATAAATATTTATGGACCTGATTGGATCTCTCTCTTTCCTCTACCTATCTCTCTCTATCGCTCTCTCTTTCCTCTCCATCTCTCCCTTTATCTCTCTCTCTTTCTCTCTCTCTCTCCTCTCCCTCTCTCTCTTTCCTCTACCTATCTCTCTCTCTTCCCCCCTCTTAAAACGTCACAGATAAGGAAAAACTCCTAAGGGGTAATTTTCTCATTTTCGGAGTTGATAGCCATTAGTGTTATTGCGCTGGATCAGATACTGTAGTCAGAGTTGAGTTTTGATGCTGAGAGCTCTTTAGAGACTGTAGGATTACTACAATGGCTGGGTCTCTAAAGGGCAGAGAGAGAGAGAGAGAGAGAGAGAGAGAGAGAGAGAAGACTGTGTGATTACTACAATGGCTGGATCTCTAAAGGGCCTTGCTATTGAGAAAGGCCGCCGTAGGCAGACCTGGCTCTCAAGAGAAGACAGGCTATGTGCACACTGCCCACAAAATAAGGTGGAAACTGAGCTGCACTTCCTAACCTCCTGCCAAATGTATGACCATATTAGAGACACATATTTCCCTCAGATTACAGCGATCCACAAATAATTTGAAAACAAACCCAATTTTGATAAACTCCCTTATCTACTGGGTGAAAAACCACAGTGTGCCATCACAGCTGCAAGATTTGTGACCTGTTGCCACAAGAAAAGGGCAACCAGTGAAGAACAAACACCATTGTAAATACAACCCATATTTATGTTTATTTATTTTCCCATTTGTACTTTAACTATTTGCACATTGTTACAACACTGTATATATACATAATATGACATTTGAAATGTCTTTATTCTTTTGAAACTTCTGAGTGTAATGTTTACTGTTAATATTTATTGTTTATTTCACTTTTGTTTACTATCTACTTCACTTGCTTTGGCAATGTTAACATATGTTTCCCATGCCAATAAAGCCCTTAAATTGAAATTGAATTGAATTGAGAGGGGGAAGACTGTGTGATTACTACAATGGCTGGGTCTCTAAAGGGCAGAGAGAGAGAGAGAGAGAGAGAGAGAGAGAGAGAGAGAGGGGGGGGGGGGGGGGGAGACTGTGTGATTACGACAATGGCTGGGTCTCTAAAGGGCAGAGAGAGAGAGAGAGAGAGAGAGGGGGAAGACTGTGTGATTACTACAATGGCTGGGTCTCTAAAGGGCAGAGAGAGAGAGGGGGAAGCAAACAATTATCGACCAGGGTTACTGCAGAATATTTTATATATTTTTATCAAATCAATAAACGTTTATTCCCTTTTTCTTTTCTTTGAAGAACAACTGGAGGACGACACATTGCCCAATCATGGAGGTGATTATTCTTCACTGCTTTCCCAAACCAAAACCATTCTGTCTAATTTACTCAACATGAACCCCCATCTCCAGATTCTCATCTAATGTTTAGTGATCAAGGTGGCTGTGGTTCATCAAGCATCACTGTCCGCTACTCCTCTCCTATTTGAACCCCATGCCACATTACATCTGCTGTTGATGTCAGATGCATGCTCTCTCGCTTCTTTGCTCTATCATCAGGCCATTGTTGTTTGTAATCAAATATTTGTTTTAATATTATTGTTAAATGAGTATAAATGTAAATTATTAAGCAGAGTCATGGTATCGGGTGGTTGTTTATGTTATCTGTAACATGTTCCTTCCTTCTCCTCCTCCTTCACAGCAGGTGGTTATGCCAAGCAGGACTGGTCCATCCAGTGGCCCACCTCCGAGTCCGGGAAGGAGAACACTCCCTTCCCCTCTCCCGAACCCAGCCAGTGGGTCCGCTTCCAGCTCTCCCAAAGCCCGAAGGTCCAGGCCAAGTACAAGCAGCAGCAACACAGCCAATGTCACATCCCCCAGGCCCTGCTACCCTATCCGTACGGCCCCTACGTCCAGCCAGACCGCCTCACCGTGGACAGCCACCTGGGTCTGGGGGCCTTCCCTCCCATGGACACGGGTCACCGCTCCCTGCCCCCCTCGCCCCGCCAGAGGCACTTTGCCCACACCCCTCCCCGGACTCCTCTGGTGGTCAACACCATGACCCCCCCGGGCACGCCCCCCATGAGGCGCAGGAACAAGACGAAGGCTCCCGGGACCCCCCCGCCCCCCAGCCGAAAGCTCATCCATCTGCTGCCGGGCTTCACGGCGCTGCACCGCTCCAAGTCACACGAGTTCCAGCTGGGAAACCGCGTAGGTCTGGAGGCAGCTGACACGCAGACACCCAGGTGAGTCATTTGACCTTTGTTTCATCTGGACCCTTAATACTGCTTTCACATAGGATTTATGGTATTTTGCCTGTAAAAACAATTGGGCAATGTTTATATGACCCCTTTACAAACAGGCCCATTTTTACCACATTCTTGCCTGTATAACGTTTTATACCTCCAGTGGGGGATGAGTGGTAGTAGTGGTTGGTGTCAATTTAATAAATCCATTGAGAATATACACCATCAAAAATAAATCCATTATTCATTTCTTTAGGCAGGTCCTAAGAAACATTATAAGACTAATACATTGTATTTTCAAAATAATAGAATAACACATTTTGAGTTAATCAGGCCTATGTTACTGGATTGTGCAGCCATGGCTGCGCAATCCAAATTAAATCAATAGTTAGTTATTTTGTTCAGTAAACAGACAAGACACACCTTCCTGATGACAGTCAACACACATATATATATTATAGTTAGAATATAACAGAATAAATACAACAAATATTTTTCCCACACAACTTGTGTCACGGGATCGTGTGGAACCGCTGTCATATAAAAAAAGTGATATTTTGAAACAGAGCCCAATCTCATGCTTTTTTAAATCCATGTTTCATCTCTTTCCTACCCTCACTCCGCTTTGTTAGGGAGCAGGCGTAGGGTCTTACCTTCATCATGATACCGATAGAAAATAATAACAATCCTATTTTCAAAAGCATGTGAGTCTCTTTCATATTTCACAACCTCTGCAGGCTTTTGGAGTTGCCTATATGCGATCGAGCAAAATATTAAGCCTACACTTGATTTAGGCTACATTTTTGCATGCTAAATGTTTCTGATCCGTGATAGATGAGCAAGTGAACAGATGAGCTTCCACCTCCACTTATTTGCCCAGCCAGAAACCAATTAACCAAATAGCCTATACAGACAGAGATTCAGTGAAACAAAATCACATTGATTGATTATCAGACAAGTCAGTGAAGTCACAGGCTTTTGGTCGGGAGGATGCCTGGAATACTAAGCCGCTGAGTGAAGAGCAAAATAATCCACTTGTTAAACTCCATAACATGCTAGCAAAACGTTCTAATAAATGAGCCAACTAGACAAGACGATCATGGGCAGCACTCACCTCAACTTTTCCCATCCTAATTGTAGATTTAGTGAAAATAAAAATCTGACATTGATTGATTTATCAAGACGAGTTCCCACACTTGTCTCAAAGCATGGCGATGGGTCTGTCCCAATCAAAACGGTGCTTTAATTAACATCTAGATGACCACACGTGGGTAGGCTATTGCTTCACATTTATTACAAGGAGGATTGGATGACTTTGGGAGTTTCAGGAATCAACAGTTTGATACATGCCATCAGTTGCATTAGCCTGCTTTATTCCAATACTTTTGTCATTCAGTGATATTTATTCCCACAGTCATTTATTTATGGATCCATGTGGGTAAGAAAACAGTGCATGCTTAGTGGTGGGTTATGTGAAGAGATGGGCAAAGTGACTTCCGTCGCAATATTTAGAACTGGCAGGAGGATGGTTAACGGGCGCTGCCTAGCAACCATCGATACTTTAGGTGCGTGCCAATGCCGCCTCAGCATCGCGGCTACGTTTCATACTAAGCCGTAGGCAGAACTTTACGGAAAACGATTACAAGGTCGTTTGGCGGAAATACACGTTTTGGCTTTGATACCGGCAATACCTTTCAGATATAAAGAAAAGGCGGGGAAAAAGTTGGCAGGATGATAAAGTTGGCGTCTTAGTATGAAAGGGATATTATTAGAATCCTCTTTTGCAAGTGCCCCTCCCACAGACCCACCTGCCCACTGGCCAAATGATACAACAGCCATGTTGAGTGAACTGTCAGTAATTGGCTTTTGGGGGGCTATTGGTCTACCACAGTAACAACACTTGTAATTCTGGCTGTGATTTTGGAGCAGTTTGTTTTGTTGTAACAAGTTTGATTCTGCTGGGGGACAAGGGTATCAATGAGTTTGTGGATGAAGAGGGAGAGAGCTCGCAGTCGGTACATTAAAACTAAAGCATAGAAGCTTGTAAAAGAGTGTTTAGAGTTCAACTTAATCCAACAGTTGGCCTGCTTGAGGCACACTTGAAACTTTCAAAATCTCATTTCTAATACAGCAAATCTTTAAAATAAGATGAAGTTCTTTAGAAGACAGAGAGGGCACTCCCAGGAAAGCAGCTCCATCTTGCATTCTAACTGTTTTATTAAACTAAGATTGAGATTAAGATGGACTTCTATACAAGAGAGAGGGATAGGGTACTCATAGGAAATATTCAATTGTATCTAACTGCATTTAATAAAACAGTAAGACAATAAATACAAGATAGAGCTGCTTTTCCCGTAGAGAAACAATGTCTGTCAACAGAACAGAGATAACAGAGAGCCCTGCAGAGTGCTGAGTTCCTGACTGAGCCACTGAGCCAACCTTGTGCCTCATCTCATGCAATGTTGATCAGATCAGATCAGCCTGTTTCCTCCGCTAACAGAGGCCAGGCCAGAGAGGGTCCACCCCAGTACCTACAGTAATCAGGAACCGTCAGGAAAGGAGAGCCCCTCAGGAGACCAACAGTCATTTTTATAATACTATTAGATTACAGTGGCCCATCGTTGCCTACTTTTACTAAGTTAATATTTGGAGGTTATTTTCCTGCCATCTGGGTTGTGTTCTGGTGTGTGTGTGTGTGCGTGCATGAATCTGTGTGTGTGTGTGTGTGTGTGTGTGTGTGTGCGTGCATGTACTTGTCTGTCCTGTGAGGTAGTGGATAAGCAGAGCAGTGAATAGGGACTCAATCGGCATTAGATAATTGATTACCGGTCCCTGAGCACTGACAGACTGCAGGCTCAGAGTTTAGCCCTCTAATCAATGACCGTTTTAGTACTGGACTGTGCCTGGAAAAGCTAGGACTCATCTGGACACAGTGGAGAGTAGCATAGTGCAATCTTTCACTAACCTCTCCTTGGGTACCCCCAGCCAGTTCCACTTTTGTGATCTATTCCTGAACTAGCACAGCCTGTTTCAACTAATTAACTAATTTTGGTTTTCTTGAAGGTTTGGGAAACATAGGCCTAGTGCTATTCCTCTACACGAATATACACTGAGTGGCCAAAACATTAGGAACACCTTCCTAATATTGAGTTGCAGCTTCAATTTGTCAGGGCATGGACTCTACAAGGTGTTGAAAGCGTTCCACAGGGATGCTGGCCCATGTTGACTCCAATGTTTCCAACAGTTGTGTCAAGTTGGCTGGATGTCCTTTGGGTGGTGGACCATTCTTGATACACACGGGAAACAGTTGAGCGTGAAAAATCCAGCAGTGTTGTAGTTCTTGACACACTCAAACCGGTGCGCCTGGCACCTACTACCATATCCTGTTCAAAGGCACTTAAATATTTTGTCTTGCCCATTCACCCTCTGAATGGCACACATACACAATCCATATCTCAGTTGTCTCAAGGCTTAAAAATCCTTCTTTAACCTGTCTCCTCCCCTTCATCTACACTGATTGAAGTGGATTTGTCCACTCAGTGTACATGGTTTAAAGAGGATATGTACAAGTCTACCTTTTGGATCTAATAACTGACTTGTTTCTCCTAATGTTGACTTCACGTTTTGTTTCCTTTATGCATCATTCCCTCTTTAGAACAGTAGAGGCACACCATGGCCAGGTACAAAGGCTGTGTTTTCAGTAGCTTGAAGTCTCATTTCCTGGTGTTAATACCTTGCACGGTTGTTGCTGTCATTACCACAGATTCCTCATTCCTCATCTTCTAAACCTTAGTGTCTCTAAAAGCTCTAAACAACACTCCGCTCGTCCTGTCTTTCTTAATTAGAAAGTTGTTATAGCTGGTTATACCCTGCATGATTACTGCTGCTGTTACCACAGCTTCCTCATTCCACACCTCCTATCCTTAATGTCTGAAATAGCTCTCAACAACCCTCAGCTCGTCCTGTCTTTCTTAATTACATGGTATTGCAGCCAGGACACAGTATCCAGGATTAACCTTTAACCCCGCCACGTTCCTACTGATGACATATCTCTCTAGTGTGTGTGTGTATTAATGAGATGGTCCTACCGAGTACCAACAGACATCAGCCAGGCACTTCAAATACCCCCCCGCCATTATCAACACATCACAAAGCCAGAAGACGTTGTCTGAAAGGAGATACTCAGATTCATTATGGAGACATTTGAATGATTTCCTTCCGTTTGTGTCACACTGTCGTTGGTTGCCTTGTTTTTTATCCTCAGTCCAGGAAATCTTCAGGTATTTTTTGGGCTATAAGCTTGCTTTCCTCATTCAGTAGAAGCTGCTTGTGACTTGATGTGGAGAAGGAGGAGCGTTATTGTAAACAAGATCTGAACTGATCCGAGGAGCAATGGCTGACAGCTGTTTTGTTGTCTGTGATATGTTTATGCACAGAACCCTGGAAACAGCAGGGAAGATAATGGTTGTGTTAGGATTCCCCATTCTATTGATTCACCTATAGAATATTTATCCCCTTCTAGAACCATCCATACTCTAACAACAAACCTGCAAAAACAACAGTTATTTCTGTGTGGCAGTGTAGTTCTGTATGGAGAACAATGTCAATACAACCCTCAATCCCTATACTGTGTGGACAAACCTGCAAAAAGTATGCAATTATCAGAGGACTTTTTGGCATGTTGTGGCTCTGGGATAGCTTCTAGTCTGAACTTTGTGAAAGGTGGACTGATGCTGGAGAGTATGGTGTCGCTCCCTGGTCGGGGACAGAAGGCTCTGAGCAGCCTGTCTGCTGTCCTAACAACGGGGACCTTCTGACAGCCATGATACAGTTGAAAAAACAATACACTTCACAATCCTCCTACTGCCAGTGAGCAGTGAGTCACCTCATCAACCAGCCATGATAATGTTAGCTGAATGGCCTCACTCTTGTTCACTCACATTGCTTCCCTAAAGAGTGTAGCATACTCATTGAGTGTAGCGTGCTCATTGAGTGTAGCGTACTCATTGAGTGTAGCGTACTCATTGAGTGTAACGTACTCATTTGTCCATGAGTGTAACGTACTCATTGAGTGTAACGTACTCATTTGTCCATGAGTGTAACATACTCATTGAGTGTAACGTACTCATTGGTCCATGAGTGTAACGTACTCATTGAGTGTAGCGTACTCATTTGTCCATAAGTGTAACGTACTCATTGAGTGTAACGTACTCATTTGTCCATGAGTGTAAGGTACTCATTGAGTGTAACGTACTCATTTGTCCATGAGTGTAACGTACTCATTGAGTGTAACGTACTCATTTGTCCATGAGTGTAACGTACTCATTTGTCCATGAGTGGCCAAGCACACATTTTCTTTGGTCTTGCTTATGGATTAACATTTGAAAAACTTGCTGTGTTCGAGTAGACTGTTGCGCAAAAATAATACCCTACTCTTGGTCATTTTTGACCAGTTGTTTTTAAATGGCAAGGACTAATTGATGATCTTCTCAACTGCTGCTAATGAGAAGTGTTGAGAAATGAAAGGGTTGAAAGGCTGTAGTCAAATGACAGAGCAATATTATAGTTTTGCTTAAATTTAGAAGAAGTCTGTTTAGTTAGTTTCAAATGTATTCTGTGAGTGGATGACTGTAAAAAAAAAACACCACTAATTTGTTAGCAAAACAGCAAGAAAAGGTAACTCGCTAGCCTTTCACTGATTTGATAATTGGTATTATGGAAGGAGTGTTGCTAGACTGGCTTGTGTCCTGATTTAATTGACATATTTACATATCTTGGGGACAGTTGATGAGTGTCTCGTTTGGGAAATGTTCCATGAATATGTCTCCTTTGGGTAAGTGTTACATGTATTTCATGGTGGCGTAATGAGAATATAATAAATGTAATCTCTCTCATCAATCACCCACAGGCCAATTAGACTGGATTCATGTAATTCACCGGCTTGATGCAGTAATCAGTTCCAACCAAACAATCAATATGTTGTTATTCTCTCTCCCTCTTTATCCCTCTCTCTCTCTTTCTCTCTCCTTTTCTCTCTCTTTCTCTCTCCATCTCATTCTCCCTCTCTTCCTCTCTCTGTCTCTCTTGCACACACAAAATCAATGAAATCAACATTTACGTGTTTCATTTTTCACACAATGAACAAGGCTTACCTGCATGATTAGCTGTGCTAATCTCTATTGGGTACACACTCAGTCAGGGAACAGAGTAGATGCACAGTATCATATTGGTCTACTCTGTTACAGAACCCCTCCATTATCCACGAACACCACCCACCCACATGTGGTGCCCATTCATTTAGCTAACGTTGCCTCTCTCGTCTCGTTGCCCTTTTCAAGGCGCGTCTCTCTGTCTCAGCTCAAGTGGTAATGGGTGAGGCTCTTTGGCTATGGTAATGAGGAGCAACATGTGTGTTGTGAAAAAGGCCACAGAGTTTTCTCTAGTCGCGTCTCATCTCCAGAAGTGTTGTGCTGTGTTGTGTCTTTGTTTACCGGTTTGAAACTTTGTTGGTGTGTCACTAAAAGCGTCATTAAAAGTTTGGAGTAACAAACGGCAAGCACTGAGCAGACAATCCACCTTCTGTCTTTAGTCCAGCTGTGTTAGGATTAGATGCGTGTAAATACTTATCTGTTTAGGAGGTTTTTTGTGTTATCTCAGTCCTGTAAGGGCAAGAACAGAGAGTTTGTCATCCAGCTTGTGAAGCTCATCCAGCTCTTCCCATGTCCACCTGCTTCAGAAGGGTGATGATGACCTTTACCTCAGTTTTCTTTTCCCCTCCCTTTTTCATAATTCCTGGGTCATAAAATGCTTCTCTATGAAAGTTCCTGTAAGCCTCTCCTCCTCACGCTTCTCTCTCCCTTAGAGGTGAATCTTAAGCACTTTCTTATTGAATTTGATGTTTCGCTAATAAATCATGCAGCACTGGCGGGAGGTAAAGGAGGAGGGAGGGAGAGGAGGAGAGGAGGAGAGGGGGAGGCAGGGTAGGCTATGAATCACCCACTACTCTGTGCCTTCTTTCAGAGTAATTCCACCATGGACAATTTGAGTGGAGAAATTTGCATCTATTCCATGGCCAATTTGAATGTTTGCTTTGATTAAAATGTCTTATACAGTATGGTATAATTCTCTCAAGATCTCTCTCTCACGCACTTTCTCCCCATATGTCGCTCTCATGCATGTCCAGGGTTTTTGTTGAATTGATGTTTTACAGTGATCTGTGGAATTCCCCCATTTCAGCCTGAAAAATACATTTTGTTATTGGATTTCTGTTCAGTGATGCTATGGGAGCTGTATACCTAAAGATGGTGATAGCCAAAATAAGATCTCCAGGGTTTCCCAAACTTGGTCCCGGGGACTCCAAGGGGTGCACGTTTAGTTTTTAGCCCTAGCACTACACAGCTGATTCAAATAATCAACTAATCATCAAGCTTTGATTATTTGAATCAGCTGAGTAGTGCTAGGGCAAAAACCAAAATGTGCACCCCTTGGGGTCCCCAGGACCGGGTTTGGGAAACCCTGCTAGGAGGTGAAGAGTAAAATACTGCCTCATCAGAGGATATAATGTGGAGATGTGCAACAGCTGTTCTAACTGTTTAAAGCCTCACTTTGTAATAAGGTACCATATTATGCCATTATAGTAACAGTGGGAAGTATACTTTGCTGTTACACTGTACTTACAAAGGCTTTGTTCATGGTGTCTAGTCTATTTCAAATAAAGTGCAGACACGCTTCCTTTGTGGAAACAGAAGCTCTACATTCACAGAGACATATTTATTGAATGATAAACTCCTAACACCAATGCAGCTATGTGTTCATGTTGTTAAATATTCAATGCCTCCCAAAACCAATGTCCGTTTTCCCTGGAGAATACATTGAGATACAGATCAGAGCTACAGCTAGTTCCCGGACAAATACATTGATGCTTTAACACCTGACCCCTGACCTCTTGATTTATTAGTGACACACACTACTGCTCTTTTGTCCATCCCTTAAAGAAGACACAACACGCTTCAGGTCCTGTGTAGCTCAGTTGGTAGAGCATGGAGCTTGCAACGCCAGGGTTTGGGTTCGATTCCCACGGGGGGGCCAGTATGAAAAAACAAATGTATGCACTCACTAACTGTAAGTCGCTCTGGATAAGAGCGTCTGCTAAATGACTAAAATGTAATTGAAACTGCTATTAATGACAAGTCAGGTGAAAGGGGGTGTCAACGTGCCCACACACACACACAGACACACAGACACACACACACACACACACAGACAGACAGACAGACACAGACTCATTCCCCTCTGTGTGTCCAGGGGTAATGAGAGCTCAGATGCCTCTCCCTGCACCACACCAGGAAATTGGAGGCATGATTCTGAATTTAAATGAGTATTTAGGAGTGTGAGGTTGTGCTAGACCGAATGCCATTGTTGCATAATTGATTTATTAGGCCGTGATGCCGGAGAAGGGGCGAGGGGGGAGGAGGACTCTTGAGACCCCCAACGGGAGCTTGGAGAGCCGTAAAAGAGAAGATTGAGAGGCAGGGAAGGGGAGTTGGGTGGTCTGATGCCCCCTTTCACTGTTCAGTCCTATTTCCTTTCACCCGACTACCAAGACATCAACTCTATCAGCAATTTATCTCGCAGGCCATACGTGAGATTTATCCCGTAGATGTGTGCTTTGGTATTGAAATCATCCCTGAGAGTTTAACGGTATCATCTTCGGTTGGTTTTGGTTCGATGGTTCTCAGACCCTTTGTTCCTCTAGTTAGTTTCTACTGTTCTCCATTTTAAAGTACAACTTAAGGAACATGGCTATGGGCCAAATTGCTTTTCTTGCATCTACCAGTATTTTTGTATATTAAGGTTTGCTCATTCAGGGATTAACGTATGGTCCAATTTGTAAGTCGCTCTGGATAAGAGCGTCTGCTAAATGACGTAAATGTAAATGTTTCATTTTGAAATAATAGGAAAATAAATGTGGATCTACCTAGGTAGAGCTCCGAGTTTAAACACACACCTCTAGCAGGGGATTACCTGCTGAAATGAATTAAACTCTCTCTGTGTTATTTAAGATAGAGACAGTGTGGACATGTTTGATGTTTGATCAGACCATGAAAGTATATTTGTTTAGGCACCAGGCCAGACTATCAGACACTGTCATGTTTTGTGTTTGAAAGTGTGTCTGTTTCAGTGATATCGTCTTGCTGATTAGCTAAATGCGACCTTTTGATATTCTGTGTGATCACCAGACAGCGACTACAATATCCTTATCTGTCTTGAGGAAAAGCTTTGTGATCATGAGATGATATTTCATTGTCAACTTGCTCAGAGATTTGTCTCACATCACAATTATCTTTTACCACAAAGATACAACACACATGCTTTAGATGTTCGTGGGAACAGTGTGGCAGCTATTGCAGGTGTATTGGGAAATCTTCAGAGATTATTTTTCACAGAGAGGGGAGAGAGGGAGAGGGGCGGAGAGCGAGAGAGAGGGGAGAGAGCGAGGGGAGAGAGGGGGGAAGAGAGAGCGAGCAAGACATAGGGTCGGAGAGAGAGACAGAGAGAAAGAGAGGGGGGGTACAAACACAGGAACAACAAAATACTAAGGTCTTGTTAGTATATAATAATGTCTGTTTTCTGAGAGTACTCTAACTCATATAACTGAGAGTACTGTAACTCATATAACAGAGTACTGTAACTCATATAAATGAGAGTATAACTCATATAGAGATGTAGTAGAGAAGTCTTCTGTCCCAGCAGAATATTGACTATAGATCAGTATGGGAATGATGCTTCACTGTCAGTCACTGACCTCTGATTCATTTGACTTGTATATTTTTCATATAACCTCTCTCCAACCTTTATTAAATCTGCATGAAGGTGTCAGTGAAAGACTGATAATATTCCAAACATTTGCATAAAAACAACAGGATGCTTCTTTCACCATATGGGCTCGGTGAAAGCATCAGAATATTTATTGTTAGTGATGTTAGTCAGACCTGGGTTCAAATACTATTTGGAATCATTTCAAATACTTTATCTGAACTTGATTGAGCTTGCCTGGCACAATGGAACCAATGGAAGAAAAAAAATGATATATACAGTACCAGTCAAAAGTTTGGACACACCTACTCATTCAATAGTTTTTCTTAATTTTTACTATTTTCTACATTGTAGAAGAATAGTGAAGACATCAAAACTATGAAATAACACATATGGAATCATGTAGTAACCCAAAAAAGTGTTAAACAAATAAAAATATATATTTGAGATTTGAGATTCTTCAAATAGCGACCCTTTGCCTTGATGAGAGCATTGCACACTCTTGGCATTCTCTCAACCAGCTTCACCTGGAATGCTTTTCCAACAGTCTTGAAGGAGTTCCCACATATGCTGAGCACTTGTTGGCTGCTTTTCCTTCACTCTGCGGTCCAACTCATCCCAAACCATCTCAATTGGGTTTAAGTCGGGTGATTGTGGAGGCCAGGTCATCTGATGCAGCACTCCAGCCTGGAGGTGTGTTGGGTCATTGTCCTGTTGAAAAAAATTATTCTACAATGTAAAAATAATGAAAAACCCTTGAATGAGTAGGTTTGTCCAAACTTTTGACTGGTACTGTATGTATATACACAGCGCCTTCAGAAAGTATTCACACCCCTTGACTTTTTCCACATTTTATTGTGTTACAGCCTGAATTTAAAATTGATTAAATTAAGATTTTGTGTCACTGGCCTACACACAATACCCCATAATGTCAACGTGGAATATGTTTTTAGAAATGTTTACAAAATTAATAAAAAATGAAAAGCTGAAATGTCTTGAGTCAAGAAGTATTCTACCCCTTTGTTATGGCAAGCCTAAATAAGTCCAGGAGTAGAAATGTGCTTAACAAGTCACATAATAAGTTGCATGGACTCACTCTGTGTGCAGTAATAGTGTTTAACATGATTTTTGAATGACTACCTCATCTCAGTAACCCACACATCCAATTATCGGTAAGGTCCTTCAGTCGAACAGTGAATTTCAAACACAGATTCAACCACAAAGACCAGGGAGGTTTTCCAATGCCTCACAAAGAATGGCACCTATTGGTAGATGGGTAAAAAAAAAGCAGAGATTCAATATCCCTTTGAGCATGGTGAAGTTATTAATTACACTCTGGATGGTGTGTCAATACACCCAGTCGCTACAAAGATACAGGCGTCCTTCCTAACTCAGTTGCCGGAGAGGAAGGAAACCGCTCAGGTATTTTACCATGAGGCCAATGGTGACTTTAAAACAGTTACAAAGTTTAATTGCTGTGATAGGAGAAAACTGAGGATGGATCAACATCATTGCAGTTACTCCACAATACTAACCTAAATGACAGAGCGAAAAGAAGGAAGCCTGTACAGAATATAAGTATTCCAAAACATGCATCCTGTTTGCAAAAAGGCACTAACGTAAAACTACAAACAATTTGGCATACCAAGTGTTCTGTTTTGGGAAAATCCACCACAACACATTACTGAGTACCACTCTTCATATATTCAAGCATGTTAGTAGCTGCATCATGTTATGGGTGTGCTTGTCATCGGCAAGGACTAGGGAGTTTATTTTGCATAAAAAGAAATGGAATAGAGCTAAGCACAGGCAAAATCCTAGAGGAAAACCTGGTTCAGTCTGCTTACCAACAGACACTGGGAGACAAGTTCACCTTTCAGCAGGACAATAACCTAAAACACAAGGACAAATATACACTGGAGTTGCTTACCAAGACAACATGGAATGTTCCTGAGTGGCGTAGTTACTTTTGACTTAAATCGGCTTGAAAATCTATGGCAAGACTTGAAAATGGCTGTCTAGCGATGATCAACAAACAACTTGACAGAGCTTGAAAAGATTGTAAGACGCTTAGAGACTTACACAGAAAGACTCACAGCTGTAATCACTGTCAAAGGTGATTGTAAGATGTATTGACCTATGTGAGTGAATACTTATGTAAATGAGATATTTCTGTTTTTCAGTTTCAATAAATGTGAAAACATTTATGAAAACATATTTTCACTTTGTCATTATGTGGTATTGGGTGAGAAAAAATCTATTATGGTAAATTTTTACATAATATCACATAACATACAGTACCAGTCAAAAGTTTGGACACACCTACTCATTCCAGGGTTTTACTTTATCTTTACTATTTACATTGTAGAATAATAGTGAAGACATCAAAACTATGAAATAACACAGATGGAATCATGTAGTAACAAAAAAAGTGTTAAACAAACCAAAATATATTTTAGATTTTAGATTCTTCAAAGTAGCCACACTTTGCCTTGATGACAACTTTGACCACTCTTGGCATTCTCTCAACCAGCTTCACCTGGAATGCTTTTCCAACAGTTAAAGGTGTTCCCACATATGCTGAGCACTTGTTGGCTGCTTTTCCTTCACTCTGCGGTCCAACTCATCCCAAACCATCTCAATTGACCATAATTATATCCTCCTGATTCCTGCTTACAAGCAAAAACTAAAGCAGGAAGTACCAGTGACTCGCTCAATACGGAAGTGGTCAGATGACACGGATGCTACGCTACAGGACTGTTTTGCTAGCACTGACTGGAATATAATAATAATAATAAGATATGTTCCGTGATTCATCCAATGGCATTGAGGAGTATACCACCTCAGTCATCGGCTTCATCAATAAGTGCATTGATAACGTCGTCCCCACAGTGACCGTACGTACATATCCCAACCAGAAGCCATGGATTACAGGCAACATCCGCATTGAGCTAAAGGCTAGAGCTGCCGCTTTCAAGGATGGGACACTAATCCGGACGCTTATAAGAAATTACTCTACGCCCTCAGACGAACCATCAAACAGGCAAAGCGTCAATACAGGATTAAGATTGAATCCTACTACACCGCCTCTGACGCTCGTCGGATGTGGCAGGGCTTGAAAACTATTATGGACTACAAAGGGAAACCCTGCCGTGAGCTGCCCAGTGACACGAGTCTACCATACGAGCTAAATGCCTTTTATGCTCGCTTCGAGGCAAGCAACACTGAAGCATGCATGAGAGCACCTGCTGTTCCAGACGACTGTGTAATAACGCTCTCGGTAGCCGATGTGAACAAGACCTTTAAACAAGTAAACATTCACAAAGCCGCAGGGCCAGACAGATTACCAGGACGTGTACTCAAAGCATGCGCGGACCACTTGCATTGGTGCCAGGACAACAACCTCTCCCTCAATGTGAGCAAGACAAAGGAGCTGATTGTGGACTACAGGAAAAGGAGGGCCGAACAGGCCCCCATTAATATCGAAGGGGCTGTAGTGGAGAGGGTCGAGAGTTTCAAGTTCCTTGGTGTCCACATCACCAACGAGCTATCATGGTCCAAACACAGCAAGACAGTCGTGAAGAGGGCACAACAACACCTTTTTCTACTCAGGAGACTGAAAAGATTTGGAATGGGTCCCCAGATCCTCAAAAAGTTATACAGCTGCACCATCGAGAGCATCCTCGGCAGGTAGCTTAGTGGTTAAGAGCGTTGTGCCAGTAACCGAAAGGTCGCTGATTCTAATCCCTGAGCCGACTAGGTGAAAAATCTGTCGATGTGCCCTTGAGCAAGGCACTTAACCCTAATTGCTCCTGTAAGTCGCTCTGGATAAGAGCGTCTGCTAAATGACTAAAAATAATAAAAATAAAAAAATATAAAAATCCTGACCGCTTGCATCGCCACTTGGTATGGCAACTGCTCGGCATCTGACCGTATAGCGCTACAGAGGGTAGTGCGCACGGCCCAGTACATCACTTGTGCCAATCTACCTGCCATCCAGGACCTATATACTAGGCGGTGTCTGAGGAAAACCCAAGAAATGGTCAAAGACTCCAGTCACACAAGTCATAGACTGTTCTCTCTGCTACCGCAGGGCAAGCGGTACCGGAGTGCCAAGTCTGGGACCATCCGTTCACCTACTCTGCGTCTCACAAAGACATGCCGGTTGGAACCAAAAATCTCACATTTGAACTCCAGACCAAAGGACAGATTTCCACCGATCTAATGTCCATTGCTCGTGTTTCTTGGGCCAAGCAAGTCTCTTGTCCTTATTGGTGTGCTTTAGTAGTGGTTTCTTTGCAGCAATTCGACCATGATGGCCTGACTCATGCAGTCTCCTCTGAACAGTTGATGTTGAGATGTGTCTGTTACTTGAACTCTGTGAAGCATTTATTTGGGCTGCAATCTGAGGTGCAGTTAACTCTAATGAACTTATCCTCTGCAGCAGAGGTATCTCTGGGTCTTCCTTTCCTGTGGCGGTCCTCATGAGAGCCAGTTTCATCATAGCGCTTGATGGTTTCTGCGACTGCACTTGAAGAAACTTTCAAAGTTCTTGATATTTTCCAGATTGACTGACTTTCATGTCTTAAAGTAATGATGGACTGTCGTTTCCCTTTGCCTATTTGAGCTGTTCTTGCCATAATATGGACTTGGACTTTAACCAAATAGGGCTATCTTCTGTATACCACCCCTACCTTGTCACAACACAACTGATTGGCTCAAACACATTAAGAAGGAAAGAAATTTCACAAATTAACTTTTAACAAGGCACACCTGTTAATTGAAATGCATTCCAGGTGACTACCTCATGAAGCTGGTTGAGAGAATGCCAAAAGTGTGCAAAGCTGTCATCAAGGCAAAGGGTGGCTACTTCGAAGAATCTCAAATATAATATATATTTTAAATTGATTACCACTTTTTTGGTTACTACATGATTCCATATCTGTTGTTTCATAATTTTGATGTCTTCACTATTATTCTACAATGTAGAAAATAGTAAAAATAAAGAAAAACCCTTGAATGAGTAGGTGTGTCCAAACGTTTGACTGGTACTGTATATATTTTTTTATATACACATTTGAATTCATTTGATTTTTTAAAACATTTGGAGTCATAGTGCTGAGACATTTCCGGTACACAAGATATATATTATTTTCGGTCACAACTATTACAGATTAATAACTATTACAGATTAAATCCACCCCTCAGCCGATCCCACCTATCTCCATAGACCACCCTCTCTTGATTTCGTTGTGCCATATATTTTCCTACTGTGCTGTGATTCTGAACCTTTCTAATATTTTTAAACTATGCTGTCATTCTGAACCTTTCTAGTTGAATGTTATCAACAGATTGTGATTTAAAATTAATATTTTTGCTAAGAGTGTTATGTTGATTGATTTACTATGACTTCCAGATTGCCCAACAGTGCCATTTGTAGGGTTCATTTAATGGCTTTTTAGACACTCCAGAACCTGTGACCAGAAATCAGCTACAAGGGGGCAATACCAAAATAGATGATCCAGTGATTCTATCTCTTCACAGAAAATGATGCATAGCTGACATGGTTGTATATATATATATATATATATAAACTCAGCAAAAAAAGAAACATCCTTTCACTGTCAACTGCGTTTATTTTCAGCAAACTTAACATGTGTAAATATTTGTATGAACATAACAAGATTCAACAACTGAGACATAAACTGAACAAGTTCCACAGACATGTGACTAACAGAAGTTGAATAATGTGTCCCTGAACAAAGGGGGGATCAAAATCAAAAGTAACAGTCAGGATCTGGTGTGGCCACCAGCTGCATTAAGTACTGCAGTGCATCTCCTCCTCATGGACTGTACCAGATTTGCCAGTTCTTGCTGTGAGATGTTACCCCACTCTTCCACCAAGGCACCTGCAAGTTCCCAGACATTTCGGGGGGGAATGGCCCTAGCCCTCACCCTCCGATCCAACAGGTCCCAGACGTGCTCAATGGGATTGAGATCATGGCTCTTTGTTGGCCATGGCAGAACACTGACATTCCTGTCTTGCAGGAAATCACGCACAGAACGAGCAGTATGGCTGGTGGCATTGTCATGCTGGAGGGTCATGTCAGGATGAGCCTGCCCGAATGGTACAACATGAGGGAGGAGAATGTCTTCCCTGTAACGCACAGTGTTGAGATTGCCTGCAATGACAACAAGCTCAGTCCGATGATACTGTGACACACCGCCCCAGACCATGACGAACCCTCCACCTCCAAATCGATCCCGCTCCAGAGTACAGGCCTCGGTGTAACGCTCATTCCTTCGACGATAAATGCGAATCCGACCATCACCCCTGGTGAGACAAAACCGCGACTCGTCAGTGAGGAGCACCTTTCGCCAGTCCTGTCTGGTCCAGCGACGGTGGGTTTGTGCCCATAGGCGACGTTGTTGCCTGTGATGTCTGGTGAGGACCTGCCTTACAACAGGCCTACAAGCCCTCAGTCCAGCCTCTCACAGCCTATTGAGGACAGTCTGAGCACTGATGGAGGGATTGTGCATTCCTGGTGTAACTCGGGCAGTTGTTGTTGCCATCCTGTACCTGTCCCGCAGGTGTGATGTTCGGATGTACCGATCCTGTGCAGGTGTTGTTACACGTGGTCTGCCACTGCGAGGACGATCAGCTGTCTGTCCTGTCTCCCTGTAGCGCTGTCTTAGGCTTCTCACAGTACGGACATTGCAATTTATTGCCCTGGCAACATCTGCAGTCCTCATGCCTCCTTGCAGCATGCCTAAGGCACGTTCACGCAGATGAGCAGGGACCCTGGGCATCTTTCTTTTGGTGTTTTTCCGAGTCAGTAGAAAGGCCTCTTTAGTGTCCTAAGTTTTCATAACTGTGACCTTAATAGCCTACCGTCTGTAAACTGTTAGTGTCTTAACGACCGTTCCACAGGTGCATGTTCATTAATTGTTCATTGAACAAGCATGGGAAACAGTGTTTAAACCCTTTACAATGAAGATATGTGAAGTTATTTGGATTTGTACAAATTATCTTTGAAAGACAGGGTCCTGAATAAGGGACATTTCTTTTTTTGCTGAGTTTACATACAGTGGGGAGAACAAGTATTTGATACACTGCCAATTTTGCAGGTTTTCCTACTTACAAAGCATGTGGAGGTCTGTAATTTTTATCATAGGTACACTTCAACTGTGAGAGACGGAATCTAAAACAAAAATCCAGAAAATCACATTGTATGATTTTTAAGTAATTAATTTGCATTTTATTGCATGACATAAGTATTTGATCACCTACCAACCAGTAAGAATTCCGGCTCTCACAGACCTGTTAGTTTTTCTTTAAGAAGCCCTCCTTTTCTCCACTCATTACCTGTATTAACTGCACCTGTTTGAACTCGTTACCTGTATAAAAGACACCTGTCCACACACTCAATCAAACAGACTCCAACCTCTCCACAATGGCCAAGACCAGAGAGCTGTGTAAGGACATCAGGGATAAAATTGTAGACCTGCACAAGGCTGGGATGGGCTACAGGACAATAGGCAAGCAGCTTGGTGAGAAGGCAACAACTGTTGGCGCAATTATTAGAAAATGGAAGAAGTTCAAGATGACGGTCAATCACCCTCGGTCTGGGGCTCCATGCAAGATCTCACCTCGTGGGGCATCAATGATCATGAGGAAGGTGAGGGATCATCCCAGAACTACACGGCAGGACCTGGTCAATGACCTGAAGAGAGCTGGGACCACAGTCTCAAAGAAAACCATTAGTAACACACTACGCCGTCATGGATTAAAATCCTGCAGCGCACGCAAGGTCCCCCTGCTCAAGCCAGCGCATGTCCAGGCCCGTCTGAAGTTTACCAATGACCATCTGGATGATCCAGAGGAGGAATGGGAGAAGGTCATGTGGTCTGATGAGATAAAAATAGAGCTTTTTGGTCTAAACTCCACTCGCCGTGTTTGGAGGAAGAACACCATCCCAACCGTGAAGCATGGAGGTGGAAACATCATTCTTTGGGGATGCTTTTCTGCAAAGGAGACAGGACGACTGCACCGTATTGAGGGGAGGATGGATGGGGCCATGTATCGCGAGATCTTGGCCAACAACCTCCTTCCCTCAGTAAGAGCATTGAAGATGGGTCATGGCTGGGTCTTCCAGCATGACAACGACCCGAAACACACAGCCAGGGCAACTAAGGAGTGGCTCCATAAGAAGCATCTCAAGGTCCTGGAGTGGCCTGGCCAGTCTCCAGACCTGAACCCAATAGAAAATCTTTGGAGGGAGCTGAAAGTCCATATTGCTCAGCGACAGCCCCGAAACCTGAAGGATCTGGAGAAGGTCTGTATGGAGGAGTGGGCCAAAATCCCTGCTGCAGTGTGTGCAAACCTGGTCAAGACCTACAGGAAACGAATGATCTCTGTATTTGCAAACAAAGGTTTCTGTACCAAATATTAAGTTCTGCTTTTCTGATGTATCAAATACTTACAGTGGGGAGAACAAGTATTTGATACACTGCCGATTTTGCAGGTTTTCCTACTTACAAAGCATGTAGAGGTCTGTAATTTTTATCATAGGTACACTTCAACTGTGAGAGACAAAAATCCAGAAAATCACATTGTATGATTTTTAAGTAATTAATTTGCATTTTATTGCATGACATAAGTATTTGATACATCAGAAAAGCAGAACTTAATATTTGGTACAGAAACCTTTGTTTGCAATTACAGAGATCATACGTTTCCTGTAGGTCTTGACCAGGTTTGCACACACTGCAGCAGGGATTTTGTCCCACTCCTCCATACAGACCTTCAGGTTTCGGGGCTGTCGCTGGGCAATACGGACTTTCAGCTCCCTCCAAAGATTTTCTATTGGGTTCAGGTCTGGAGACTGGCTAGGCCACTCCAGGACCTTGAGATACTTCTTACGGAGCCACTCCTTAGTTGCCCTGGCTGTGTGTTTCGGGTCGTTGTCATGCAGGAAGACCCAGCCACGACCCATCTTCAATGCTCTTACTGAGGGAAGGAGGTTGTTGGCCAAGATCTCGCGATACATGGCCCCATCCATCCTCCCCTCAATACGGTGCAGTCGTCCTGTCCCCTTTACAGAAAAGCATCCCCAAAGAATGATGTTTCCACCGCCATGCTTCACGGTTGGGATGGTGTTCTTGGGGTTGTACTCATACTTCTTCTTCCTCCAAACACGGCGAGTGGAGTTTAGACCAAAAAGCTATATTTTTGTCTCATCAGACCACATGACCTTCTCCCATTCCTCCTCTGGATCATCCAGATGGTCATTGGCAAACTTCAGACGGGCCTGGACATGCGCTGGCTTGAGCAGGGGGACCTTGCATGCGCTGCAGGATTTTAATCCATGACGGCGTAGTGTGTTACTAATGGTTTTCTTTGAGACTGTGGTCCCAGCTCTCTTCAGGTCATTGACCAGGTCCTGCCATGTAGTTCTGGGCTGATCCCTCACCTTCCTCATGATCATTGATGCCCCACGAGGTGAGATCTTGCATGGAGCCCCAGACCGAGGGTGATTGACCGTCATCTTGAACTTCTTCCATTTTCTAATAATTGCGCCAACAGTTGTTGCCTTCTCACCAAGCTGCTTGCCTATTGTCCTGTAGCCCATCCCAGCCTTGTGCAGATCTACAATTTTATCCCTGATGTCCTTACACAGCTCTCTGGTCTTGGCCATTGTGGAGAGGTTGGAGTCTGTTTGATTGAGTGTGTGGACAGGTTTTTTTATACAGGTAACGAGTTCAAACAGGTGCAGTTAATACAGGTAACGAGTGGAGAACAGGAGGACTTCTTAAAGAAAAACTAACAGGTCTGTGAGAGCCGGAATTCTTACTGGTTGGTAGGTGATCAAATACTTATGTCATGCAATAAAATGCAAATTAATTACTTAAAAATCATACAATGTGATTTTCTGGATTTTTGTTTTAGATTCCGTCTCTCACAGTTGAAGTGTACCTATGATAAAAATTACAGACCTTTACATGCTTTGTAAGTAGGAAAACCTGCAAAATTGGCAGTGTATCAAATACTTGTTCTCCCCACTGTATGTCATGCAATAAAATGAAAATTAATTACTTAAAAATCATACAATGTGATTTTCTGGATTTTTGTTTTAGATTCCGTCTCTCACAGTTGAAGTGTACCTATGATAAAAATTACAGACCTCTACATGCTTTGTAAGTAGGAAAACCTGCAAAATCGGCAGTATGTCAAATACTTGTTCTCCCCACTGTACATATACAGTGCCTTGCAAAAGTATTCATCCTCCGTTTTTCCTATGTTGTTGTATAACAACCTGTAATTTAAATTGATTTTTATTTGGATTTCATGTAATGGACATACACAAAATAGTCCAAATTGGTGAAGTGAAATGAAAAAATAACTTGTTTCTAAAAAATAAATAATGGAAAAGTGGTGGCTTGCATATGTATTCACCCCTTTACTATGAAGCCCCTAAATAAGATCGGGTGCAACCAATTACCTTCAGAAGTCACATAATTAGTTAAATAAAGTCCACCTGTGTGCAATCTAAGTGTCACATGATCTCAGTATATATATCTGTTTCTGAAAGGCCCCAGAGTCTGCAACACCACTAAGCAAGGGGCACCACCAAGCAAGCGGCACCATGGAGACCAAGGAGCTCTCCAAACAGGTCAGGGACAAAGTTGTGGAGAAGTACAGATCAGGGTTGGGTTATAAAAAAATATCTGAAACTTTGAACATCCCACGGAGCACCATTAAATCCATTATTAAAAAATTGAAATAATATGGCACCACAACAAACCTGCCAAGAGAGGGCCGCCCACCAAATCTTACGGACCTGGCAAGGAGGGCATTCATCAGAGAGGCAACAAAGAGACCAAAGATAACCCTGAAGGAGCTGCAAAGCTCCACAGCGGATATTGGAGTATCTGTCCATAGGACCACTTTAAGCCGTACACTCCACAGAGCTGGGCTTTACAGAAGAGTGGCCAGAAAAAAATCCATTGCTTAAAGAAAAAATAAGCAAACATGTTCAGTGTTCGCCATTAAGGAAAACGCTATGTCTGGCGCAAACCCAACACCTCTCATCACCCCGAGAACACCATCCCCAAAGTGAAGCATGGTATTGGCAGCATCATGCTGTGGGGATGTTTTTCATTTTCACAGGGACTGGGAAACTGGTCAGAATTGAAGGAATGATGGATGGTGCTAAATACAGGGAAATTCTTGAGGGAAACCTGTTTCAGTCTTCCAGAGATTTGAGACTGGGACGGAGGTTCACTTTCCAGCAGGACAATGACCCTAAGCATACTGCTAAAGCAACATTTGAGTGGTTTAAGGAGAAACATTTAAATGTCTTGGAATGGCCTAGTCAAAGCCCAGACCTCAATCCCATTGAGAATCTGTGGTATGACTTACAGATTGCTGTACACCAGTGGAACCCATCCAACTTGAAGGAGCTGGAGCAGTTTTGCCTTGAAGAATGGGCAAATATCCCAGTGGCTAGATGTGCCAAGCTTATAGAGACATACCCCAAGAGACTTGCAGCTGTAATTGCTACAAAAGGTGGCTCTACAAAGTATTGACTTTGGGGGGGTGAATAGTTATGCACACTCAAGTTTTCTGTTTTTTTGTCTTATTTCTTGTTTGTTTCACAATAAAAAATATTTAGCATCTTCAAAGTGGTAGGCATGTTGTGTAAATCAAATGATACAAACCCCCCAAAAATCCATTTTAGTTCCAGGTTGTAAGGCAACAAAATAGGAAAAATGCCAAAGGGGTGAATACTTTCGCAAGCCACTGTATATATAAATATGTTATATATAAAATTTTGTTGGTAGTAAGAATTTTGTTAAATAATTGTAATTTGAAAAACTTGAATTGTTGAATCAATCGTTGTTTTGTTTATCAGTTCATAAACCAAGTGCCATGGGATCAGAACGTCAAAGATGTCTTCTTAGCTTTTTTGTAACCTTTGAGATGCAGCTGTCCTCAAATGGAACTGATAATTTTTTATATTTATGCAAATGTTGAGGTTCTTTAATAAAAAAAAAAATCTCCAATTTTGATCTTTAATATAGGGCAGACAAACAAGTTCCCTACCTTCTCCCCCTTCCAGTTGCCTTCTTCATTTCTGCGGTAATGCTGCAATCAATTGGTTATAACTTTTTTATTGAGCAAACATTCCCATATGTTTTAGATAGCTGCATGTGTGACAACTTCATATTCATAATATCATTAATTGAAATAATGCAATTAAAACAATTAAAAATATATAGGTTTTATTTATCAATTAGGATATTTTGAGTTTAACCATAATATTTGTTGTAATATTGTTTCTGTCTTTTCTGGAGTCTGAAATTGTAATCGTTTGTATGGCTTGGTTGAGAAAGGGCGATGCTTTGAACAAGCTTTCTTTTTAAATTAACCAAAAATTAGAGGTTATAATCTGGATGAAGGCAAAAAGGTGATTTTGTAACGAAGGATGAGCTTGTTTTAATAATCTACTGGAGAACCATTTTGGGTTTAAGCATAACTTTTGTATGAGTGATGCTTTTAGTGAGATGTTCAATGCTTTAATATTTAATAATTTCATCCCCCCAAACTCATATTCATTATATAAATAAGCACGTTTAATTTTGTCTGTCTTACCATTCCAAATAAATGTAAATAATTTTTGCTCATATTATTTAAGAAACGAGTCATCTGGAGTAAGCAGGGCCATAAGTGAAGAAGTAAACTGATATGACTGATGTGTTAATCAGTGTGATTTTTCCATAAATAGACAGGTATTTACCTATCCATGGTTGCAAGATCTTGTTTATTTTGGCAAACTTTCTATTGAAATGAGTCTTGGTGTCACGTTCGTCGAGAAGAGAGGAGGACCAAGGCGCAGCGTGGAAGGTGAACATACTTATTTATTAAATGATTACACGAACAAAACAACAAATTGATACGTGACGTCCAAAGGTGCAAAACACAAACCTACACAGGAACAAGATCCCACAAACACTGTGGGAAAACAGCCTGTCTAAATATGGTTCCCAATCAGAGACAACCAGCAACAGCTGACACTCGTTGCCTCTGATTGAGAACCACTCTGGCCAACATAGATATACATGAACTAGAATAAACAAAGAACACTCACACCCTGGCTCAACATACAAGCGTCCCCAGAGCCAGGGCGTGACACTTGGTAAGTTATTTTGTATCTTTAGGGATATGTATATCAAGTATGTCTACTTCACCATCAGACCGTTTTATAGGTAAACTACAGGGTAATGTGAATGTTGTGTCTTAACAATCCTATACGTAATATGGTACACTTATCATAATGACGTTTTAGTCCAGAGAGGCCAGAGAAGTGATCTAGATCCTCAATGAGACTACGCAGTGATCCAGGACTTAAGAAAGACTTGTCATTCGCATACGTTGACACTCTTGTTTTTAGGCTGTGGATTTCTAAACCATTGATCTTATTGTTTGATCGGATCGTAAGAGATAGCATTTCGATGGCCATATCAAATAAATATGGAGACAATGGACATCCTTGTTTAACCAATAGAATAATTGCAAAAGTGCAAACCCCGCCTATCTTGCACTAAAGTATTTGAAAGGTTTCGAATAGTATTTGAACCCAGGTCTGAGGTTAGTTAGTACAGAGGTATGCAGATGGAATCTCTGCAGTGCTTTTTAGGAGAAGGACACAACAGTTAATGAACCAACAGTACAGGCTGTAATTCTTCAGTGGAAAATATTCCAGCAGGGTTGCGATGATTCACACGTAGAGACAGGAACCTGTGGAATATTCATGACCTACGCTTTTCACTTCCTTTCATTTGATTTATCCGCAAAGGATGTGTTTGTTTGAAGTGTTGCATGTCTCTCTGCGGTCTTATGCCGGATCAAATGAGGATTCCTTCTGTCTATATCAACGTAATTGGGGTGTTGTGCGTGCATGTGTTTGCTTTTCTGTGTAACGTCCACACCAGATCGTGGTGTTTCTCTGCTCCCTCCAGCAATCCTGATGTCTTGCCAAGAAAGAGAGTTGAGCCTTTAAAGAAAATCAAAGTGTTGTTGTGTTGCATCAGGTTTTTAGCTCTATAAACACAGTCACGACACTGGGCCATGGGATTCTGAGTCAACTAACTTTATACATGGTAGAATGTACAAATAACAAGGCTATGAACTTCATACCCCAAATATCAATCTACAGTGACAGTGTTTGTGTCCCATTATCCATAATAACATACAATGTACTGTATTGTACTAGCGTGCTAGTTAGGGTTTACTTATGCTAGTATGAAATCCATAATGTGGATATTGGAACCCCCACATATAATATGTTGACTCTCACCTCAAAGACTTCCCTGGCTGAAGGTATGATGGCATACTTACCAGTACTAGTGTGCTTATTGTGGTAGGTAGGGTACATTTAAGCCCTATTTAGTCCAAGGGCCACTCACCATATGAAAGGAATCCATATAATGGATACTAGTGTTGACTCTGACCTTAGAGACTTCCCTTTCTGACAGTATGATGGAATATGACAGTAGCCGTATGTTCCCCCCTGGACTGACACAGGAGACTGAACAGACTGCCATGCTGCTGATTTCAGCAACGTGGTACAATTATTCACATTCTCTGACATCTTACTTGACACCTGTCATCCTCCATCCACTCACTCTCTCCCTCTTTCTCGTCTCTCTGTACTAAGCTTCTCTCTCTCTCTCTCTCTCTCTCTCTCTCTCTCTCTCTCTCTCTCTCTCTCTCGCTCTCTCAATTCAATTCAATTCAATTTAAGGGCTTTATTGGCATGGGAAACGAATGTTAACATTGCCAAAGCAAGTGAAATAGATAGTGAACAAAAGTGAAGTAAACAATAAATATTAACAGTAAACATTACACTCAGAAGTTCCAAAAGAATCAAGACATTTCAAATGTCATTATGTCTATATACAGTGTTGTAACAATGTGCAAATAGTTAAAGAACAAATTTGAAAATAAATATACATAAATATAGGTTGTATTTACAATGGTGTTTGTTCTTCACTGGTTGTCCTTTTCTTGTGGCAACAGGTCACAAATATTGCTGCTGTGATGGCACACTGTGGTATTTCACCCAGTAGATAAGGGAGTGTATCAAAATTGGGTTTGTTTTTGAATTTTTTGTGGATCTGTGTAATCTGAGGGAAATGTGTGTCTCTAATATGGTCATACATTTGGCAGGAGGTTAGGAAATGCAGCTCAGTTTCCACCTCATTTTGTGGGCAGTGTGCACATAGCCTGTCTTCTTTTTAGAGCCAGGTCTGCGTACGGCGGCCTTTGTCAATAGCAAGGCTATGCTCACTGAGTCTGTACATAGTCAAAGCTTTCCTTAAGTTTGGGTCAGTCACAGTGGTCAGGTATTCTGCCACTGTGTACTCACTGTTTAGGGCCAAACAGCATTGTAGTTTGCTCTGTTTTTTTGTTAATTCTTTCCAATGTGTCAAGTAATTCTCTTTTTTTTTTCTCATGATTTGGTTGGGTCTAATTGTGTTGTTGTCCTGGGGCTCTGTGGGGTCTGTTTGTGTTTGTGAACAGAGCCCCAGGACCAGCTTGCTTAGGGGACTCTTCTCCAAGTGCATCTCTCTGTAGGTGATGGCTTTGTTATTGGGGGGGGGGGGGGGGGGGTTGGGAATCGCTTATTTTTAAGTAGTTATAGAATTTAACGGCTCTTTTATGGATTTTGATCATTAGCGGGTATCGGCCTAATTCTACTCTGCATGCATTATTTGGTGTTTTTCGTTGTACACTGAGGATATTCTTGCAGAATTCTGCATGCAGAGTCTCAATTTGGTGTTTTGTCCCATTTTGTGAATTCTTGGTTGGTGAGCGGACCTCAGACCTCACAACCATAAAGGGCAATGGGTTCTATAACTGATTCAAGTATTTTTAGCCAAATCCTAATTGGTATGTCAAATTTTATGTTCCTTTTGATGGTATAGAAGGCCCTTCTTGCCTTGTCTCTCAGATTGTTCACAGCTTTGTGGAAGTTACCTGTGGCGCTGATGTTTAGGCCGAGGTATGTATAGTTTTTTGTGTGCTCTAGTGCAACGGTGTCTAGATGGAATTTGTATTTGTGGTCCTGGCAGCTGGACCTTTTTTGGAACACCATTACTTTTGTCTTGCTGAGATGTACTGTCAGGGCCCTGTCTCTGTCTCTGTTTTTCTCTCTACACACACAGGGAGAGATGAATGGGCCAAATTAGATTAGCGTTATTGCCGACAAAGGCTTTAGTGAGAAAGTGATAACCTGCAGGCAGCTTCCTTATTGCAGTTGAGGGATTGCGACGATGTATCGGAGGACCTTAAAAGGTCTAATTGTGTGACTGAGGATAAGTCCTGCAGGCTTATACTAACTGACTGCAGTCTCACTCCGCCTGCCTGGGACTCTCTGTCTCTGTCTGTCTGTTTCTGTCTGTCTCTGTCTATCTCTGTCTGTCTATCTCTATTTCTGTCTGTCTCGCTCTCTCTTTCTCTCTCTGTTTCTCTATCTCTGTTTCTGTCTGTCTCTCTCTGTCTCTCTCTCAATTCAATTCAAAGGGGCTTTATTGGCATGGGAAATATGTTTACATTCCCAAAGCAAGTGAAATAAACAATAAACAAAAGTGAGAAGAGACAAAACAACATCAACCAAAAACGATTATAATTTAACAGTAAATATTGCACAAAAAAATATTTTTTAAAGATAGACTTTTCAAGTCTTATATTAGCAGCAATGTACAGTGTCTTAGCAATGTGCAAATAGTTGTGGTACAAATAGTAGGGGAAGATAAATAAACAGATAAATATTGGTGGTATTTACAATGTTTGTGCTCCACTGGTTGCCCTTTTCTCGTGGCAATGGGCCACAAATCTTGTTGCTGTGATTGCACACTGTGATATTTCGCAGAACAGATATGGGAGTTTATCAGTGTTTGATTCGTTTTCAAATTCTTTGTGGGTCTGTGTGATATGTGGGAAATATGTCTGAATAATGTGGTCATACATTTGGCAGGAGGTTAGGAAGTGCAGCTCAGTTTCCACTTCATTTTGTGGCAGTGGGCACATAGGCAGACCTGGCTCTCAAGAGAAGACAGGCTATGGCGGCCTCTCAATAGCAAGGCTATGCTCACTGAGTCTGTACATAGTCAAGGATTTTCTTAAGTTTGGGTCTGTCACAGTGGTCAGGTATTCTGCCACTGTGTACTCTCTGTTTAGGGCCAGATAGCATTATAGTTTGCTCAGTTTTTTTGTTAATTCTTTCCAATGTGTCAAGTAATTCTCTTTTTGTTTTCTCATGATCTGGTTGGGTCTAATTGTGTTGCTGTCCTGGGGCTCTGTGGGGTCTGTTTGTGTTTGTGAACAGAGCCCCAGGACCAGTTTGCTTAGAGGACTCCTCTAGGTTACTGTAGGTGAGGGCTTTGTGGTAGGGTGTGGTTTTAGGTGGTTGTAGAATTTAACGGCTCTTTTCTGGTATTGATCATTAGCGGGTATCGGCCTAATTCTGCTTTGCATGCATTGTTTGGGGTTTTGTATTGTACACTAAGTATATTTTTGCAGAATTCTGCATGCAGAGTCTTAATTGGGTGTTTATCCCATTTTGTAAATTATTGGTTGGTGAGTGGACCCCATACCTCACAACCACAGAGGGCAATGTGTTCTATAACTGATTCAAGTATTTTTTGCCAGATACGAATTGGGATGTCAAATTTTATGTTCCTTTTGATGGCATAGAAGACCCTTCTTGCCTTGTCTCTCAGATCATTCACAGCTTTGTGGAAGTTACCTGTGGCGCTGATGTTTAGGCTGAGGTATGTATAGTTTTTTGTGAGCTCTAGGGCAACGGTGTCTAGATGGAATTTGTATTTGTGGTCCTGGCAGCTGGACCTTTTTTGGAACACCATTATTTTTGTCTTACTGAGATTTACTGTCAGGGCCCAGGTCTGACAGAATCTGTGCAGAAGATCTAGGTGCTGCTGTAAGCCCTCCTTGGTTGGTGACAGAAGCACCAGATCATCAGCAAACAGTAGACATTTGACTTCAGATTCTAGTAGGGTGAGGCCGGGTGCTGCAGACTGTTCTAATGCCCTCGCCAATTCGTTGATATATATGTTGAAGAGTGTGGGGCTTAAACTGCATCCCTGTCTCACCCCACGGCCCTGTGGAAAGAAATGTGTGTGGTTTTTGCCAATTTTAACCGCACACTTGTTGTTTGTGTACATGGATTTTAGAATGTTGTATGTTTTCCCCCAACACCACTTTCCATCAATTTGTATAGCAGACCCTCATGCCAAATTGAGTCAAAAGCTTTTTTGAAATCAACAAAGCATGAGAAGACTTTGCCTTTGTTTTGGTTTGTTTGTTTGTCAATTAGGGTGTGCAGGGTGAATACGTGGTCTGTTGTACAGTAATTTGGTAAATAGCAAATTTGACATTTGTTCAGTACATTGTTTTCACTGAGGAAATGAACTAGTCTGCTGTTAATTATAATGCAGAGGATTTTTACAAGGTTGCTGTTGACGCATATCCCACGGTAGTTATTGGGGTCAAATTTGTCTCCACTTTTCTGGATTGGGGTGATCAGTCCTTGGTTCCAAATATTGGGGAAGATGCCAGAGCTAAGGATGATGTTAAAGAGTTTAAGTATAGCCAATTGGAATTTGTGGTCTGTATATTTTATCATTTCATTGAGGATATCATCAACACCACAGGCCTTTTTGGGTTTTGGAGGGTTTGTATTTTGTCCTGTAGTTCCTTCAATGTAATTGGAGAATCCAGTGGGTTCTGGTAGTCTTTAATACAGTGGCTTGCGAAAGTATTCACCCCCCTTGGCATTTTTCGTATTTTGTTGCCTTACAACCTGGAATTAAAATTGTTTTTTGGGGGGTTTGTTCAGTTTGATTTACACAACATGCCTTCCACTTTGAAGATACTAAATATTTTTTGTTGTGAAACAAACAAGAAATAAGACAAAAAAACTGAGAACTTGAGCGTGCATAACTATTCACCCCCCCAAAGTCAAAACTTTGTAGAGCCACCTTTTGTAGCAATTACAGTTGCAAGTCTCTTGGGGTATGTCTCTATAAGCTTGGCACATCTAGCCACTGGGATCTTTGCCCATTCTTCAAGGCAAAACTGCTCCAGCTCCTTCAAGTTGGATGGGTTCCGCTGGTGTACAGTAATCTTTAAGTCATACACAGATTCTCAATTGGATTGGCCATTCCAATACGTTTAAATGTTTCCCCTTAAACCACTTGAGTGTTGCTTTAGCAGTATGCTTAAGGTCATTGTCCTGCTGGAAGGTGAACCTCCGTCCCAGTCTCAAATCCCTGGAAGACTGAAACAGGTTTCCCTCAAGAATTTCCCTGTATTTAGCGCCATCCATCATTCCTTCAATTCTGACCAGTTTCCCAGTCCCTGCCAATGAAAAACATCCTCACAGCATGATTCTGCCACCATCATGCTTCACTGTGGGGATGGTATTCTCGGGGTGATGAGAGGTGTTGGGTTTGCGCCAGACATAGCGTTTTCCTTAATGGCCAAAATGCTCAATTTTAGTCTCATCTGACCAGAGTACCTTCTTCCATATGTTTGGGGAGTCTCCCACATGCCTTTTGGCGAACACCAAATGTGTTTGCTTATTTTTTTCTTTAAGCAATGGCTTTTTTCTGTCCACTCTTCCGTAAAGCCCAGCTCTGTGGAGTGTACGGCTTAAAGTGGTCCTATGGACAAATACTCCAATCTCCACTGTGGAGCTTTGCAGCTCCTTCAGGGTTATCTTTGGTTTCTTTGTTGCCTCTCTGATTAATGCCCTCCCGGCCTGGTTCGTGAGTTTTGGTGGGCGGCCCTCTCTTGGCAGGTTTGTTGTGGTGCCATATTCTTTCCATTTTTTAATAATGGATTTAATGGTGCTCCGTGGGATATTCCTTATTTTCAGATATTTTTTTATAACCCAACCCTGATCTGTACTTCTCCACAACTTTGTCCCTGACCTGTTTGGAGTGCTCCTTGCTCTTCATGGTGCCGCTTGCTTGGTGGTGCCCCTTGCTTAGTGGTGTTGCAGACTCTGGGGCCTTTCAGAACAGGTGTATATATACTGAGATCATGTGACACTTAGATTGCACACGGGTGGACTTTATTTAACTAATTATGTGACTTCTGAAGGTAATTGGTTGCACCCAATCTTATTTAGGGGCTTCATAGCAAAGGGGTGAATTCATATGCAAGCACCACTTTTCCATTATTAATGTTTTAGATTTTTTTTCAACAATTACTTTTTTTCATTTCACTACACCAATTTGGACTATTTTGTGTATGTCCATTACATGAAGTCCAAATAAAAATCTATTTAAATTACAGGTTGTAATGCAACAAAATAGGAAAAACGCCAAGGAGGATGAATACTTTTGCAAGGCACTGTAGTTGATTCTAAGATTTGTATTTGATCATGTATATGTTTTTGCTGTTTGTTCTTTGTTATAGGGCTAAAAAGATTGGAGAAGTGGTTTACCCATACATTTCCATTTTGGATAAATAACTATTCGTGTTGTTGTTTGATTAGTGTTTTCCAATTTTCCTAGAAGTGGTTAGAGTCTATGGATTCTTCAAATACATTGAGCTGATTTCTGACGTGCTGTTCTTTCTTTTTCCGTAGTGTATTTCTGTATTGTTTTAGTGATTCACCATAGTGAAGGCTTAGGCTGAGGTTTTCTGGGTCTCTATGTTTTTGGTTGGATAGTTTTCTCAATTTCTTTCTTAGGTTTTTGCATTCTTCATCAAACCATTTGTCATTGTTGTTAATCTTCTTTGGTTTTCTGTTAGAAATGTATAGCTTTGTTAGGGAAGCTGAGAGGTCATTGAGTATTGCTCTGTTCAAATAGACTTTGCTGTGATCTGATAGGGGTGTCAGTGGGCTGACTGTGAACGCTCTGAGAGACTCTGGGTTGATGTCAGTGATAAAGTAGTCTACTGTACTACTTCCAAGAGATGAGCTTTAGGTGTACCTACCATAGGAGTCCCCTCGAAGCCTACCATTGACTATGTACAGTGGGGGAAAAAAGTATTTAGTCAGCCACCAATTGTGCAAGTTCTCCCACTTAAAAAGATGAGAGAGGCCTGTAATTTTCATCATAGGTACACGTCAACTATGACAGACAAATTGAGAAAAGAAAATCCAGAAAATCACATTGTAGGATTTTTAATGAATTTATTTGCAAATTATGGTGGGAAATAAGTATTTGGTCACCTACAAACAAGCAAGATTTCTGGCTCTCACAGACCTGTAGCTTCTTCGTTAAGAGGCTCCTCTGTCCTCCACTCGTTACCTGTATTAATGGCACCTGTTTGAACAAATAAATTCATTAAAAATCCTACAATGTGATTTTCTGGAAAAAAAAATCTCATTTTGTCTGTCATAGTTGATGTGTACCTATGATGAAAATTACAGGCCTCTCTCATCTTTTTAAGTGGGAGAAATTGCACAATTGGTGGCTGACTAAATCCTTTTTTCCCCACTGTACATACCCAGTGTGCGACAGAGCTGCAGGAGTTGTGACCCGTTTTTGTTGGTTATGTTTGTTTGGCAGAGCATTTGCTGTATAGATTGGATCTCTGGTAGTAGGAATCCTTTCAGGTAATTTTGTAGGTTTGGAGTTTTGATATGGAGGGAATGTTATGTTGTGGAGGGTAGTATCCTGTATATGTCCTTGCCGAAAAATCCAAGTTTTGTAACTGTAGTTTTATAAGAAGTTGTATTATAAGAGCTTTTTAACTGTATAATATATTATATATATATATATATATAATATATATATATATATATATATACACAGTTATAACGTTTTATACTTTGATTATACACACATAAATCGAAGTATAAAGCTTTATAACTGTAGTTTATAATTACAGTCTAACTTTTTCTCTGTGCGTAAGAGCTTTAGAATTGTATAATATACGTTTGTAACTGTTTAATAACAGTAATGTTATATTTCTGTGCGTCTCAGAGTGAAGCAGAAGAAGTCCAAGCCTCAGCACCTGAAGATCAACAGCAGTGTGGGGAGCTGTGAGAACCTGCCTATCCAGCGCTCACCCCTTCACTCCTCCGACCATCGCTCCCTCCGTTCCTTTTTCTTCCCCACCTTCATGCCCTCCACTCCCCCCGTCTACTCCGACGCAAGTAAGTACCCTTTTTACAACACTAAGACTTATAGTACACCTTAGTCTAGGAGTGTTCCATTTTATCTGCAAATGTCCGGTGTGGGTGCAAGGAGTAACTCACCTGATTAAACTAATAAAGTCTTGATTGAAGACTCAAGTGTGCTACATGATTGTCGATTGTCCACTGTCTGTCTGCAGGTCTTTCTCTAGTAATTACTTTATGGGAGTTTAGGGAGTTTAGAGGCCTAGCCATTCAAGTCTCTATCTATATTCATCTCTCTCTCTCAGTGAGGTTATACGTGTAGCGGAAGACTAATCCTTCCCAGATCACATATACATATCCCAGGGTACCCGGAGGTGCGATGTCAGCGCATACAGCCACCTTATTGGCTACTGCGTTATTGGCGCCCCCACCGGAAGCAATTAGTGCCCGAGCGGTCCGGAGCGAGAGAGGGGGACGATGTGAGGAGACTGAGAATGACGGAGGGAGGAAGGGACAGGGGTGTCGGGGCGTGAAATATGTCCGTCGATACAGGACCTGAATGGGTCTAGACTCTGACTAATAGTCCTTAATTCATTGTCTGGTATTACCATGGAAGTCTGGATTCACGTTGTGGACTCAACATGGGATATGAGAAGTAGCAGGAAGTTGTTCTTCACACATCCGTACACAGACTATACATACACAAAACAAAGATAATGCCTCATGCTTATCTCTCAAGATGCGGCGTCTACTTCAATTAATCTGCTGCAACATAAAATGGGATGAATGACGTGCTTGTTTGTGTGTGTGTGTTTTTGTTCTGGGAGTGAAAGAAGGATAGAGAGAAGGATAGGGAGAGAGACAGAGAGCCAGACAGACGGACAGACAGAGTTTAGGATAGAGAGAGAAAGAACGAGAGAGCAGGAGAGAGAGAGAGAGAGACAGACAGACAGACAGACAGACAGACAGACAGACAGAGAGAGACAGACAGACAGACAGACAGAGAGACAGACAGACAGACAGACAGACAGACAGACAGACAGACAGACAGACAGACAGACAGACAGACATACAGACAGACAGACAGACAGAGACAGACAGACAGACAGACAGACAGACAGACAGACAGACAGACAGACAGACAGACAGACAGACAGACAGACAGACAGACAGACAGACAGACAGACAGACAGACAGACAGACAGACAGACAGAGAGAGAGAGAGAGAGAGAGAGTTTAGGATAGAGCGAGCAGGAGAGAGAGAGAGTCAGACAGATGGACAGACAGAGAGATAGTTTAGGATAGAGAGAGCAGGAGAGAGAGAGTCAGACAGATGGACAGACAGAGAGATAGTTTAGGATAGAGCGAGCAGGAGAGAGAGAGAGTCAGACAGATGGACAGACAGAGAGATAGTTTAGGATAGAGCGAGCAGGAGTGAGAGAGAGTCAGACAGATGGACAGACAGAGAGATAGTTTAGGATAGAGCGAGCAGGAGTGAGAGAGAGTCAGACAGATGGACAGACAGAGAGATAGTTTAGGATAGAGAGAGCAGGAGAGAGAGAGTCAGACAGATGGACAGACAGAGAGATAGTTTAGGATAGAGCGAGCAGGAGAGAGAGAGAGTCAGACAGATGGACAGACAGAGAGATAGTTTAGGATAGAGCGAGCAGGAGTGAGAGAGAGTCAGACAGATGGACAGACAGAGAGATAGTTTAGGATAGAGCGAGCAGGAGTGAGAGAGAGTCAGACAGATGGACAGACAGAGAGATAGTTTAGGATAGAGAGAGCAGGAGAGAGAGAGAGTCAGACAGATGGACAGACAGAGAGATAGTTTAGGATAGAGCGAGCAGGAGTGAGAGAGAGTCAGACAGATGGACAGACAGAGAGATAGTTTAGGATAGAGCGAGCAGGAGTGAGAGAGAGTCAGACAGATGGACAGACAGAGAGATAGTTTAGGATAGAGAGAGCAGGAGAGAGAGAGTCAGACAGATGGACAGACAGAGAGATAGTTTAGGATAGAGCGAGCAGGAGTGAGCGTGACAATGATGATAATCCTCCCTGCTGCATGATGTAGTATGAAAAGCTCCTTGTTAAGTCATGTTTAATTCAACACCAGTTGCTAAAAAGTGCTCCTGGTAATCTAATATCTCCCTCAGTAATTACTATCTTTGTAATTGGCTGTTATTTAAATGTCACGTAAGTACAAATAAGTATAATTACGCTCTCTTGTTCTTTATGTCATTGTTAGGGGCTCTAGCCTCTAGATATTCAGGACTATGAACTGTAGTGTATTTACCTCCAATCTTTAAGGACCACTGATGGTTAAGCTTTTTCTTGTTGTCAGTGACTGACCAGACTACTGATGTGTCTATTCTCTGTCCAGTGAGACTAATTGACCAAGCGAATACCAGGGATAAAGATCGAACAAAATAAGTTAACTACAGGTCTAGAATCAAATAACCTTACCTACAGTTCTAACAGTAACCATTAGTAATGTTAGGTTCTAAACGAACGGACTAAAACCCACAGACGATTAGTAAAGCTCAACCAAGTTTATTCACCCACTGGGTCCCACAGCTGCATAAGACAAAGACATGTTTCCACCAGCACAAGTATATATATACCCCAATTTGGGTGAAGTATCCTCCTTCCCTCTAAACATGACATGTTTATTGCTAGGCAGGAAGTTAAGTGATGCGGGCAATAAACTGTTCCTTCTCCCTTAATGTGACCTGACCTGACCTCATTCCTCAATCCTCACTGATCCACAGCTATCCACCCTTATCAGTGACTGCAACCATGTGATTGCCTCCACCATATACATTCCTCCTACAGATAACCATTAACTTCTGGTGTAGAAACCAGACTATGGCACTCCTCATTTCCATAGGATACTTGATAATTAACAATAACATGTTCTGCCAGTACTTACACGTCCTGCATTTCTCTCTCTCCCTCTGTGACATGATTAAGGATATTTCTAGTTTATAAATCAGAACCCATCAGTAATCTGTAGAATATATCTGACCTTAAATCAGAGGTTAGGTCCACCCACTCCAGAACAACCAACAGGGCTTGGCCCTAAAGCACTACAATATAGAGGAATATCCCTGGTAAAGCCAGTCAGAAACCTCCGTTCTGGCTCATTATCTTACTGTGGCTCTGACAAAGACATTAGAGATTAAGATAAATGCCTGTCTAAGGCAGTTATTTATAGGAAGTGGCGGCATCCCTAATGCTTTTATATGGCTGCTTAGGCTCCCCCTGGGTTCCCAGTACGGCTCATAGCAGCACAGAGCCACAGAGCAGAATGCTGCTGGAGTTTTATTGAGCACGTTGTGCCGTAAAGTATCTGCTTGGGATCTGCTCAGCACAGCTCATCTATAAAAGCCCCTTCTGGCACAACAAGAACCAACCTACTGGCTCTGATATCTGTATCAAAGAGCAAGGACTCCATGAGGGTAGCTGGCCAACTGGGACCCGCTCAGAATGAGTCAGAACGGAGGCTGAATTGTCGCTAATTATTATTGCTTTTGACAGTGGCAGTTGAAATCTGTTGCATGTCATACAGTTTTGTACTGCATCAGTATGTAATAGATTTCTGTATTCTAAAACAGTTTGCCTTGATACCGTGTTTCCGGGTGGCTGTATTATTTGTCTCGCCATGAAGCTTAGAGGTTTGAGGTTTGTTTTAGATGGCCTGATTGAAGTGGTGCCTGCAGGGAGACAGGTTTTGTGTGTCCAGTTGGGAGGCTGCTCCTAGCCTGTGGACACAACACACAAACACCTGCTGGGCCTAGAGAGCCTGCTGCCAGGTAATCACAGACACCACCAGGCTCATTTTACTGCTGCCAGCTAAACACAGACACCACCAGGCTCATTTTACTGCTGCCAGCTAAACACAGACACCACCAGGCTCATTTTACCACTGCTGCCAGGTAAACACAGACACCACCATGCTCATTTTACTGCTGCCAGCTAAACACCACCAGGCTCATTTTACTGCTGCCAGGTAAACACAGACACCACCAGGCTCATTTTACCACTGCTGCCAGGTAAACACAGACACCACCATGCTCATTTTACTGCTGCCAGCTAAACACCACCAGGCTCATTTTACTGCTGCCAGGTGAACACAGACACCACCAGGCTCATTTTACCACTGCTGCCAGGTAAACACAGACACCACCATGCTCATTTTACTGCTGCCAGCTAAACACCACCAGGCTCATTTTACTGCTGCCAGCTAAACACCACCAGGCTCATTTTACTGCTGCCAGCTAAACACAGACACCACCAGGCTCATTTTACCACTGATGCCAGGTAAACACAGACACCACCATGCTCATTTTACTGCTGCCAGCTAAACACCACCAGGCTCATTTTACTGCTGCCAGCTAAACACAGACACCACCAGGCTCATTTTACTGCTGCCAGCTAAACACAGACACCACCAGGCTCATTTTACCACTGCTGCCAGCTAAACACAGACACCACCAGGCTCATTTTACTGCTGCCAGCTAAACACAGACACCACCAGGCTCATTTTACCACTGCTGCCAGGTAAACACAGACACCACCATGCTCATTTTACTGCTGCCAGCTAAACACCACCAGGCTCATTTTACTGCTGCCAGGTAAACACAGACACCACCAGGCTCATTTTACCACTGCTGCCAGGTAAACACAGACACCACCATGCTCATTTTACTGCTGCCAGCTAAACACCACCAGGCTCATTTTACTGCTGCCAGGTGAACACAGACACCACCAGGCTCATTTTACCACTGCTGCCAGGTAAACACAGACACCACCATGCTCATTTTACTGCTGCCAGCTAAACACCACCAGGCTCATTTTACTGCTGCCAGCTAAACACAGACACCACCAGGCTCATTTTACTGCTGCCAGCTAAACACAGACACCACCAGGCTCATTTTACCACTGCTGCCAGGTAAACACAGACACCACCATGCTCATTTTACTGCTGTCAGCTAAACACCACCAGGCTCATTTTACTGCTGCCAGCTAAACACAGACACCACCAGGCTCATTTTACCACTGCTGCCAGGTAAACACAGACACCACCATGCTCAGTTTACTGCTGCCAGCTAAACACCACCAGGCTCATTTTACTGCTGCCAGGTAAACACAGACACCACCAGGCTCATTTTACTGCTGCCAGCTAAACACAGACACCACCAGGCTCATTTTACCACTGCTGCCAGGTAAACACAGACACCACCATGCTCATTTTACTGCTGCCAGCTAAACACCACCAGGCTCATTTTACTGCTGCCAGGTAAACACAGACACCACCAGGCTCATTTTACCACTGCTGCCAGGTAAACACAGACACCACCATGCTCATTTTACTGCTGCCAGCTAAACACCACCAGGCTCATTTTACTGCTGCCAGGTGAACACAGACACCACCAGGCTCATTTTACCACTGCTGCCAGGTAAACACAGACACCACCATGCTCATTTTACTGCTGCCAGCTAAACACCACCAGGCTCATTTTACTGCTGCCAGCTACACACAGACACCACCAGGCTCATTTTACTGCTGCCAGCTAAACACAGACACCACCAGGCTCATTTTACCACTGCTGCCAGGTAAACACAGACACCACCATGCTCATTTTACTGCTGCCAGCTAAACACCACCAGGCTCATTTTACTGCTGCCAGCTAAACACAGACACCACCAGGCTCATTTTACCACTGCTGCCAGGTAACACAGACACCACCATGCTCATTTTACTGCTGCCAGCTAAACACCACCAGGCTCATTTTACTGCTGCCAGGTAAACACAGACACCACCCGGCTCATTTTACTGCTGCCAGGTAATCACAGACACCACCAGGCTCATTTTACTGCTGCCAGCTAAACTCAGACACCACCAGGCTCATTTTACTGCTGCCAGGTAAACACAGACACCCCCAGGCTAATTTTTCTGCTGCCAGCTAAACACAGACACCCCCAGGCTCATTTTACTGCTGCCAGGTAAATACAGACACCACCAGGCTCATTTTACCACTGCTGCCAGCTAAACTCAGACACCACAAGGATAATTTTACCACCGATGCCAGGTAAACAAAGAAACCACCATTCTAATTTGACCACCACTTCTAATGAACACGTCTGCTTCCCATTCCCACATAAACAGTATAATGACTAGAACAGACATTCACATGCGTTGCAGTGGTTGGCTGAGGTAGTTCTGGTCCCAGATCTGTTTGTGTTGTCTTACATTTACGTAATTTAGCAGACACTCTATTCCAGAGCAATTAGTGTTAAGTGCCTTGCTCAAGGGCACATCGACAGATTGTTCACCTAGTCGGCTCTGGGATTCAAACCAGCAACCTTTCGGTTACTGGCCCAATGCTCTTAACCGCTAGGCAACCTGCCATATGATTTGGGAAGACCGCACAAACAGATCTGAGACCAGGCTAGGTCTGAGGGGCTTTGGCCCATTTGTGGAAGATAATATGTATTTTCTAACATGTTGTTTTTAATGACCATCACCATGATGTGTAACAACAGAAAGTTCTAGGGCACTCGGTGATAGGTGAGAAGAGGGAGGGGTGTTCTCCTCGTCAAAGATGACATCAAAACAATATTCTGTAGAAAAGGTCATACCCACGCGTTGAATGGTTGTCATGGAAACAGTGCTGGCAACAAGGCTCTTTGTCTCAAGTGGAACGGAGGAGTTTATTTCACACCGTGGAAATTACAGTTACATTTCACCACCACTCTCTGCCAACTTCTGTTATTTAGGTCACACATGGGGTAGTTTTATTAAAGCAAAATAGATTAATATCATTATTAAAACTTGTTATTGTGTTTAATGTCATTCAGCTTTTTTATTTCAGTTGGTTTCCATACGTAAAGACACCATAACCTACTGTAGGTGCCTGTGATCAGGAAGGCGGACATGTCTTCCCTACTTTATGGTGTAATATCCTCCATGTCTATGTATCCTCTCTCTCTCTCCCTGACCTGTTGTTGTTTGGCTGTTTGTCATCTTATTAGATGATGACATGAGGGGGGAGGGGGTGGAGGGAGGAGTGGAGGGGTAAGGAGGCTGTGACTCCATCCAAATGAAAGAGAAAGGATGGAGGAGGACACTGTTGTCTGGCGCCTTTGGGTTACTCAGACATCCGTCTGTGTGTGTGTGTGTCTGTGTGCGTGTGTGTGTCTGTGTGCACACATGTGCAAAGACTCATGAAGTCAGGCTCAGAGATGTCAACACCATGTGATGCTGCTGTTACAAGGCTGTTAGTGTAAACAGACTAAACAATAAGCAGATGATGTCATTTCCCCTTCTCTATTAGGTTATCAGGCTGACTGAGTGTAATTCAGCGACGTATTGGACTGTGAACCAGAGACACAGTCACAGGCCCATGGAGGGTGGGATGGTGTTTGTGTGTGTGTATGTGTGTGTGTGCAACAGGAACTAGGAAATGCTGTGTTACTGGAGCTACGTTAATCAGTCCTATCATCAATCATTGATATCCATTTCAGTGGCGTGCTGTCACACAGTCAACCCTTAATTCACCAGGTTATTACCCCTACCTCCTGTATGTATATACTGGGTTACTGGTATGGCTCTGTGCCTAATCACCAGAGCTATGTATTTAGAGAGTTGGGCAAACTTTCAGAATTTTAAATACTGTTCTAATTCTAGACATTCAGTATCATAGCATTATTTAAATATTCCCCATGTTATTTTAATGGGGCGCCAACATGGCTGCTATAGAATGTTGTAGTGTCATATAAATGTGTCATAATGCTAATTTTAGACACTTAAAAAAAAATATTCCCCATGAAATGTTAATGGGGATCTAACATGGCCCAACTCTCTAAACACATGGCTCTGCTAAAGTCAGGTCAGGGTCATATTATTGAAAGGGAAATAGAATTGAGAATAGATTTGCACAGATAATTTTATTTTGCTGTCACAGTACCACCAATCACACACACACACACACACACACACACACACACACACACACACACACACACACACACACACACACACACACACACACACACACACACACACACACACACACACACACACACACACACACACACACACACACACACACAAACAAACAAACAAACAAACAAACAAACAAACAAACAAACAAACACACACACACACAAGGTGGGTCAGCCAAAGTGTATCCAGTGATAGTAGGTTCTCCATTCAACTGCTTAGTAAAAAACACCTGCATGTTTGGAAAAGGACAATATGAACAGAAAGCCTAAATGGGAGGTATTTTGAATCCATACACTATAATCACTTGGCCCGTTTGGAGAATGAACAAGGAACTCAGTCTAATACCCTTTTCTTGTACTACAGTAAGAGTTGCTAATGACTGTTGTTTTTGGCCTTTTGTTGGAAATATGACTTTCAAGATTAGTCTGAGTGAGAATGCATGTGTTTTCTTTTTCGAAGGCTTCAAAAAACATTCTCCTAATTGTTTTCAATTTCAATAAAGGGTGCGTTTGTAAATTGCCTCTAGTGTGTCAGAGTGCGCTCCGGGTCGTTTGTAAAATCAGAGCATGGTCAGATTGTCTGTTCATAAATTCAGAGCGTTTCGCTCTCGGAGCGTTCAGAGCGCACACTGGACGCTCTGGCCTAGGAGTAGGGTTGATCCGAGACTTCTGACCTCACAACGGCAGTCAAGCACCCAAGCTAACAGGCTAAAGTTGGCTAGCTAGCTAGCTACTTCCAGACACAAATGAGAGAACACCTCACGCTGACCATTTTACTCGCCCTAGCAGAGCTGGTTAGGCTGTTTTCATGTTATCCAGAGCGTTGGTGACTGTAACTGTGCTGCTAGCAACAATTTGATAATGTTTATTTGCCGACATTTACTGACACCAGTCATATTCAACGGGTGTTGAGCGTTCGTAAATTCATGAGTTATTCTGCACTCTGGCACACTCAGACGAGAGTGCTCTGAAATCGGAATAGATAGCCAGAATTTACGAACACACCCAGCATGTCAAGAGCTTATATTGCGTAGTCAGCTCAGAGAGGAAATAACTAAACTCACTGTTCTGTCTGGTATTGTACAGGAAGCTATATTTCAATGATTATTATGTCAAATGTGTCTTTAGGAAATGGCTCATCTTAAATTGACTTACTTGACTTGTTCCTTTCAGCTCCAAAAAAGGCTGAAAGGCCTCAACATATTCAACGAACTCTGTTCTGTAAGTCTTTGTTAAAAATGATCAGATGAAATAGTGGTAATATAATTAAAATACGGTAGGCCTATGTCATAGTTGCCCTTGAACATTTTGTATGCAAATAATGACCTTGCCTCTGTGCATAGCATGCCTATATAGGAGCAAGCCAGAGTAGTGCTGTTGTTGTCATGTCAACGTAGCCTTTATTGTTGTTGTTGTCATGTCAACGTAGCCTTTATTGTTTTTGTTGTCATTTCAACATAGTCTTTATTGTTGTTGTTGTCATGTCAACGTAGCCTTTATTGTTGTTGTTGTCATGTCAACATAGCCTTTATTGTTGTTGTCATTTCAACATAGCCTTTATTGTTGTTGTTGTCATGTCAACGTAGTCTTTATTGTTGTTGTTGTCATGTCAACGTAGCCTTTATAGTTGTTGTTGTCATGTCAACATAGCCTTTATTGTTGTTGTCATTTCAACATAGCCTTTATTGTTGTTGTTGTCATGTCAATGTAGCCTTTATTGTTGTTGTTGTCATGTCAACGTAGCCTTTATTGTTGTTGTTTTCATGTCAACATAGCCTTTATTGTTGTTGTTGTTGTCATGTCAACATAGCCTTTATTGTTGTCATTTCAACATAGCCTTTATTGTTGTTGTTGTCATGTCAACGTAGCCTTTATTGTTGTTGTTGTCATGTCAACATAGCCTTTATTGTTGTTGTTGTCATGTCAACATAGCCTTTATTGTTGTTGTTCTCATGTCAACATAGCCTTTATTTTTGTTGTCATTTCAACATAGCCTTTATTGTTGTTGTTGTCATGTCAACGTAGCCTTTATTGTTGTTGTTGTCATGTCAACGTAGCCTTTATTGTTGTTGTCATGTCAACGTAGCCTTTATTGTTGTTTTTGTCATGTCAACGTAGCCTTTATTGTTGTTTTTGTCATGTCAACATAGCCTTTATTGTTGTTGTTGTCATGTCAACATAGCCTTTATTGTTGTTGTCATTTCAACATAGCCTTTATTGTTGTTGTTGTCATGTCAACGTAGCCTTTGTTGTTGTTGTTGTCATGTCAACATAGTCTTTATTGTTGTTGTTGTCATGTCAACGTAGTCTTTATTGTTGTTGTTGTCATGTCAACGTAGCCTTTATTGTTGTTGTCATTTCAACACAGCCTTTATTGTTGTTGTTGTCATGTCAACATAGCCTTTATTGTTGTTGTTGTCATGTCAACATAGCCTTTATTGTTGTTGTCATGTCAACATAGCCTTTATTGTTAATTTAATTGTATATCAAATATGAAAAACACAATTCTACACACTAGGGACGCAGTACTGTACTTGCCAACCTTGAGAACTGTTATACAGTGATAAAGTAGGTCCAAAGAAATTACTTAATTTTTCCAGATATTCAAATTATTTTATCTTGACAGGGGATTGGACAATACACTAACATTTCGGATAAAATCCCTTTTCAGTGTGACCTGAAAATAATGAAGAATTATCTTACAAATACTGTATCTATTTTCCAGCTGGATTCAATCTATTCAGCTATAAAGTCATACCCCCTCCTCTTCCTCCTCCTCCTCCTCTTCTGCCTCGTCCGTCTTAAGACCATGTGTCATACTGAGATAAGCTTTACAGTAGATGGGGAGGGTTCTCTCTCTCTTTCTCTCTTTCTTTCTTTCTCTCTCTCTCTCTCTCTCTCTCCGTCTCTCTCTCTCCGTCTCTCTCTCTCTCTCTCTCTCTCTCTCTCTCTCTCTCTCTCTCTCTCTCTCTCTCTCTCTCTCTCTCTCTCTCTCTCTCTCTCTCTCTCTCTCTCTATCAATTCAATTTCAATTTAAGGGCTTTATTGGCATGGGAAACATATGTTAACATTGCCAAAGCAAGTGAAGTAGATAGTAAACAAAAGTGAAATAAACAATAAATATTAACAGTAAACATTACACTCAGAAGTTCCAAAAGAATAAAGATATTTCAAATGTCATATTATGTCTATATTCAGTGTTGTAACAATGTGCAAATAGTTAAAGTACAAATGGGAAAATAAATAAACATAAATATGGGTTGTATTTACAATGGTGTTTGTTATTCACTGGTTGCCCTTTTCTTGTGGCAACAGGTCACAAATCTTGCTGCTGTGATGGCACACTGTGGTTTTTCACCCAGTAGTTAAGGGAGTTTATCAAAATTGGGTTTGTTTTCGAATTCTTTGTGGATCTCTGTAATCTGAGGGAAATATGTGTCTCTAATATGGTCATACATTTGGCAGGAGGTTAGGAAATGCAGCTCAGTTTCCACCTCATTTTGTGGGCAGTGTGCATATAGCCTGTCTTCTCTTGAGAGCCAGGTCTGCCTTCGGCAGCCTATCTCAATAGCAAGGCTATGCTCACTGAGTCTGTACATAGTCAAAGCTTTCCTTAAGTTTGGGTCAGTCACAGTGGTCAGGTATTCTGCCACTGTCTACTCTCTGTTTAGAGCCAAATAGCATTATAGTTTGCTCTGTTTTTTTGTTAATTCTTTCCAATGTGTCAAGTAATTCTCTTTTTGTTTTCTCATGATTTGGTTGGGTCTAATTGTGTTGTTTTTGTTGTCCTGGGGCTCTGTGGGGCCTGTTTGTGTTTGTGAACAGAGCCCCAGGACCAGCTTACTTAAGGGACTCTTCTCCAAGTTCATCTCTTTGTAGGTGATTGCTTTGTAATGGAAGGTTTGTGAATCGCTTCCTTTTAAGTGGTTATAGAATTTAACGGCTCTTTTCTGGATTTTGATCATTAGCGGGTATCGGCCTAATTCTGCTCTGCATGCATTATTTGGTGTTTTTCGTTGTACACTGAGGATATTTTTGCCGAATTCTGCGTGCAGAGTCTCAATTTGGTGTTTTGTCCCATTTTGTGAATTCTTGGTTGGTGAGCGGACCCTAGACCTCACAACCATAAAGGGCAATGGATTCTATAACTGATTCAAGTATTTTTAGCCAGATCCTAATTGATATGTCAAATTTTATGTTCCTTTTGATGGCATAGAAGGCCCTTCTTGCCTTGTCTCTCAGATCGTTTGTGGAAGTTACCTGTGGCGCTGATGTTTAGGCCGAGGTATGTATAGTTTTTTGTGTGCTCTAGGGCGACGGTGTCTACATGGAATTTGTATTTGTGGTCCTGGCAACTGGACCTTTTTTGGAACAACATTATTTTTGTCTTACTGAGATTTACTGTCAGGGCCCAGGTCTGACAGAATATGTGCAGAAGATCTAGGTGCTGCTGTAGGCCCTCCTTGGTTGGTGACAGAAGCACCAGATCATCAGCAAACAGTAGACATTTGACTTCAGATTCTCGTAGGGTGAGGCCGGGTGCTGCAGACTGTTCTAATGCCCTCGCCAATTCGTTGATATATATGTTGAAGAGGGTGGGGCTTAAACTGCATCCCTGTCTCACACCACGGCCCTGTGGAAAGAAATGTGTGTGTTTTTTGTCAATTTTAACCGCACACTTGTTGTTTGTGTACATGGATTTTATAATGTTGTATGTTTTTCCCCCAACCCCACTTTCCATCAAGGCGATATCCTTTAGGGTCCGGGCGAAGGTGGGCACTGCTGCCTTGTATAGGTGGACCTGGTCGTAAAGGCTGTTCACGTCCAGGGTGGAGTGGTGGGCCAGGTAGACATTTGGTTTTGATGCACAGTCACGGGAAATACTTGCGTTTACCTGCTGTATGGTAGCAGGGTGGAAGTCTTTTCGTGGTAGCAGGGTTGAGATAACCTCTTCAACCACTTCAATTCTAAGGGCTTCATTGGCATGGGAAACATATGTTTACATTGCCAAAGCAAGTGAAATAGATAATAAACAAAAGGGAAATAAACAATCAGAAATTAACAGTAAACATTACAGTTCCAAAGGAATAGAGACATTTCAAATGTCATATTGTGGCTATGTTCATACAGTGTTGTAACGATGTGCAAATAGTTTAAGTACAAAAGGGAAAATAAATAAACATAAGTATGGGTTGTATTTACAATGGTGTTTGTTCTTCACTTGTGGCAACAAGTCACAAATGTTGCTGCTGTGATGGCACACTGTGGTATTTCACCTATCTCTGTCTCTCGCTCGCTCGCTCTCGATCCCTCTCTCGCTCTCACCCTGACACACACACACACTCGAGCACCCTCCCACTCCCCCCACACACACAGAAATGCAATGCACAGAATAGGTATGGTACATACTCTATCCACGCTCCTGACTATAGCTTTGCAGCCTGTGGGTGTGCTGTGGCTGGTGGCACACAGTGCATTGAGAGGTCCGTAATGTATAAGGTTGCTGCTGCTGCCATGAAGTCATTTTCTGTGCATACCCTCACAATGGAGCACCTACAACACAGAACGCTTTTCATATGGACCATATCATCAACATACCACCTATTATGGTCGTGTGTGTATCTATATAGCGGGTTAGGTCTGGTCTGGGCTTGATGCTCAATCTCATACTTTGCTGATGCTGAATATCTGAACAGTATACTGTAGTAATGGTGAATATCTGAGTAGTATACTGTAGTAACGGTGAATATCTGAGCAGTATACTGTAGTAATGGTGAATATCTGAGCAGTATACTGTAGTAACGGTGAATATCTGAGCAGTATACTGTAGTAATGGTGAATATCTGAGCAGTATACTGTAGTAACGGTGAATATCTGAGCAGTATACTGTAGTAACGGTGAATATCTGAGTAGTATACTGTAGTAACGGTGAATATCTGAGCAGTATACTGTAGTAATGGTGATGTCAGAAGAATGTTCTTTGGAGCCAGGTTCCTATATCTTCCATGTATCGTACACCTTAAGGCTTAGATTGTTTTACATTTTTAGTCATTTAGCAGACGCTCTTATCCAGAGTGACTTACAGTTAGTTAGTGAGTGCATACATTTTTCATACTGGCCCCCCGTGTGAAACGAACCCACAACCCTGGCGTTGCAAGCGCCATGCTCTACCAACTGAGCTACAGGGATTGTTGTGACCGTGAATGTAACTGAGAATTTTAACAACACTTGTTTGTACATTTACTGTGTGGTCATAGCTGAGAGAGCTGATACCATTCTGCCTGTTTGATAAAAGGACGTTTAGAAAAGAGAATAACTTGTATTTCTTCTTTAAAGATCCAGAAGTGAATCATTGTATCTCATGACTCTGACGTAGATCAGACTTTTGTCACTTTATGGTTTTTGAATGTCAGGAATTGTTAGTCAAAATAGGTAATTATAATTGATTGTAGTAAAGACCAAAGCCAGATCAGACCAGTTTTTACTAATCTATTAATACGGCAAAATGTCATGCAGTCCACAAATCAGTGTTTGCTTTAGCCCAGTCACAATCAGTGGTATTCGTTAGGGAACTATTCAATACAAGGGCATGTGTTTAAATTTAGTCCTAATTTCCAATGGTGAGTATGTATTAGGCTACAACGCTGCATGTCTGACTGAATCAAGCCCTACGTTTGGTCCAATATCTAATCATCGTTACATTCTTATCCATCCCTCTTTCTCTCTCTTCTCCTCCAGACACTCTCTCAGTGCCTCGCTGGTCCCCACAGATCCCCCAGAGAGACCTGGGAAACTCCATAAAACACAGGTAACCTGTGTGTGTGCATCTGTGTGTGTGTGTGTGTGTGTGTGTGTGTGTGATGGTTTGAGTGTTCAGACATTAAGGTGTGGAGTGTATCTCTTAATGTGTCTGTTTCTCCACCACTGACAGACAGAATGTCAGACCAATTAAAGGGGGTACTTGCATAACTCATTTTCATGCTCTTTCCCCATTTGAATGCCTGATGACTCCCAAATGTCACGGATTTCTAAGTTAAACAATACACCACCGCTATTGGCCATGAGAACCTGGAAACGAACCAACTTTTCTCTACTTCTCTGTCTGTCGCTCTCTCTCACGCTCCCTTTCTCTCTCTCTCTCTCTCTCTCTCTCTCTCTCTCGCTCTCTCGCTCTCTCGCTCTCCCGCTCTCTCTCTCTCTCTCTCTCTCTCTCTCTCTCTCTCTCTCATTTCAATTCGGGGCTTTATGGACATGGGAAACAGATGTTTACATTGCCAAAGCAAGTGAAATAGATGATAAACAAAAGTGAAATAAACAATAAAATATGAACAGTAAACATTTCACTCACAAAAGTTCCAAAATAATAAAGACACAAGTAGAAAAGGGAAAATAAATCAACATACAGTGCCTTGCAAAAGTATTCATCCCCCTTGGCGTTTTTCCTATTTTGTTGCATAACAACCTGTAATTTAAATGGATTTTTATTTGGATTTCATGTAATGGACATACACAAAATAGTCCAAATTGGTGAAGTTTTCTTAACTGTGACCTTAATTGCCTACCGTCTGTCTGTAAGCTGTTAGTGTCTTAACGACCGTTTCTCAGGTGCATGTTCATTAATTGTTTATGGTACATTGAACAAGCATGGAAGATCTGTGACGTTATTTGGATTTTTACAAATTATCTTTGAAAGACAGGGTCCTGAAAAAGGGACGTTTATTTTTTTGCTGAGTTTACATACTTATACAGTGCCATCCTTCTTGGCGTTTTTCTTATTTTGTTGCATAACAACCTGTAATTTAAATGGATTTTTATTTGGATTTCATGTAATGAACATACACAAAATAGTCCATATTGGTGAAGTGAAATGAAAACAATAACTTGTTTCAAATAATTCTAAAAAATAAATAACGGAAAAGTGGTGCATGCATATGTATCCACACCCTTTGCTATGAAGCCCCTAAATAAGATCTGGTGCAACCAATTACCTTCAGAAGTCACATAATTAGTAAAATAAAGTCCACCTGTGTGCAATCTAAGTGTCACATGATCACAGTATATACTGTGAGGGAAAAAAGTATTTGATCCCCTGCTGATTTTGTACGTTTGCCCACTGACAAAGAAATGATCAGTCTATAATTTTAATGGTAGGTTTATTTGAACAGTGAGAGACAGAATAACAACAGCAAAATCCAGAAAAACGCATGTCAAAAATGTTGTAAATTGATTTGCATTTTAATGAGGGAAATAAGTATTTGACCCCCTCTCAATCAGAAAGATTTCTGGCTCCCAGGTATCTTTTATACAGATAACGAGCTGAGATTAGGAGCACACTCTTAAAGGGAGTGCTCCTAATCTCAGTTTGTTACTTGTATAAAAGACACCTGTCCACAGAAGCAATCAATCAATCAGATTCCAAACTCTCCACCATGGCCAAGACCAAAGAGCTCTCCAAGGATGTCAGGGACAAGATTGTAGACCTACACAAGGCTGGAATGGGCTACAAGACCATCGCCAAGCAGCTTGGTGAGAAGGTGACAACAGTTGGTGCGATTATTTGCAAATGGAAGAAACACAAAATAACTGTCAATCTCCCTCGGCCTGGGGCTCCATGCAACATCTCACCTCGTGGAGTTGCAATGATCATGAGAATGGTGAGGAATCAGCTCAGAACTACACGGGAGGATCTTGTCAATGATCTCAAGGCAGCTGGGACCATAGTCACCAAGAAAACAATTGGTAACACACTACGCCGTGAAGGACTGAAATCCTGCAGCGCCCGCAAGGTCCCCCTGCTCAAGAAAGCACATATACAGGCCCGTCTGAAGTTTGCCAATGAACATCTGAATGATTCAGAGGAGAACTGTGTGAAAGTGTTGTGGTCAGATGAGACCAAAATCGAGCTCTTTGGCCTCAACTCGCCATTTTTGGAGGAGGAGGAATGCTGCCTATGACCCCAAGAACACCATCACCACCGTCAAACATGGGGGTGGAAACATTTTGCTTTGGGGGTGTTTTTCTGCTAAGGGGACAGTACAACTTCACCGCATCAAAGGGACGATGGACGGGGCCATGTACTGTCAAATCTTGGGTGAGAACCTCCTTCCTTCAGCCAGGGCATTGAAAATGGGTCGTGGATGGGTATTCCAGCATGACAATGACCCAAAACACACGGCCAAGGCAACAAAGGAGTGGCTCAAGAAGAAGCACATTAAGGTCCTGGAGTGGCCTAGCCAGTCTCCAGACCTTAATCCCATAGAAAATCTGTAGAGGGAGCTGAAGGTTTGAGTTGCCAAACGTCAGCCTCGAAACCTTAATGACTTGGAGAAGATCTGCAAAGAGGAGTGGGACAAAATCCTTCCTGAGATGTGTGCAAACCTGGTGGCCAACTACAAGAAATGTTTGACCTCTGTGATTGCCAACAAGGGTTTTGCCACCAAGTACTAAGTTTTGCAGAGGGGTCAAATACTTATTATTGACATGCGTTTTTCTGTCTCTCACTGTTCAAATAAACCTACCATTAAAATTATAGACTGATCATGTCTTTGTCAGTGGGCAAACGTACAAAATCAGCAGGGGGTCAAATCATTTTTTCCCTCACTGTATACACCTGTTCTGAAAGGCCCCAGAGTCTGCAACACCACTAAGCAAGGGATACCACCAAGCAAGCAGCACCATGAAGACCAAGAGCTCTCCAAACAGGTCAGGGACAAAGTTGTGGAGAAGTACAGATCAGGGTTGGGTTATAAAAAAAATATTGGAATGGCCTAGTCAAAGCCCAGACCTCAATCCAATTGAGAATCTGTGGTATGATTTAAAGATTGCTGTTCACCAGCGGAACTCATCCAACTTGAAGGAGCTGGAGCAGTTTTGCCTTGAAGAATGGGCAAAAATCCCAGTGGCTAGATGTGCCAAGCTTATAGAGACATACCCCAAGAGACTTGCAGCTGTAATTGCTGCAAAAGGTGGCTCTACAAAGTATTGACTTTGAATAGTTATGCACGCTCAAGTTTTCTGTTTTTTAGTCTTATTTCTTGTTTGTTTCACAATAAAAAATATTTTGCATCTTCAAAGTGGTAGGCATGTTGTGTAAATGAAATGATACAAACCCCCCAAAAAATCCATTTTAATTCCAGGTTTTTAAGGCAACAAAATAGGAAAAATGCCAAGGGGGGTGAATACTTTCGCGTTTGTTCTTCACTGGTTACCCTTTCCTTGTTGCAACAGGTCACAAATCTTGCTGCTGTGATTGCACACTGTGGTATTTCACCCAATAGATATGGGAGTTTATCAACATTTTATTTGTTTTTGAATAATTTGTGGGTCTGTGTAATCTTAGGGAAATATGTGTCTCTAATATGGTCATACATTTGGCATGAGGTTAGGAAGTGCAGCTCAGTTTCCACCTCATTTTGTGGGCAGTGTGCACATAGCCTGTCTTCTCTTGAGAGCCAGGTCTGCCTACAGTGGCCTTACTCAACAGCAAGGCTATGCTCACTGAGTCTGTACATAGTCAAAGCTTTCCTTAATTTTGTGTCAGTCACAGTGGTCAGGTATTCTGCCGCTGTGTACTCTCTGTTTAGAGCCAAATAGCATTCTAGTTTGCTCAGGTTTTTTGTTAATTCTTTCCAATGTGTCAAGTAATTATCTTTTTGTTTTCTCATGATTTGGTTGGGTCTAATTGTGTTGCTGTCCTGGGGCTCTGTGGGGTCTGTTTGTGTTTGTGATCAGAGCCCCAGGACCAGCTTGCTTAGGGGACTCTTCTCCAGGTTCATCTCTTTGTAGGTAATGGTTTTGTTATGGAAGGTTTGGGAATTGCTTCCTTTTAGGTGGTTTGGAATTTGATAGTTAGCAGGTATCGGCCTAATTCTGCTCTGCATGCATTATTTGGTGTTTTACGTTGTACATTGAGGATATGTTTGGAGAATTCTGCATGCAGAGTCTCAATTTGGTGTTTGTACCATTTTGTGAATTTTTGGTTGGTGTGCGGACTCCTGACCTCACAACCATAAAGTGCAATGGGTTCTATAACTGATTCAAGTATTTTTAGCTAGAGCCTAATTGGTATGTTCAATTTTATGTTCCTTTTTATGGTGTAGAAGGCCCTTCTTGCCTTGTCTCTCAGATCGTTCACAGCTTTGTGGAAGTTACCTGTGGCGCTGATGTTTAGGCTGAGGTAGGTATAGTTTTTTTGTGTGCTCTACGGCAACGGTGTCTAGATGGAATTTGTATTTCAGGTCCTGGCCACTGGACCTTTTTTGGAACACCATTATTTTTGTCTTACTGAGATTTACTGTCAGGGCCCAGGTCTGACAGAATCTGTGCAGAAGATCTAGGTGTTGCTGTAGGCCCTCCTTGGTTTGGGAAAGAAAGAAGCACCAGATCATCAGCAAACAGTAGACATTTGACTTCAGATTCTAGTAGGGTGAGGCCAATTCGTTTATATATATGTTGAAGAGGGTGCGGCTTAAGCTGCATCCCTGTCTCACCCCACGGCCCTGTGGAAAGAAATGTGTGTGTTTTTTGCCAATTTTAACCGCACACTTGTTGTTTGTGTACATGCCAAATTGAGTCAAAAGCTTTTTGGAAATCAACAAGGCATGAGAAGACTTTGCCTTTGTTTTGGTTTGTTTGTTTGTCAATTTGGGTGTGCAGGGTGAACACCGTGTTCTGTCGTGCGGTAATTTGGTAAAAAGCCTATTTGACATTTGCTCAGTACATTGTTTTCACTGAGGAATTGAACTAGTCTGCTGTTAAAGATAATGCAGAAGATTTTCCCAAGGTTACTGGTGACGCGTATCCCACGGTAGTTATTTGGGTCAAATTTGTCTCCACTTTTGTGGATTGGGGTGATCAGTCCTTGGTTCCAAATATTGGGGAAGATGCTAGAGCTAAGGATTATGTTAAATAGCCAATTGGAATTTGTGGTCTGTGTTTTTTAACATTTCATATAGGATACCATCAACACCACATAGAATCACCATAGCTGATTCTAAGATTTGTAATTGATCATGTTGATGTTTTTGCTGTTTGTTCTGTGTTATAGAGCCAAAAAGATTGGAGAAGTGGTTTATCCATACATCACCGTTTTGGATAGATAGCTCTTCGTGTTGTTGTTTGTTTCGAGTTTTCCAATTTTCCCAGAAGTGGTTAGATTCGATGGATTCTTCAATTACATTGAGCTGATTTCTGACATGCTGTTCCTTCTTTTTCCGTAGTGTATTTCTATATCGTTTTAGTGATTCACCGTAGGCTCAGGTTTTCTGGGTCTCTATGTTTTTGTTAGATAGGTTTCTCAATTTCTTTCTTAGGTTTTTGCATTCTTCATCAAACCGTTTGTCATTGTTGTTAATTTTCTTAGGTTGTCTGCTTGAAATGTTTAGATTTGATAGGGAAGCTGAGAGGTCAAATATACTGTTTAGGTTTTCTACTGCCAAGTTTACATCTTCACTATTACAGTGAAACATTTTGTCCAGGAAGTTGTCTAAAAGGAATTGAATTTGTTGTTGCCTAATTGTTTTTTGGGAGGTTTCCACACAACTTTCCTTCCATGTATAGCATTTCTTAATATTATTCAGTTTCTTTTGGCTTTGATTACTCATGATTGAGTATTGCTCTGTTCAAGTAGACTGTGATTTTGCTGTGGTCTGATAGGGGTGTCAGTGGGCTGACTGTGAACGCTCTGAGAGACTCTGGGTTGAGATCAGTGATAAAGTAGTCTACAGTACTACTGCCAAGAGATGAGCTATAGGTGTACCTACCATAGGAGTCCCCTCAAAGCCTACCATTGACTATGTACATACCCAGCGTGTGACAGAGGAGTTTTGACCCGTTTTTGTTGGTTATGTTGTCGTAGTTGTGCCTAGGGGGGCATATGGGGGAGGGAATGCAGTCACCTCCAGGTAGGTGTTTGTCCCCCTGTGTGCTGAGGGTGTCAGGTTCTTGTCCAGTTCTGGCATTTAGGTCGCCACAGTCCCTGGGTCTGGAAATGATTGATTTCCTCCTCCAGGATGGAGAAGCTGTCTTCATTAAAGTATGGGGATTCTAGTGGTGGGATATAGGTAGCACACATTTTTCTGTTGAGATAATTTTCTTTTGATTTTCTAGCCACATGTAATAGAGTGAGTCCCTTCCCTGTTTCACACCTGTTAGTTTGGTGGATGGGACTACCAGCTTTCTGTAACCTAGAGGGCAACCAGTGGGTCCATCTCCTCTATACCATGTTTCTTGTAGGATGACAATGTCTGTATTTCTGACTTCTTTGGTGAAGTCCAGGTTCCTGCTTTTTAGGCCAAAGGCAGATGACCTCAGGCCTTGGATATTCCAGGATGATTGGCCTTAGACCAGTAATTGTGAGCAGAGCCTGCTGAGCATCTGGTACATGCCATTGGCTTGGGCTAGTGTAAGAGTGGGGGTTGGGCCTGTTTGCCTGCTCACGGCCTGGGCGTGTGTGTGACTTTCACGTTGAGGCCCTCTTTGCGGGAGTGGGAGGCATGGGGTGGGCAGGAGGGGCACAGATCTGATCTTAGAGAGCCTATATGAGGTGTGGACATGGTTGGTTTGGGGGGGGGGTATTGATTGGTTGGGGGTGTGGGTGTGGATGTGGCTGGTGGTGCTGTAGTCTGGATGTAGGTCCTCTCGGCGTGGGTCCTCTGTGTGCAGGTCTGGGAGAGTGTCTCGCTGGTCTGGGTGGGGTATCTGTTGATCTCAAAATCAAATCCAATTTAATTTTTCACATGCGCCAAATACAACAGGTGTAGACCTTACAGTGAAATGCTGTAGATCTTTTTGAGGATCTGAGGACCCATGCCAAATATTTTCAGTCTCCTGAGGGGGAATAGGCTTTGTCGTGCCCTCTTCATGACTGTCTTGGTGTGTTTGGACCATGATAGTTTGTTGGTGATGTGGACACCAAGGAACTTGATGCTCTCAACCTGCTCCACTACAGCCCCGTCGATGAGAATGGGGGCGTGCTCGGTCCTTCTTTTCCTGTAGTCCACAATCATCTCCTTTGTCTTGATCACGTTGAGGGAGAGGTTGTTATCCTGGCCCCACACGGCCAGGTCTCTGACCTCCTCCCTATAGGCTGTCTCATCGTTGTCGGTGATCAGGCCTAACACTGTTGTGTCGTCTGCAAACTTAATGATGTTGTTGGAGTCGTGCCATCTGGCTGCTGGGCCTTCATCTTCCGCTCCTGCTCTTGCTCCTGTTGAAGTTGTCTCACCACAGTGCTGGACTGTTGTCTGGGTCTGTGCTGACTGGAGTATGTTCACCTGCTGTTCCAGCTCCACCTACCTTACCTCCAGCAGGGTGAATTTATCCTTAATTTCAGTGAGGGAGTAGTGCTCTGTGCTGGGATGTTGACTTTCCGCTTGGTGTTGCTCGTCTGTGGGGTTGTTTAATGAAGAGGTCTGACTTGCTCGGGGTGGGGGAGTCTTTCTCAAGAGAGAGCTTCTCCTGCTGCACTCCCTCTTTGATTCTGTGAAAGTCCAGCTGAAACTGTTTGGGTTTGCCCTGTACCAATACTGTTCCAGACTTGTACAGGTTGACATTGGCTGACTCAAATCCTTGTTGTCTAGTATCCTGAGTTTCCACCCATCGCTAACACCCCCCCTATTGATAGAGGGGTAGTGTGTTAATAAAGCACTGCACCATGCCAGGGGATGGTCTGTGTGGAAGATTAAGTTCTGGTTCTGTTTAGTGACGGTACGAGGTGATGCGAGGGTTCCTAATGAAGAGATTCTGATTCTGTCAGCCTCTATCAGTCATATTCCATTACCCCAGCCAGCCTGCTGCTTGAACCCAGGTGTCAGCCTCTATCTGTCAATAAACCCCCTAGTTCTTCCCTGGGCTGCCTGGCACTTAGATACTCCATCCAACCTCGAAGTAGGGAATTGCTTTTTATCGTTCAAGAGAATTAAAACACACTGTAGATTTGCCCGTTTGATAAAGTGGCAGCATCTTGAGATCTTGCTCTGTGCGCCGTGCCACGGTTTCTGCCAGGCTCCGTCTTCATCTCTGTGAATGGTTGCTGTGTTACCGTCTTGATGCAGCAGTATGGTCTCTCCCACTGGGCACAGTTCAACGTCTATTCCACGTTGGTTCCACGTCATTTCGCAAAAATGACATGGAAACAATGTTGATTCAAGTGGGCTGTCACAGCAGTTATTCAGACAGCACAGCCACAAACTCAACATTGGCGGGGGATAATGAAAGGAGTGCCAGGTGAACCCCAAATTGAATCAAGGTGCATTAGAGATTAGCACAAAAATCTTTAGAGGGAGGGGAAGAATAGGCCTAAAGGCGTCCATCTTTCTTATGTTAAGGAAAGGTGACCTGAGAATATGAGGCATTCTATGACAAAAGCCATTTGTCATCACGTGGGAATAGGAATCATTTTCTGAAAGGTCACAAGCAATCAGTGATGTTTCCTCTGTGCAGTGATGCACACCTGCTGGGGCCTTGTTGGGGACTCATTTATGCATGGAGAAACAGGTAGAAGAGATGTTTTGTCTATGTGATCTTATCTCTTTCTCTCTCTCGTTCTCTCTCTCTCTCGTTCTCTCTCTCTCGTTCTCTCTCTCATTCTCTCTCTCTCGTTCTCTCTCTCTCTCTCTTTCTCGTTCTCTCTCTCATTCTCTCTCTCTCTCTCTCGTTCGCTCTCTTGTCTTTGCAGGTTTTCCACCAAGTATTGGATGTCTCAGACATGCATAGTGTGTGGAAAAGGAATGTTGTTTGGACTCAAATGTAAAAACTGCAAGTAGGTCCTTCTTCCTAACCTTATTCTGATCTTTGTTCATGAAAAGCATGTCTACGCCAGGAGAAAACAACATTATTGCCATGCATCAAATGTTTCTAAGAATTTATCTTGGTGTGCTTAGTGAAGTAAATTTTTTTATCTAATCCAATCATTATGCTGGTTGGTTATGGGTCTTAAGGTCTTTTTTGTCCTCCATATTTGTTAATCCACATTCTTATTAGAATTCTAGAAAGATAATTTGTCACGGCATACTTTGAAAAGTCTCTGAAAAGGAACAGAACAGCAATTATCATTATCATTCTAAACAGATTACTCAAATAAATTAACCAATTTCACAATCGACCGAATGAGACATCTTTGACACAAGGACAGCTTTTTATTTCCTTAATGACCCAGACTACTAAACGTTCAAGAACTGTTTCTTTTAACTGTTTTGAAAATGAATAGTAGAGATTCAGTGATGTCAGGGGTTGTGTCCGAAGTAGCACCCTATTCCCTATATAGTGCACTACTTTTGATCAGAGCCACAGGGCTCTGATCAAAAGTAGTGCACTATATAGGGAATAGGGTGCCATTTCAGACACAGCCCTGGTTTCAGTGTGTATATTATTCTGTTGTTTCACTAGGCTGAAGTGCCACAACAAATGCACCAAAGAAGCCCCGCCTTGCCATTTGCTGATCATCCAGCGAGGAGGGAGTAACCCCCTGAAAGGTAACAAAGGACTGTTGGACCAGCAGCTTACTGTAGGGCTGAAGCCTGACTTCATATACAGGCCGCATAACTTCAAGGACCATTTCACCACTGGTCTTTCAATTCATACATAATACGTGATTTAGCAGATGCATTTATTAAAGCGACTGAAAGCAGTAATGCACCATTTTAATAGCTGTAGACCTTGATACACAGGCCTCAAAACGTCTTAGTAGTATTCTCAACATAAGCAGTAACACGAACTGCACATGTATCTCAAGTTAGGAGAGATATACTTTCTGTAGCCCTACTGTAATTCAGCAGTGCAAAACATATTCATATTAGGAATACTTATTAGGATTGTTATTGCTGTAGTGCTTTAGTTATGGAAGTATTGCTTTAAAATAATACTCATTCTCTGCTATAGTGCTTTTGTTTGAAGTATTACTTCAAGGTTCTCTGTCATCTGAAGTTAGTTTTTACTGTAAGTTCTTTATATGTCTCTCCTTTTCTCCCAACTGGTGCGACAGATCACCAAGGAAATCAAGGTAAAACAATCACTTTGTCAACCTTTCTTTTTTTGAACTACAGAACCTTTCTGAAGTCTACTTGAAGTTGGCCAGCTATCTTAAGGTGTTCTTAAGAGTTCCCTTGCGATAGTAAAAAGGGTCCATCTTCCATTTAACACATTTAGAAATTTGAGTAGATAAAGACTTTCTCTAATGGACAGCCAAAGCTTTTAAGCACATATCACATCTGCTCAAAGCCCTCACTCAGTGTTCTGTTTATGTCTGATTCTGTCTCTCCCAGCTCGTTTGGTACGGACTGAATCGGTACCATGTGACATCAACAACCCCCTCAGGTACACAGACCTGCACATCAGTCAGACGCTGCCCAAAACCAGCAAAATCAACAAGGTAGGAACCACCGTACACACTCGCACACAAACAAACTGCTCTGGGCTCCACATCTGAGGTCTGTTGTCTTATTTAAAGTCCAAAAGTTATTTATTTCTGTTTGAAATCACATGAAGCTCAGTCTCAGATTTACTGTTATATTTTAGACAACATTTAGTGGGCCTTACAGTTCAGAGTTAGAGTTTTTAATGAGAGACTTTTAATGGACATCTGCTAATTCACTATGACCGTTACTAGTGTAGTTTGAGACCAGAGTTTCTTCACTCCCTCACTCTGTACGACTACCCCAATACAACCAGGAAATGAACATATTGGTCAACAACACGCATAGCAACACTCCATAATAAGAGAGGACAACCAAGTCCACTCATTCCTACCCTACCACATAAAATAGCTTTTAGCTCCCAGAGCACAGCACAGGCAGCAAATCTCTCTACTATCTCTATGGATCCTCATCATAACAACACAAATAGACGACAGGTGCGTTGTCAGGTGTTATCTTGTGAATGAGGAAGAGTCTGAAAAGATACTAGTTCTTCCTGCTACAGGCCATAGAGATAAACGATAATACTGGCCTATTTAATTATGTATCTCTCTCTCTCCTTATCTCTCTCTCTCCTTATCTCTCTGTCTCTGTCTCTGTCTCTCTCTCCTTATATCTCTCTCTCTCTCCTTCTCTCTCTCCCCCCTCTTTCTCTCTCTCTCCCCCTCTGTATCTCTCTCTGTCTCCCCCCTCTCTCGTTTTCTCTCTCTCTCTCTCTCTCTATATCGCTCTCTTCCCCCATCTCTCTCCGTCTCTCCCTCTCTCTCCCTATCTCTTTCTCTTGCTCTCTCGCTCTCGCTCTCACACTCTCGCTCTCTCTTTCCCTCCCTCCCTCCCTCTCTCTCTTCCTATCTCTCTTCCTCTCTCTGTATTGCTCCATCCCCCTCTCTCTTGCTCTCTCTCCCTCTCTCTCTATCTATCTCTGTCCTCAGGATCACATCCCTGTCCCGTACCAGCCAGACTCCAGTAGTAACCCCTCCTCCACCACCTCCTCCACTCCTTCCTCCCCCGTTCCCCCCCTCCCCTCCAGTACCACGCCTCCCTCCCCCCTACACCCCTCCCCACAGTCGGCACGGCTACAGAAACAGTTCAATTTAACAGGTACGGGATTTAAATGAAAACGTAAAGCGTTTTTCTTCCAGATAAAGTCTTAAATCAAACTTTATTTAAAGTGCGTTTAGACATTTATTCTGATAGAAGTAGTACATTTAGTGTTACTACTGTTTGATTTTTAGAGCCGTCTGTTCAACATCTCTGCTCAAGGAAAGAAATGTCATTCTTGTCATTTCAACCCTTCTATGAACCCAGCTCTGTGCTGATTGTCAGTGAAAGAAGATCAAAAGGGTCTGCACCACAACCCTGACCCACTCTCAATCTCCCTCCTCCCTCTCTCCCTCTCCCCCTCTATCCAGCCTCTTCTTACTTCAAATACAAGCAGCAGTTCATATTCCCAGGTAAGTGCCTTGTAGTTGATCATCACAATACCCATTCACTTTTGATGTTGAGATTTGATGATTCTGTTCTTTCGTCCTTGACAGGTTCTAAACTCTAACGCCTGTCTCCTCTCCTCAGTCTCCTCTCTCCTCAGTCTCCTCTCCTCAACCACCTCTCTTCAGTCTCCTCTCCTCAGACTCCATTCCTCTCTTCAGCCTTCCCTCCTCAGTCTCCTCTCCTCAGTTTCCTTTCCTCTCCTCAGTTTCCTTTCCTCTCCTCAGTTCCCTGTCCTCAGTCTCCTCTCCTCAATCTCCTCTCCTCAGTTCCCCCTCCTCTCCTCAGTTCCCCCTCCTCAGTTCCCTCTCCTCAGTCTCCTCTCCTCAGGTTCCCTCACGCTCCTCTGCTCTCCTCAGGCTCTTCTATAGAATAGAAACAAATAAAAGCCTGCTGCTGCCGGTCTCTGTTATCTAGCTGGACCATTACAGGAGAGTCTTTTAGAGCTGTGGATCTTAATCCTGCAGCAACAGGAAATGTGCATTTTTGTAGGGGTTGATACATTTGAATTAGGGCAAATAAAGTCTGAAATTACAAACTTTAGAAGGCTTTTTAAACCTTGAATACATTACAAGTTTGCATTTCATGCTGTGCAACAACAGCGTGATCAAATGAAGATCCTACATCTGTGTGGGGTGGAAGAGTCCGAGATGCAGTATAGTGATGCAGGACTGATCCTCACAGTGTATATTATGAAGTCATGAGTAGTGTCATGAGGCCATTGCTGTTAACAACTCCCAATGCTTATTTCTTACGCCTGCAAATCATTGTTTTAAGTCAAAACATTTAATTATAAAAGTATTACATGTACTTACCAGCTTATCAAACAACACATTTGTTTGACAACACAAAGCAAAACAAAACAACACAAAGCCACATACTTTTGTAAATATAGTGTTACTTTTTATTTTATATATATATACAGTGAGGGAAAAAAGTATTTGATCCCCTGCTGATTTTGTACGTTTGCCCACTGACAAAGACATGATCAGTCTATAATTTGGTAGGTTTATTTGAACAGTGAGAGACAGAATAACAACAAACAAATCCAGAAAAACGCATGTCAAAAATGTTATAAATTGATTTGCATTTTAATGAGGGAAATAAGTATTTGACCCCTCTGCAAAACATGACTTAGTACTTGGTGGCAAAACCCTTGTTGGCAATCACAGAGGTCATATGTTTCTTGTAGTTGGCCACCAGGTTTGCACACATCTCAGGAGGGATTTTGTCCCACTCCTCTTTGCAGATCTTCTCCAAGTCATTAAGGTTTCGAGGCTGACGTTTGGCAACTCAAACCTTCAGCTCCCTCCACATATTTTCTATGGGATTAAGGTCTGGAGACTGACTAGGCCACTCCAGGACCTTAATGTGCTTCTTCTTGAGCCACTCCTTTGTTGCCTTGGCCGTGTGTTTTGGGTCATTGTCATGCTGGAATACCCATCCACGACCCATTTTCAATGCCCTGGCTGAGAGAAGGAGGTTCTCACCCAAGATTTGACGGTACATGGCCCCGTCCATCGTTCCTTTGATGTGGTGAAGTTGTCCTGTCCCCTTAGCAGAAAAACACCCCCAAAGCATAATGTTTCCACCTCCATGTTTGACGGTGGGGATGGTGTTCTTGGGGTCATAGGCAGCATTCCTCCTCCTCCAAACACCGCGAGTTGAGTTGATGCCAAAGAGCTCGATTTTGGTCTCATCTGACCACAACACTTTCACCCAATTCTCCTCTGAATCATTCAGATGTTCATTGGCAAACTTCAGACGGGCCTGTATATGTGCTTTCTTGAGCAGGGGGACCTTGCAGGCGCTGCAGGATTTCAGTCCTTCACGGCGTAGTCTGTTACCAATTGTTTTCTTGGTACTATGGTCCCAGCTGCCTTGAGATCATTGACAAGATCCTCCCGTGTAGTTCTGGGCTGATTCCTCACCGTTCTCATGATCATTGCAACTCCACGAGGTGAGATGTTGCATGGAGCCCCAGGCCGAGGGAGATTGACAGTTATTTTGTGTTTCTTCCATTTGCAAATAATCGCACCAACTGTTGTCACCTTCTCACCAAGCTGCTCGGCGATGGTCTTGTAGCCCATTCCAGTCTTGTGTAGGTCTACAATCTTGTCCCTGACATCCTTGGAGAGCTCTTTGGTCTTGGCCATGGTGGAGAGTTTGGAATCTGATTGATTGATTGCTTCTGTGGACAGGTGTCTTTTATACAGGTAAGCTAATCTCAGCTCGTTACCTGTATAAAAGACACCTGGGAGCCAGAAATCTTTCTGATTGAGAGGGGGTTAAATACTTATTTCCCTCATTAAAATGCAAATCAATTTATAACATTTTCGACATTCGTTTTTCTGGATTTTTTTGTTGTTATTCTGTCTCTCACTGTTCAAATAAACCTACCATTAAAAAATTATAGTCTGATAATTTCTTTGTCAGTGGGCAAACGTACAAAATCAGCAGGGGATCAAATACTTTTTTCTCTCACTGTATATATTTTTGTATATATATAAATTTGCAAACATTTCTAAAAACCAGTTTTTGCTTTGTCATTATGGGATATTGTGTGTAGATTGATGAGGGAAATTTAATCCATTTTAGAAAAAGGCTGTAACATTACAAAATGTGTAAAAAAAAGTCAAGGGGTCTGAATACTTTCCGAATGCACTGTATGTGATATTACACTGGGCTGTGGTATAAAGACTATGTAATGTCCAGTGTTGTGATGATTTACAATATGCCTCTCCTCTCTAGACGTGGCCCTGGTCCCAGAGGCCCCCAGTAGGGCACCCCAGGTCATCCTGCACCCAGTTCTGTCTGAGCCAGGGTGAGTAGAAAACTAGGAAACGGGATTGCTTTCTTTATATTTGTTTTGGCTCAACCATGGTACCACGTAGTAAACCAATGTCACGCAATCAACATCTAATGACAATGTCAGTGAGGTGTCAATCTTTGAGTTCACACGCGACATAACGTCCGCCCAGTACCCTGGGAGGTGTGTCGGCCACAGAAACACACCATGCAGCAGATAAGTCACTGTCAGTCTATTTCATTCTGACCTTAGTCAATCTAGAAGGGGTGTTTGAAGGGAAGTCTGACAAGTATCTTGGGAGGAGTGTCCACCATAACGCTGTTGACATCTTGGATACAGTATGAACAACATGAGTTATCGTGACAAATATATTCTGACCTTAGTCAATCTAGAGGGGTTGTTGAAGGAAATAAACTGTTTAAAATCCCATTGGGCAAAAACTGGTTGAATCAACGTTGTTTCCACGTCATTTCAACCCAAAACATCAATGTGATGACCTTGAATCAACGTGGAAAAGGAATTGGATTTGCAAAAAGTCATCAACGTAAGGGCATTTCTGCTTTGTTTTCACCAGCATTTTCACCAAAATGTCCAATGACATCACATTTCCAATGACATTATGAAGTGTTTTGTTGATTTCACGTTGAATTCACGTTAGTTGACAACTTAACCAAATGTAAATCAAAATTAGATGTTGAACTGACTTCTGTGCCCAGTGGGATAGCTCTGATTCTTCCTCTGTCTCCCTCCACCAGTGAAGTAGGTCAGTAAATGACATACATTTTATTTTTAAATGATATGCCAAGAAATGTTGTCGAGCGACACAGACGCAGAGCAATGTTCGCATGATCGTGTGGGTAACAAACAGTCTGTTTCAGATAAGCCTCATATCACGTCTCGTCTGTCGGTCTCTGTCCCTCCATTGGTCGAAAGGGGATAGGGACTCAAAATTATTGGAGCAAAGACGTTTTTGTGACAATGAGAGATGCAGGACAAGACACACACTCTGGGGCTAATGTTAGCATGGCCTTTACTTCACGCTACAGTTAGGATGCCAACTGGATTCCACTTGGGTTTCTAAAACCCACGGCTGCGGAAAGCAAGCAGAAGGAGACGACAAGGACTGATGCCGATGTCTTTGGACTCCTCAGATAGTTTGATTATAATCTAAATCAATCACATAAATAAACGCAAGGTAGCGCTCAGTAACTTTAGCTTTCAGAAACTGCATACTGTATGTACCAAGATGTTCAAATAAACCTAAACCTAAACCTAAACTAGCTTTCATAGATGATTTTCATAGTCAATTGTTAGTGGATTTTTAAACTGACAGAAATGGGAGACTGTTTTAATGACTTTCTAATGCTTTTTATACGTTCTAAGTGACTGACACAGGTGTTATTTCAATGTCAATATGACTGGGGAAAGGTGCACCCATCTCTCTCTCTCTTGCGTTTTCTCCCTCTCCCTCTCCCTCTATCTCTCTCTCTCTCTCTCTCTCTCTCTCTCTCTCTCTCTCTCTCTCTCTCTCTCTCTCTCTCTCACCTTCTCACCCCCTCTCTCTCACCTTCTCTCCCCCTCTCTCTCTCCTTCTCTTTTTCTCTCCCACTGCTTCTCTTTTTCTCTCCCACTGCTTTCTGACAAATGTGAATCCATTATCTTGGTTATGAAACCCACATTCTCATGATGTAATTAAAGCCAGTCTTCTACTCTGTGTGTGGCTCCATGCACTCCCTCACCCAGCCAGGGTCCAGTAGCAGCTGGCAGTTTCCCCCGCCTTAATGACCTCTTCCCTGGGTTAATGAGGGCCTCTCTATGGCCCTGGCTGGATCCTCTCATTAGGAGACTGAGGCCCTACCAGGGGCCACACATACCACAGGAATCACATACATCATTTCATACACTGTCACCATCATAACACTGAGCCACCAGTAGTGTTACTCTGCACACAGGGGGGCGGTGGGTGGGTGGGTGGTGGGTGTGTGTGGGGGGTTTATTGGTATTGTATTAGGATCCCCATTAGCTGTTGCAGGGCCAACACAAAACATAAAAGATTACATAATACATAACCCTAATGTGTGTGTGCATCGTGTGTGTGTGTGTACCCAAGAACACTAAGGTAACCTGCCTAAATGACTACAGTTCCGTAGCACTCACGTCAGTAGCCATGAAGTGCTTTGAAAGGCTGATCATGGTGCACATCAACACCATTATCCCAGAAACCCTAGACCCACTCCAATTTGCATACCGCCCCAACAGATCCACAGATGATGCAATCTTTATTGCAGTCCACACTGCCCTTTCCCACCTGGACAAAAGGAACAGCTACGTGAGAATGCTATTCATTGACTACAGCTCAGCGTTCAACACCATACTCCCCTCAAAGCTCATCACTAAGCTAAGGACCCTGGGACTGACCACCTCCACCTTCCTGACGGGCCGCCCCCAGGTGTTAAGGGTAGGTAACAACACATATGCCATGCTGATCCTCAACACGGGGGCCCCTCAGGGGTGCGTGCTTAGTCCCCTCCTGTACTCCCTGTTCACCCATGACTACATGGCCAGGAACGACTCATGACTCATGAGACAGCCTATAGGGAGGAGGTCAGAGACCTGGCCGTGTGGTGCCAGGACAACAACCTCTCCCTCAACGTGATCAAGACAAAGGAGATGATTGTGGACTACAGGAAAAGGAGGACCTAGCACGCCCCCATTCTCATCGACGGGGCTGTAGTGGAGCAGGTTGAGAGCATCAAGTTCCTTGGTGTCCACATCACCAACAAACTGTCATGGTCCTAACACACCAAGACAGTCGTGAAGAGGCCACGACAAAGCCTATTCCCCCTCAGGAGACTGGAAAGATTTGGCATGGGTCCTCAAAAAGATCTACAGCTGCACCATCGAGAGCATCCTGACTGGTTGCGGCAACTGCTCAGCCTCCGACCACAAGGCACTACAGAGGGTGGTGCGTACGGCCCAGTACATCACTGGGGCCAAGCTTCCTGCCATCCAGGACCTCTATACCAGGCGGTGTCAGAGGAAGGCCCTAAAAATTGTCAAAGACTCCAGCCACCCTAGTCATAGACTGTTCTCTCTGCTACCGCACGGCAAGGGGTACCATAGCGCCAAGTCTAGGTCCAAAACGCTTCTTAACAGCTTCTACCCCCAAGCCATAAGACTCCTGAACAGCTAATCAAATGGCTACCCAGACCATTTGCATTGTCGTCGCCCCCACCCCCACCTTTACACTACTGCTACTCTCTGTTTATTATCTATGCATAGTCACTTTAACTCTACCTACATGTACATATTACCTCAATCACCTCGACTAACCTGTGCCCCCGCACATTGACTCTGTACCGGTACCCCCTGTATATAGCCTCGCTATTGTTATTTTACTGCTGCTCTTTAATTATTTATTTATTTTAAAATGTTTTACTTATCTATTTTTTTTACTTAACACTTATTTTTCTTAAAACTGCATTGTTGGTTAAGGGCTTGTAAGTAAGCATTTCACTGTAAGGTCTTCACCTGTTGTATTCGGCACATGTGACAATTTTGTGTGTATGCAGCTGTACTGATGACACAGAGGTTAGAAGAGCTTACATGTAGAATGCCTTACTGTCTGGCCACGTAGCTAGATAAACAGAAAGGAGGGTTCAGAAAGTGCATGGTGTTTAATCACCGTCCATGATGCGTGATTCAACACGGTTCAGTGCAGATGTGTATGATGCTAACGTGTGCAATGTAAAATGCTCATCCCATCTGCATGCCCTCCTCTTGATTACAGAGTCGAGATGAACCCTTTAAACCCTTTACTACAGATTGAAGTGGAACCTACATCAGACGTGAGTCCCCCCTCTAATGAAATTGTAGGATTTATTTCTGAATAAAATCTGTGTAGGGTTAGTAATATTTGTTATAGTTTGGCATGCTGATGCTCGAGATGGTAATCATTTGCAACCACACAACAAGGCTGTCCATTTTCACTGTTTCAATTACATTTAATTGGATTTTAAACTAGTTTGTCTAATTATGTATTATCTTTAGCCACAGAACCCTTAGCATCAATAATTAGAACTCATGGCTCAATCCGGGGCATAGAGATTGGTGGAGGTCAACATGTGACATCATTGTATGCAGATGACATTTTACTTTGTTTATCTTCTGAATCAGAACATTCTGTCATTTATTTTACTACTGTTGGACACATGGTGCTGTTTCAGGATTCAATGTGAATTGGGAGAAAACTGAAATAATGCCCATTTCTAATCATGACTTCTCAAGCTTAGAAAGTACATTGAAGTGGAAATGGACAAAGACACATATGAAATACCCGGGTGTACTGATACCATGCAATCTGGAGGAGGCATATCAAATCAATAACTCTTCTTTAAAGGGATACTTCGGAGTTTTGGCAATGAGAGCCATTGTTCACTTAAACAATGGACAGCAAACTGACTATCCTTGTTCATGGAGGAGTATCGAAGCCACAAATCTTGTACCGTATGATCTAAAATATATTCACTACTTCGGGTCCAAGGCATTGAAGAAAAAAACAGACAATCCAATGATTCTCAATTCCATGTGTATTTGGGAAAATATACATAAATTAATGAGGTGGAAAGAACCAATATTACCAGGCAACCCTATTTGGAATAACCTCACCTTACCTCCAGTGTTGAATGACAACACCTTTAAGTCCTGGTTCCAAAGTGGCATCATGAATTTTGAACATGTGTACTATGATGGATCTTTACTGTCATTCAATCAATTACAAGAAAGATTTGGATTATCCAAGGTCGATTTCTTTAAGTTCTTACAACTCAGAAATCTTATTAAATCGCTTCAACAGAATCTGGATGAACCTAAGGCATCTAGAATAGAAAAAATACTGAAAGAAGCTGCTACGCCAAAGAAGATGATTGCCAAGGGTTGATTGAAACTTTACCTGCTGGTTCAGAACCTATAAGGAAGAAATCGGAAACAGACAAAGGAAGAAATTGAGAAGAACCATTGATCATATAAATGTGAAAATGTTCATAACATCCAACATAAACCAGACACATTTGACAGAATTTGGAAATCGTATGTTGACCATCTTAGAGAATGTTTTGTATACTGGGTGTTTTGTTGTTGTTGTGTTTTTGTGTTATATGTAAAAATAAATAAATAAATACAAATAAGTATAAAACACTTATTGTGGACCTGGATTGAAAGGAGTTTCACTCATTCTCTCCTCTTCCTCTTCATCTTCCTCTCATCTTCCTCTCATCATCCTTTCCTCTTCCTCCTCTTCCTCTTCCTCTCATCTTCATCATCCTCTCATCTTCCTCTCATCTTCCTCTTCCTCTCCTCTTCATCTTAAACTCCTCTTCATCTTCCTCTCCTCTTCATCTTCCTCTCCTGAACAGAATGAGGAGTGCAACGATGAGGCGGAGGATTCGGAGGATGAGTTTGAGGAGATGAACCTGTCTCTGCTGTCGGCCCGTAACTTCCCCCGTAAGGCCAGCCAGACATCCATCTTCCTCCAGGAGTGGGACATCCCCTTCAAACAGCTGGAGATAGGAGACCTCATCGGGAAAGGTAATACAATACAATACAATACAATTTTATTAGTCCAACTGTTACATCTGCTCTCAATCGCCCCATACAACACAATCCGTCATTTGAAAGGAGCACAGGGTCAGCCATAGTGCAGAATCCTTGGAGCTAGGTTTAAGTGCCTTGCTTCAGGGTCACAATGGTGGGACATTTTAGTTGTGATCTGACACTAGCAGTCTTTTAGTTACCAATTCAGATCCCACTTGAGATTTGAACCAGCGACCCTCTGGCTACAGGTCCACCTCTCTAACCTCTAAGTTACCTTCTGCTCTCTTCAGGTCGCTTCGGCCTGGTGTTCCACGGGCGCTGGCATGGTGAGGTAGCCATCCGCCTCATCGACATCGAGCAGGACAACGAGGATCAGCTGAAGGCCTTCAAGCGGGAGGTGATGGCCTACCGTAACACCCGACATGAGAACGTGGTCCTCTTCATGGGCGCCTGCATGAGCCCCCCACACCTGGCCATCATCACCAGGTGAGTCCTCTAAACCCTAACCTGCCTGTGTGTGTGTGTGTCTGTGTGTGTGTGTGTGTCTGTGTGTGTGTGTGTGGTCCTCTTAATGGGCGCCTGCATGAGCCCCCAACCCTTGGCTATCTTCACCAGGTGAGTGATGATGTTTGTCATTACTGAGCTCTGTTCCAACATGGACCACAGCCAACTGACGAACTGACTGTGGTCTTATAATCAAACTGCATCAGTAAGCATGTCCTTGTGGGGCCTCTTCAAGTACAGGATCAGTAAGTATGTCCTTGTGGGGCCTCTTCAAGTACAGGATCAGTAAGTATGTCCTTGTGGGGCCTCTTCAAGTACAGGATCAGTAAGTATGTCGTTACAAGTGCTCTTCAAGTACAAGAGGGGAATTGGGTCTGACAACCCTACCATAATTATACTGGACAGTTTAGGAACGGCAATATATTAAGTAACATCTGTGGTGGTAGGTGGTAGTCCCACACCACCAGCTGGTCTCTCAGTATAGGGAAGCAGCCCAACCCTTTTAACGTCACAGTAACCCCCTCCTTAAATTCAACTCTCCTGTCCCCGATATAGATATAGATATAGATATATATATATATGGGATTTTGATGTCAACGTGCAGAAGAATGATTGGGCGATAGCATCCACTTCACCACTCTAGGAATTTAAAGCTATCGTAAAGTAGTGAAGCTGTGTAGAAAAATACAATACTCTTGTGAAGTGGTTTAGCTATGTACTATGAGTGACCCAGTCTTTGTTACCATGGGGCCTGGCAGTGGTCAGAGACAGAGTCTCTCTCTCTCCAACAAGGGTGATGTTTTGTGGATTTAGATCATAAAACAGCGCTCCATTCCCTTCTGGAGCACTATTGTGTGTCTGGACTGGGAAGTGGGTAACATGGGTGTCTCAATGAAGTGAAAGGCAGTGTCCTGGCTGGACTGTCTATCTGGCTGATTTGAAGTGCACTGGGTTGAGCCAACCCGAGTGTGCAGTGATTCTCCACAGCCCTCGCGTGTTCTCTAGAGATCTGTGCTTACACAAAGACTGGCCTTTCTGGACGCTCTGCTTTAGGTTTAGAGACATGGTATTATTTGTCATGTAACAGGACCCCCCAAGAAACTAACTTGATGATTCATCTCAAGGTGTTTGTCTGGCAGGATATTTCTATGAATAAAATATGAAACGTTAGTGGCTGGCTAATAACAGAAACAGACAATATTGCGGCTAAGAAAATACATATATGCTAAGGTAAAGGGAAAATCCAAACTACCTCACAAGTAGAAGTGTATACCTGGAGATGAAGCAGTTAACATTATACTGTAGCTAAATCCCTGTCTAGATGTGAGTAAATGTTTTGTAGTGTTCACTTTTAGGACAATTCCTTTGGTGTGTGGTCCTTTTTCAACAAAGGAAAGACTTAAATGTAGATTCCATAAAGTAACTGTTAAAAGTAACAAAACAACAATAATTCCTTTGATTCCATTTGATTCTGTCCCTCATTTTCTATTCCTCAGTTAAAGTGCTGTGTCATTGTTTCTCCAGAGGAAATGCCTCAGTTAAAGTGCTGTGTCATTGTTTCTCCAGAGGAAATGCCTCAGTTAAAGTGCTGTGTCATTGTTTCTCCAGAGGAAATGTGTGAGGACGACTCATCAAACAGTGTCTGAAACCCCCTCCCCTGTTATGAATACAGCTCAGTGCACAAAGAAGCAGAAATAATGTTTCACAAAAAAACATAGGATGGTGTGCTTGAAGTTGTATTAGTACCGTGTTCACTTCAAGAATTATACAATTGAGTAAATTGAAAGGAAAAGGGATGTTATAGAAACAATGCCATTCCATCCCTTATTGACCAGGTATCAACCCTGGGTTGTCTGCATGACCCAAGACTGCATTAGCCCTTTGAGCTAAAGCCTAGGCATTAACTCTGGGAGCTAACACAAGTTTCCGGGTGTCAGGCAAAGTCACTCATCATGCAAGCATAGTTCGGCGAACTACCAACACTCGCAAACAATAGTTAAAAGGACTCAAAAGTCAAGTGCTTTGCCTTGGACAAGTCCTGAGTGCTGAAATGAGTGAGTGCATGAAATCAAAGGAAATGTCATAGCTAGCCGCATAGAGCTGCTCTTACATTTTACATTTGAGTCATTTAGCAGACGCTCTTATCCAGAGCGACTTACAGTTAGTGAGTGCATACATTTTAATACTTAATACTCTTAATATACAGGACCTGCTATAGAGCCGCACTAGTCTTAATCATTCCACTCAGCCGTATTACCACGGAGACCAACAGGAAAAACATGTCAAATTGAACATGAATGAGGACGAAATTGGCTCATGCCAGGCAGGGATGGAAGGTTAGTCAGCGATGTGGAGAATTCTGAAAATATTCATATTGATTGTTTGTCATTGATTCGTCATGAGTGGCTGTGTGTGGATTGATTTGCAGGAGTGCCCGCAGCGTGGAATAATCATTAGCCGTTTCCCTTCACCGCAGGTTTCTATCCATACAGAATAATTACTCCGCTTTTCAAAGCTCGGCTCTCTGAGTGTTTTTGTGACTTTATTAGCTTTTGATCAGCAGAGAGAGCCACGAAACTCCATCACTGTATTACTATCCTGGCTGTATTCATCCAGACTGTTGACAAAACCTTCAGTGCGCACACACACACACAGACCCCACCCACCCCACACACACACCTGTAAGCTATGGCAGTAATTGATGTCCTCCCTGGATGTTTATTGGTTCCTGAAGTTGTGGACGGTGCGTCATCAGGCAATAGAAGGTCCCCATCCCGTTCTCCGGAGCCAGAGCCCCGTCACCTTACCTCTTGGTATGAATGAATATGCATGAAGCCCCTGGCCCTCAGGTCATCTGGATGTCACCTAGCTGCGTCAAGCCGTTACAGTTGGGGTGATAGAAGGGGTGTGAGGGTGGAGGGGCTTTGGGGTAATAGAAGGGGTGTGAAGGGGGAGGGGCTTTGGGGTAATAGAAGGGGTGTGAGGGGGTGGAGGGGCTTTGGGGTAATAGAAGGGGTGTGAGGGGGGAGGGGCTTTGGGGTAATATAAGGGGTGTGAGGGGGGAGGGGCTTTGGGGTAATAGAAGGGGTGTGAGGGGGGAGGGGCTTTGGGGTAATAGAAGGGGTGTGAGGGGGGAGGGGCTTTGGGGTAATAGAAGGGGTGTGAGGGGGGAGGGGCTTTGGGGTGATAGAAGGGGTGTGAGGGGGTGGAGGGGCTTTGGGGTAATAGAAGGGGTGTGAGGGGGTGGAGGGGCTTTGGGGTAATAGAAGGGGTGTGAGGGGGGAGGGGCTTTGGGGTAATAGAAGGGGTGTGAGGGGGTGGAGGGGCTTTGGGGTAATAGAAGGGGTGTGAGGGGGTGGAGGGGCTTTGGGGTAATAGAAGGGGTGTGAGGGTGGAGGGGCTTTGGGGTGATAGAAGGGGTGTGAGGGGGGAGGGGCTTTGGGGTAATAGAAGGGGTGTGAGGGTGTAGGGGCTTTGGGGTAATAGAAGGGGTGTGAGGGGGGAGGGGCTTTGGGGTAATAGAAGGGGTGTGAGGGTGGAGGGGCTTTGTGGTGATAGAAGGGGTGTGAGGGTGGAGGGGCTTTGGGGTAATAGAAGGGGTGTGAGGGTGTAGGGGCTTTGGGGTAATAGAAGGGGTGTGAAGGGGGAGGGGCTTTGGGGTAATAGAAGGGGTGTGAGGGGGTGGAGGGGCTTTGGGGTAATAGAAGGGGTGTGAGGGGGTGGAGGGGCTTTGGGGTAGTAGAAGGGGTGTGAGGGGGTGGAGGGGCTTTGGGGTAATAGAAGGGGTGTGAGGGTGTAGGGGCTTTGGGGTAATAGAAGGGGTGTGAGGGGGTGGAGGGGCTTTGGGGTAATAGAAGGGGTGTGAGGGTGTAGGGGCTTTGGGGTAATAGAAGGGATGTGAGGGGGTGGAGGGGCTTTGGGGTAATAGAAGGGGTGTGAGGGGGGAGGGGCTTTGGGGTAATATAAGGGGTGTGAGGGGGGAGGGGCTTTGGGGTAATAGAAGGGGTGTGAGGGGGTGGAGGGGCTTTGGGGTAATAGAAGGGGTGTGAGGGGGGAGGGGCTTTGGGGTGATGTGAGGGTGGAGGGGCTTTGGGGTGATAGAAGGGTTGTGAGGGTGGAGGGGCTTTGGGGTAATAGAAGGGGTGTGAGGGGGGAGGGGCTTTGGGGTGATAGAAGGGGTGTGAGGGGGTGGAGGGGCTTTGGTGTGATAGAAGGGTTGTGAGGGTGAAGGGGCTTTGGGGTAATAGAAGGGATGTGAGGGGGGAGGGGCTTTGGGGTAATAGAAGGGGTGTGAGGGCAAGGGGCTTTGGGGTGATAGAAGGGGTGTGAGGGCAAGGGGCTTTGGGGTGATAGAAGGGGTGTGAGGAGGGGGAGGGGCTTTAGGATGTGATGAGGTGTAATACTACTCTCTATCTCTCAATTCAATTCAAAGGGTTTTATTGTCATGGGAAACATATGTTTACATGACCAAAGCAAGTGAAATAGATCAGAAATACAAGTGAAATAAACTATCAAAAATAAACAGTAAACATTAAACAAATGTTCCAAAGGAATAGAGACATTTAAAATGTCATATTTGAAATGTCTCTATTCACCAGTAGTGGATAGATGGCAGGCAGCCCCTAGCTGTGATTCACCAGTAGTGGATAGATAGCAGGCAGGCAGCCCCTAGCTGTGAGTCACCAGTAGTGGATAGATGGCAGGCAGCCCCTAGCTGTGAGTCACCAGTAGTAGATAGATAGATGGCAGGCAGCCCCTAGCTGTGATTCACCAGTAGTGGATAGATGGCAGGCAGCCCCTAGCTGTGAGTCACCAGTAGTGGATAGATGGCAGGCAGCCCCTAGCTGTGAGTCACCAGTAGTGGATAGATGGCAGGCAGCCCCTAGCTGTGATTCACCAGTAGTGGATAGATGGCAGACAGCCCCTAGCTGTGATTCACCAGTAGTGGATAGATGGCAGGCAGCCCCTAGCTGTGAGTCACCAGTAGTGGATAGATGGCAGGCAGCCCCTAGCTGTGAGTCACCAGTAGTGGATAGATGGCAGGCAGCCCCTAGCTGTGAGTTATCCAGTAGTGGATAGATAGCAGGCAGCCCCTAGCTGTGATTCACCAGTAGTGGATAGATGGCAGGCAGCCCCTAGCTGTGAGTCACCAGTAGTGGATAGATGGCAGGCAGCCCCTAGCTGTGAGTCACCAGTAGTGGATAGATGTCAGGCAGCCCCTAGCTGTGATTCACCAGTAGTGGATAGATAGATGGCAGGCAGCCCCTAGCTGTGATTCACCAGTAGTGGATAGATAGATGGCAGGCAGCCCCTGGCTTTAGTTGTTCTCTGCTCTCATCCATCACCTGCCCTCTGAGCCCAAACGAGAGGCCTTGGGGTTAGATGTCGCACCAGTTATTCCTCCACTACAAAGCCAAATGCTCAGTTTGTGTTATTGGAGATGTAATGTGTAATATTCAATTAACAACTAAACAGAATGGATTTGTCCCTACACTGGAACTGATACCATCATCATTGTTGAATATTCAATTAACAACTAAACAGAATGGATTTGTCCCTACACTGGAACTGATACCATCATCATTAATGAATATTCAATTAACAACAATACCCCCCTGGTAAAAAATCTAACAACAACAACATAGCATATGATTTCATGAAACAATGCTTAACTTGCTATGAAGATGAATATGCTATTCTACTCTATTCTATTCTACTCTACTCTACACTACTCTACACTACTCTACTCTACACTACTCTACTCTACTCTACACTACTCTACACTACTCTACTCTACTCTACTCTACACTACACTACTCTACACTACTCTACTCTACTCTACTCTACACTACTAAACTCTATTCTACTCTATTTTACTCTACACTACTCTACTCTATTCTAATGTATGATGTGTTGTTAAGTTGTAATGTCTCTCTCTCAGCTTGTGTAAGGGAAGGACCCTGTATTCAGTGGTGAGAGATGCTAAAGTCATCCTGGATGTCAACAAGACCAGACAGATCGCCCAGGAGATGGTTAAGGTACTGTAACGTTTTTAAGACTCATTACACATTACCTTAACAACATAATCAATGTGTTGGAGACTGGCTGGATCAATCAATCAAACATTAAATCAATCAATCAGTTTATTCTACAACAACACTGGTCACAAAACATGACTCAGCCTAGACCCCCAATGAGTTATGTTTGTGTTGTTTTCAGGGAATGGGCTATCTTCATGCCAAGGGGATCCTACACAAGGACATGAAGTCCAAGAATGTCTTCTATGACAACGGCAAAGTGGTCATCACCGACTTCGGACTCTTCACCATATCTGGGGTTCTGCAAGCCGGCAGGTTGGTAGTTACTGTTGTACTTTACAGTAGAGCAGAGCAGAGCAGAGTACAGTACAGTACAGTACAGTACAGTAGAGTACAATAGAGTACAGTAGAGTACAGTAGAGTAGAGTACAGTAGAGTAGAGTACAATAGAGTACAGTAGAGTAGAGTACAGTAGAGTAGAGCACAATAGAGTACAGTAGAGTAGAGTACAGTAGAGTAGAGTACAATAGAGTACAGTAGAGTAGAGTACAATAGAGTACAGTAGAGTACAGTAGAGTACAGTAGAGTACAGTAGAGTGGAGTACAGTAGAGTAGAGTACAATAGAGTACAGTAGAGTAGAGTACAATAGAGTACAGTAGAGTACAGTAGAGTACAGTAGAGTGGAGTACAGTAGAGTAGAGTACAATAGAGTACAGTAGAGTAGAGTACAATAGAGTACAGTAGAGTACAGTAGAGTACAGTAGAGTAGAGTAAAGTACAGTAGAGTAGAGTAGATGTATTGGGATAAGATACATCTGTTAAAAAAAGCATAAGTAGGAAAACAAAAATAAACATCAGTGCTAAACAAACAGAGAGGCGCGCGTCATTATAACCCCGCCTGCTGTGACAGTTATTTTACTGCAGTGATGATTATACTCTTTAGTGGCTCAATGGTCTGTATTAGCCAGAAAATGATATGGATCGGTGCTAATCTCTATTTAATTTGTCTCCCTGAGAGTGATTAAAGTCTATCTCTGCTTTCTGCCGCCACTGTGCTGAAATGACTGCTCACTGAAATGACTTCTCCCTGAAATGTCACCAGCCACAAGTTTCACACAGCAAGGCATTCTAATAAATATTATATCAAAACCTATACAGTGAGGGAAAAAAGTATTTGATCCCCTGCTGATTTTGTACGTTTGCCCACTGACAAAGACATTATCAGTCTATAATTTGAATGGTAGGTTTATTTGAACAGTGAGAGACAGAATAACAACAAAAAAATCCAGAAAAACCCATGTCACAAATTTTATAAATTGATTTGCATTTTAATGAGGGAAATAAGTATTTGACCCCGTCACAATCAGAAAGATTTCTGGCTCCCAGGTGTCTTTTATACAGGTAATGAGCTGAGATTAGGAGCACACTCTTAAAGGGAGTGCTCCTAATCTCAGTTTGTTACCTGTATAAAAGACACCTGTCCACAGAAGCAATCAATCAATCAGATTCCAAACTCTCCACCATGGCCAAGACCAAAGAGCTCTCCAAGGATGTCAGGGACAAGATTGTAGACCTACACAAGGCTGGAATGGGCTACAAGACCATCGCCAAGCAGCTTGGTGAGAAGGTGACAACAGTTGGTGCGATTATTCGCAAATGGAAGAAACACAAAAGAACTGTCAATCTCCCTCGGCCTGGGGCTCCATGCAAGATCTCACCTTGTGGAGTTGCAATGATCATGAGAACGGTGAGGAATCAGCCCAGAACTACACGGGAGGATCTTGTCAATGATCAAGGCAGCTGGGACCATAGTCACCAAGAAAACAATTGGTAACATACTACGCCGTGAAGGACTGAAATCCTGCAGCGCCCGTAAGGTCTCCCTGCTCAAGAAAGCACATATACAGGGCCGTCTGAAGTTTCCCAATGAACATCTGAATGATTCAGAGGAGAACTGGGTGATTGTGTTGTGGTCAGATGAGACCAAAATCGAGCTCCTTGGCATCAACTCAACTCGCCATGTGTGGAGGAGGAGGAATGCTGCCTATGACCCCAAGAACACCATCCCCACCGTCAAACATGGAGGTGGAAACATTATGCTTTGTGGGTGTTTTTCTGCTAAGGGGACAGGACAACTTCACCGCATCAAAGGGACGGGGCCATGTACCTTCCCTCAGCCAGGGCATTGAAAATGGGTCGTGGATGGGTATTCCAGCATGACAATGACCCAAAACACACGGCCAAGGCATCAAAGGAGTGGCTCAAGAAGATGCACATTAAGGTCCTGAAGTGGCCTAGCCAGTCTCCAGACCTTAATCCCATGGAAAATCTGTGGAGGGATCTGAAGGTTCGAGTTGCCAAACGTCAGCCTCGAAACCTTAATGACTTGGAGAAGATCTGCAAAGAGGAGTGGAACAAAATCCCTCCTGAGATGTGTGCAAACCTGGTGGCCAACTACAAGAAACGTCTGACCTCTGTGATTGCCAACAAGGGTTTTGCCACCAAGTACTAAGTCATGTTTTGCAGAGGGGTCAAATACTTATTTCCCTCATTAAAATGCAAATCAATTTATAACATTTTTTACATGCGTTTTTCTGGATTTTTGTTTTGTTATTTTGTCTCTCACTGTTCAAATAAACCTACCATTAAAATTATAGACTGATCATGTCTTTGTCAGTGGGCAAACGTACAAAATCAGCAGGGGATCAAATACTTTTTTCCCTCACTGTATATGAAGCAGCTTTACAGGCGCTATCAACATGTTGGAAGGAAGTGTGTGTGTGTTATGTTCTCTAAAACACTGTGAAGTATGTTTTCTTTAGATTTTGATTGACATATATGGTGAGACGACAACAACTGATTGATTATACAGCCGACTTCCCAACGAGAGGTATTGCGTAGTGTGTTTTCAACAAGTTTGTACAACACAGTTGAAACGTGGTGTTGCGTAGGAGTGCATTTCAACACTATGGATGGAAGAGTATATGAGATGAGTCACTGTTTATGTCAAATGAAGATGGATGGTTTCATATTGGCATTCTTGACAGCTCATTAAAACCCAAAGCCTCTTCTAAATAAATGCTGAAGTGTTACTGTAGACAGATATGCAATCCTGCAACATGCACCTAGATCTTATACAGCCTTATCCAGTCTATCGTTAGTTTCCAGTGTAGCCAACTGCCATTTAGGTTTGCTCTGGAATCAATACTTTTAATAGTAGTGAGCATCTCTCACTGTTCATTTACTCAACCTGGTCTCAGAGCATTTCATATTATTCTGTACGTAAATCTGAGACACCCCATTAAGTATGATATGTTACGTTTCATATGGTAATTATTACTTTGTAGATGTCCATCACTCATTTCGTATGATATGCCACGAATTACAATTCGAAATATATGTTACAAATTTGCTAAACATGATACAGTTGAAGTCGGAAGTTTACATACACCTTAGCCAAATACATTTAAACTCAGTTTTTCACAATTCCTGACATTTAATCCTAGTAAAAAAGTCCCTGTCTTAGGTCAGTTAGGATCACCACTTTATTTTAAGAATGTGAAATGTCAGAATAATAGTAGAGAGAATGATTTATTTCAGCTTTTATTTCTTTCATCACATTTCCAGTGGGTCAGAAGTTTACATACACTCAATTAGTATTTGGTAGCATTGCCTTTAAATTGTTTAACTTGGATCAAACATTTTGGGTAGCCTTCCACAAGCTTCCCACAATAAATTGGGTGAATTTTGGCCCATTCCTCCTGACAGAGCTGGTGTAACTTAGTCAGGTTTGTAGGCCTCCTTGCTCGCACACACTTTTTCAGTTCTGCCCACATATTTTCTATAGGATTGAGGTCAGGGCTTTGTGATGGCCACTCCAATACCTTGACTTTGTTGTCCTTAAGCCATTTTGACACAACTTTGGAAGTATGCTTGGGGGTCATTGTCCATTTGGAAGACCCATTTGCAACCAAGCTTTAACTTCCTGACTGATGTCTTGAGATGTTGCTTCAATATATCCACATAATTTTCCTTCCTCATGATGCCATCTATTTTGTGAAGTGCACCAGTCCCTCCTGCAGCAAAGCACCCCCACAGCATGATGCTGCCACCCCCGTGCTTCACGGTTGGGATGGTGTTCTTCGGCTTGCAAGCCTTCCCCTTTTTCCTCCAAACATAACGATGGTCATTATGGCCAAACAGTTCTATTTTTGTTTCATCAGACCAGAGGACATTTATCAAAAAAGTACGATCTTTGTCCCCATGTGCAGTTGCAAAGCATAGTCTGGCTTTTTTATGGCGGTTTTGGAGCAGTGGCTTCTTCCTTGCTGAGCGGCCTTTCAGGTTATGTCGATATAGGACTCGTTTTACTGTGGATATGGATACTTTTGTACCTGTTTCCTCCAGCATCTTCACAAGGTCCTTTGCTGTTGTTCTGGGATTGATTTGCTCTTTTCGCACCAAAGTACGTTCATCTCTAGGAGACAGAACGCGTCTCCTTCCTGAGCGGTATGACAGCTGCGTGGTCCCATGGTGTTTATACTTGCGTACTATTGTTTGTACAGTTGAACGTGGTACCTTCAGGCGTTTGGAAATTGCTCCCAAGGATGAACCAGATTTGTGGAGGTCTACAATTCTTTTTTCTGAGGTCTTGGCTGATTTCTTTTGATTTTCCCATGATGTCAAGCAAATAGGCACTGAGTTTGAAGGTAGGCCCTTGAAATACATCCACAGGTACACCTCCAATTGTCTCAAATTATGTCAATTAGCCTATCAGAAGCTTCTAAAGCCATGACATCATTTTCTGGAATTTTCCAAGCTGTTTAAAGGCACAGTCAACTTAGTGTATGTTAACTTCTGACAGACTGGAATTGTGATACAGTGAATTATAAGTGAAATAATCTGTCTGTAAACAATTGTTGGAAAAACTACTTGTGTCATGCAGTCCTAACCGACTTGCCAAAATTATAGTTTGTTAATAAGAAATTTGTGGAGTTGTTGAAAAACAAGTTTTAATGACTCCAACCTAAGTGTATGTAAACTTCCGACTTCAACTGTATGTTACGAATTCTAGCTAGGTGGCTAGGTTGCTAACATTAGCTAGCTGGCTAATGTTAGCTAGGAGTTGGGGTTAGGGTTAAGTTTAGGAGTTAGGTAAAGGGTTAGGGGAAGGGTTAGATAAAAAGGTTAAGGTTAGGGGAAGGTTTAGCTAAAAGGGTTAAGGTTATGATTAGGGTTAGGGGAAGGGTTAGCTAACATGTTAAATAGTTATAAAGTAGCTAAAAAGTGGTAAGTAGTTGAAAAGTTGCCAATTAGCTAAAATGCTAAAGTTGTCCGTGATAAAATTCAAACTCACAACCTTTAGCTTGCTAGACGTTTGCGTTATACACCAACCCATCCACCCCAACCAACCACCCTACTTTCGTTTTTGCCTTAAGTAACCATCTGTCTAATGTAACCATACCAAGTGTAACATACGGTATCATACTAATTTGAGTGTTCCGGATTTACTTTTACTATGTTACGTCTAGTTTATGAGACCAGGCTGATTGACTAGACACAAGCAGAGCCAAACAGAATGTGTGAATGGACACAGGCAGACTGAGAATTCTAAAGGTTCTAACATAACATCTAAAGATTCTAACAAATGAAAGAATATATGATTCATTCTGATCATTGTGTTAGGATTGTTTTCAGGAACTGTTGTTACTGCAATGCCTAACAGAGAAAACCTGGAAAGTGTTTTTCTTTTTTTTTCTTCTGTTGTGCTATTTGACTTGCAGTGTACAACGTTTTCAAAAGCCTCTATGAAATTACTGCGTGCCAATGCTCACAATGGCCACACTAACGCTTACTGTTTGTCAGGGTATCATTTGATGTTTTTGGAATCTCTGACGAATAAAGCCCCATAAAAATTATTGGGAAAATAATCAAAATATATTTTTGTTGCTGTTTTTGAGATGTCCCATTCGCCACCCGGCTCCTGATTAAGCCCTCATTAGACGTCTGGTGTTGTCATCAATACCCAGAAGCCTCTCTTTTCAAAGTTGAACACCTCAATTAATTTCTGAGAACAAATAGCTAGGTGTGAGGTGGTTAATCTAGCTTCAGTAGTTCTGTGACTTGTTTGTTTTGTTTATTTTCGTTGGCAGGCAAGACGGCTAACTAATAAACAGGTTTGACAGAATGACAAGACAAACATTTACCTACCGCCCCTCACTCTCAGCAGGAATGTTATGTTGTGGTGGAGTCAGGAGTGTGTGTGTGTGTGTGTGTGTCCAACAGGAGTGTGTGCGTTGAAGGTAATTTATACCGGGAAAAGTTTGACAACCATTCCTGTAGTGCCAACCTGCTAAACACACACACACACAAGGGGATATGTAGATGTCTACAATACTGGGCCTCTGCTACCTGGCACTGTCGGTTGAATAATCAAATAATAATCAGCCTGTTGTCCCTGGTTAACTCTTTTTTTGTTAGGAAAACTTCCTCACCTACTGTGAATCCTACCAAAGCCAACCCTCTGAATGATGAATTATCATTATCACCAAGAGAAAACAAACAACAACGCCCTGCATATTTATCTTCACCACTACAGTGGGTAGCTAAATGAAACCATCAGCTTCATGACTCAACGCATTGTTGTGTGCATCATGATGAATACTAATGGCTGACTGGACAGATACCTGTGGATGGGTATACCCACAGTAGTGCAATGTAGTGCTGTGTGCATCAAGATGAATACTAATGGCTGACTGGACAGATACCTGTGGATGGATATACCCACAGTAGTGCAATGCAGTGCTGTGTGTTATTGCAGAGGTGGCAGTACGCCTGTCAGTTTGAGTGAGTCAGTGAGCGCTCAGGGTGCATTTTGAAGTAGTTGAGAATGTCAGAAGGGTTGTAGTATATTTGATTAGATTTATTAGGATCCCCATTAGCCAACGGCAATTATTATTTTTATTTTTATTTTTTTAACCTTTTATTTAACTAGGCAAGTCAGTTAAGAACAAATTCTTATTTAGATTTTTTTTTTTTTTTTTTACCTTTATTTAACTAGGCAAGTCAGTTAAGAACAAATTCTTATTTACAATGACGACCTACACCGGCCAAACCCAGACGACGTTGGGCCAATTGTGCGCCCCCTACTCCCAATCACGGTCGGTTGTGATACAGCCTGGAATCGAACCAGGGGGTCTGTAGTGACGCCTCAAGCACTGAGATGCAGTGCCTTAGACCGCTCCGCCACTCGGGAGCCAATGGCGACATCTAGTCATACTGGGGTCCGACACGTAACGAAGAAGGCATTACAAACTAAAGACTGTACAATTTACATACTTTTAAAAACATTAACATGTAGTGTGTTACACATGCATGTCAGTACATACACACAACAAGTAGGTCACATGGGGGAGAGGCGTTGTGCCGTGAGGTGTTGCTTTATTTGTTTTTTTAAACTAGGTTTGCTGTTCACTTGTGCTATATAAGATGGAAGGGAGTTCCATGCACTCATGGCTCTGTATAATACTGTACATTTTCTTGAATTTGTTCTTGACCTGGGGACTATGAAAAGACCCCTGGTGGCATGTCTGGTGGGATAAGTGTGTGTGTCAGTGCTGTGTGTAAATTGACTATGCAAACAATTAGGAATTTCCAACACATGAATGATTCTTATAAAAACAAGAAGTGATACAGTCAGTCTTTCCTCAACTCTTAGCCAAGAGAGACTGGCATCTATAGTAATTAATATTAGCCCTCTGATTACAATGAAGAGCAAGACGTGCCGCTCTGTTCTGGGCCAGCTGCAGCTTAACTAGGTTTTTCTTTGCAGCACTTGACCATATGACTGGACAATAATCAAGATAAGATAAAACTAGAGCCTGCAGGACTTGCTGTGTGAAGTGTGATGTCAAAAAAGCAGGCAGGATCACTGGACAGATAGTAGCCGTTCCAGCATCTGATGCCAACCGATTCACGGGATACACACTCAAAAGGTAGCTAGTGTGTGTGTGTGTGTGAGAGAGAGAGAGCTCAAAGACATTGCTCCTGCAATGTTTTTACAAAAAATATAGATTTAGAGTTAGATAAACTTGGATTTTTTGGCAGAGACATACAGTTGAAGTCGGAAGTTTACATAAACTTAGGTTGGAGTCATTAAAACTTGTTTTTCAACCACTCCTCAAATTTCTTGTCAGTTAGGACATCTACTTTGTTGGTTAGGACATCTACTTTGTGCATGACACAAGTAAGTTTTCCAACAATTGTTCACATACAGATTATTTCACTTATAATTCACTGTATCACAATTCCAGTGTGTCAGAAGTTTACATACACTAAGTTGACTGTGCCTTTAAACAGCTTGGAAAATTCCAGAAAATGATGTCATGGCTTTAGAAGCTTCTGATAGGCTAATTGACATAACTTGAGTCAATTGGAGGTGTACCTGTGGATGTATTTCAAGGCCTACCTTCAAACTCAGTGCCTCTTTGCTTGACATCATGGGAAAATCAAAAGAAATCAGCCAAGACCTCAGAAAAAACATTGTAGACCTCCACAAGTCTGGTTCATCCTTGGAAGCTATTTCCAAATGCCTGAATGGAACCACGTTCATCTGTACAAACAATAGTACGCAAGTATAAACACCATGGGACCACGCAGCCATCATACCGCTCAGGAAGGAGACGCGTTCTGTCTCCTAGAGATGAACTTACTTTGGTGCGAAAAGTACAAATCAATCCCAGAACAACAGCAAAGGACCTTGTGAAGATGCTGGAGGAAACAGGTACAAAATGATCTGTATCCACAGTAAAATGAGTCCTATGTCGACATAACCTGAAAGGCCGCTCAGCAAGGAAGAAGCCACTGCTCCAAAACCGCCATAAAGAAGCCAGACTACGGTTTGCAACTGCACATGGGGACAAAGATAGTACTTTTTGGAGAAATGTCCTCTGGTTTGAGTAAACAAAAATATAATTGTTTGGCCATAATGACCATCGTTATGTTTGGAGGAAAAAGGGGGAAGGCTTGCAAGCCGAAGAACACCATCCCAACCGTGAAGCACGGGGGTGGCAGCATCATGCTGTGGGGGTGCTTTGCTGCAGGAGGGACTGGTGCACTTCACAAAATAGATGGCATCATGAGGAAAGAAAATTATGTGGATATATTGAAGCAACATCTCGAGACATCAGTCAGGAAGTTAAAGCTTGGTCGCAAATGGGTCTTCCAAATGGACAATGACCCCAAGCATACTTCCAAAGTTGTGGTAAAATGGCTTAAGGACAACAAAGTCAAGGTATTGGAGTGGCCATCACAAAGCCCTGACCTCAATCCTATAGAAAATATGTGGGCAGAACTGAAAAAGTGTGTGCGAGCAAGGAGGCCTACAAACCTGACTCAGTTACACCAGCTCTGTCAGGAGGAATGGGCCAAAATTCACCCAATTTATTGTGGGAAGCTTGTGGAAGGCTACCCAAAATGTTTGATCCAATTTAAACAATTTAAAGGCAATGCTACCAAATACTAATTGAGTGTATGTAAACTTCTGACCCACTGGCAATGTGATGAAAGAAATAAAAGCTGAAATAAATCATTCTCTCTACTATTATTCTGACATTTCACATTCTTAAAATAAAGTGGTGATCCTAACTGACCTAAGACAGGGACTTTTTACTAGGATTAAATGTCAGGAATTGTGAAAAACTGAGTTTAAATGTATTTGGCTAAGGTGTATGTAAACTTCCGACTTCAACTGTATACAGGATGCTACCCTCCACAACATAACCTTAATTCCAAACCAAAACTCCAAACCTACAACCTGATTTTGGACGGAATTACCTGGAAGGCTTTCTACTACCAAGGATGACTATTCCCAAGCTATACAGCAAATGATCTGGCAAACAAACAGAAACCTGAAAACACCATCCAACCTAGAACTGAGTGAATCATGTTTAGTCTGAAGCTATTTTTTACTTTCAAAAACCAAGAAGAAAAATACATTACAATGATATATTTTACTTTATAAGGACTTAATGCTAAGGCTACCAAGCTTGCTAGTACAAAGAGATACAACTTCAATTAGCACTGACGTGTAAAGTGAGAGGTGTCAAAGCCCTTGAGCCCAACAATGGCAGGAGAGTCGCACAGTCTACCCCAACCAAATGGAGAGGCCTTAGAAGCACCCTCCCGCTGTTCAGAGGTAATTAAAATACAGTACCCTCTGTTTGTAAAGAATGATAAGACACGAAAAGAGTACAACATTCACATTTTAGTCATTTAGCAGACGCTCTTATCCAGAGCGACTTACAGTTAGTGAGGGCATAAATTTTTCATACTGGCCCCCCGTGGGAATCGAACCCACAACCCTGGCGTTGCAAGCGCCATGCTCTACCAACTTAGCTACAGTTTCCTTATGGGAAATCAAGAGACACTTTTGGGAACATAAGCAACCTTATCTTCAACACAGACCATCCCCTGGCATGGCACAGTGCTATATTAGCACACTACCCCTCTGTTAAGAGGGGGGGTGTTAGCAATGGGTGGAAACTCAGGATACTAGACAACGAGGACTCTGAGTCAGCTAATATAAATCTCTATAAATCTGGAACAGTATTGGTACAGGGCAACCCCAAATAGTTCCAGCTGGACTTTCACCTAATCAAATAAATAGCTCAGCAGGAGAAGCTCTCCCTTGAGAAAGATACCCCCACCCCGAGCGAGTCAGACCAGACCTCTTCATTAAATAACCCCACAGACGAGCAACCCCAAGCGGAAAGTCAACTTCCCAGCACAGAGTACTACTCCCTCATTGAAATTAAGGATAAATTCACCCAGCTGGAGGTAAGGCAGGTGGAGCAGGTACATCAGGTGATTACACTCCAGTCAGCACAGACCCAGACAACAGTCCAGCACAACAACACCCCCTTAACTAGACCTGGAGAGCTGGAGGTGGAGAGAGACATGTCTGCACTCTGGACTGTGGCGAGACAACATCAACAGGAGAAAGAGCAGGAGCAGGAGAAGAACGGAGCGCTAGAGGAGAGGATCAGAGTGCTGGAGGAGAAGGTGAGAACGATGACGGGTGACAGAGAACAACCCATTAGAGAGCTGGCCACCCCAGCAGAGAAGCCAGCAGAACAGCCCACCTCAGATCCTGGCCAAAGTCTCGACACCGCAGCAGAACAGTACACCCTAGACCCTGACCATAGCCTCAACATCACAGCCGGACAAACAAATGAAGAACCACAAGCCCAGGGGATCCCAACCCCTCTGAGCACCCCCCCTGTCAGCCACCCTGATAGCCCTCCTGACGACCCCCCCACACCCACTGAGGACATACACAAGCCACAGATTGTACTCCTTATGGACTCAAACGGGAAATACATACAGGAAGAAAAAAAAATTCCCAAACACCCAGCACGCCCTAGACCTTCTGTCTGAGGACCAACTAGGATCACCCAGTCACATAATAATACACACAGGCACAAACGACCTGAGAACACAGCAGGAAAGGGTGGCCACAGCACTCAAGGGACTGATAGAAAAAGCTTCTTCTACTTTCCTACCACGAAAAAACGTCCACCCTGCTACCATACAGCAGGTAAACGCAAGTATTTCCTGTGACTGTGCCTCAAAACCAAATGTCTACCTGGCCCACCACTCCACCCTGGACTTGAACAGCCTTTACGACCAGGTCCACCTATACAAGGCAGCAGTGCTCACCTTCGCCTGGACCCTAAAGGATATCGCCCTCAACCGCAGACCCAACACCTCACACAGGAGCAACAGATCAACAGACACCCAGCCCAGACCAGAAAGACACTCTCCCAGACCTGCAGGACCTACACTCTCCCAGAACCCCCCCCCCCCCCCCCCCCCCACCACATTTAGGCCCCCTCAGATCAGACCTATGCCCCTCCTACCCACCCCATGCCCCCCACTCCCGCAAAGAGAGCCTCAACATGAAAGTCACACATACGCCCAGGCAGTGAGCAGGCAAACAGGCCCAACCCCCACTCTTACACTAGCCCAAGCCAATGGCATGTACCAGATGCTCAGCAGGCTCTGCTCACAATTACTGGCCTGAGGCCAAACCACACGACCAACAACATTAGACACTTTATGGAAAACAAAGCCTTCACTATTTCATCCTGGAATATCCAAGGCCTGAGGTCATCTGCCTTTGGCCTAAAGAGCAGGAACCTGGACTTCACCAAAGAAATCGTTAATACAGATATTGTCATCCAACAAGAAACATGGTATAGAGGAGATGGACCCACTGGTTGCCCTCTAGGTTACAGAGAGCTGGTAGTCCCATCCACCAAACTACCAGGTGTGAAACAGGGAAGGGACTCAGGGGGTATGGTCATTTGGTATAGAGCAGACCTAACTCACTCTATTAAATTAATCAAAACAGGAACATTTTACATTTGGCTAGATATTCAAAAGGAAATTATCTCAACAGAGAAAAATGTCCTCCTGTGTGCTACCTATATCCCCACACTAGAATCCCCATACTTTAATGAAGAAAGCTTCTACTGCATAACCAACAAAAACGGGTCACAACTCCTGCAGCTCTGTCACACGCTGGGTATGTACATAGTCAATGGTAGGCATCAAGGGGACTCCTATGGTAGGTACACCTATAGCTCATCTCTTGGCAGTAGTACTGTAGACTACTTTATCACTGACCTCAACCCAGAGTCTCTCAGAGCATTCACAGTCAGCCCACTGACACCCCTATCAGACCACAGGAAAATCACAGTCTACTTGAACAGAGCAATACTCAATCATGAGGCATCAAAGCCAAAGGAACTGAATAATATTAAGAAATGCTATAGATGGAAGGAAAGTAGTGTCGAAACCTACCAAAAAACAATTGGGCAACAACAAATTCAATCCCTTTTAGACAACTTCCTGGACAAAGCGTTCCACTGTAATAGTGAAGGTGTAAACATGGCAGTAGAAAACCTAAACAGTATATTTCTCCTCTCAGCTTCCCTATCAAATCTAAAAATCTATAACATAAAACCGAAGAAAAGTAACGACAATGACAAATGGTTTGATGAAGAATGCAAAAACCTAAGAAAAAAAAAGCTTTGGACTGAAATCCATGTACACAAACAACAAGTGTGCGGTTATAATTGGCAAAAAACACACACATTTCTTTCCACAGGGCCGTGGGGTGAGACAGGGATGCAGTTTAAGCCTCACTCTCATCAACATATATACAGTGAGGGGAAAAAAGTATTTGATCCCCTGCTGATTTTGTACGTTTGCCCACTGACAAAGACATGATCAGTCTATAATTTTAGTGGTAGGTTTTTTTGAACAGTGAGAGACAGAATAACAACAAAAAAATCCAGAAAAACGCATGTAAAAAATGTTATAAATTGATTTGCATTTTAATGAGGGAAATAAGTATTTGACCCCTCTGCAAAACATGACTTAGTACTTGGTGGCAAAACCCTTGTTGGCAATCACAGAGGTCAGACGTTTCTTGTAGTTGGCCACCAGGTTTGCACACATCTCATGAGGGATTTTGTCCCACTCCTCTTTGCAGATCTTCTCCAAGTCATTAAGGTTTCGAGGCTGACGTTTCGCAACTCGAACCTTCAGCTCCCTTCACAGATTTTCTATGGGATTAAGGTCTGTAGACTGGCTAGGCCACTCCAGGACCTTAATGTGCCTCTTCTTGAGCCACTCCTTTGTTGCCTTGGCCGTGTGTTTTGGGTCATTGTCATGCTGGAATACCCATCCACAACCCATTTTCAATGCCCTGGCTGAGTGAAGGATTTGACGGTACATGTCCCCGTCCATCGTCCCTTTGATGCGGTGAAGTTGTCCTGTCCCCTTAGCAGAAAAACACCCCCAAAGCATAATGTTTCTACCTCCATGTTTGACGGTGGGGATGGGTCATATGCAGCATTCCTCCTCCTCCAAACACGGCGAGTTGAGTTGATGCCAAAGAGCTCGATTTTGGTCTCATCTGACCACAACACTTTCACCCAGTTCTCCTCTGAATCATTCAGATGTTCATTGACAAACTTCAGATGGGCCTGTATATGTGCTTTCTTGAGCAGGGAGATATTGCGGGCGCTGCAGGATTTCAGTCCTTCACGGCGTAGTGTGTTACCAATTGTCCCAGCTGCCTTGAGATCATTGACAAGATCCTCCCGTGTAGGTCTGGGCTGATTCCTCACCATTCTCATGATCATTGCAACTCCATGAGGTGAGATCTTGCATGGAGCCCCAGGCCGAAGGAGATTGACAGTCTTTTGTGTTTCTTCCATTTGCGAATAATCGCACCAATTGTTGTCACCTTCTCACCAAGATGCTTGGCGAGTGTCTTGTAGCCCATTCCAGCCTTGTGTAGGTCTACAATCTTGTCCCTGACATCCTTGGAGAGCTCTTTGGTCTTTGCCATGGTGGAGAGTTTGGAATCTGATTGATTGATTGCTTCTGTGGACAGGTGTCATTTATACAGGTAACAAACTGAGATTAGGAGCACACCCTAATCTCAGCTCGTTACCTGTATAAAAGACACCTGTGAGCCCGAAATCTTTCTGATTGAGAGGGGGTCAAATACTTATTTCCCTCATTAAAATGCAAATCAATTTATAACATTTTTGAAAGGGGTGTAACAATTCGTTTTAACAACGATTCGATTTGTATCACGATTCGTGGTTGTCGATACGATTCAAGGACGATATTGGTTCATTTAGAACGATACGATCCGAAACGATTCAGTGACTTGAAATCGATTCAGTAACCTTTTAGCCAAAAATTCAACCAGTGTGACTGAAATAAATACCTGGATACTGGACAGTGCAGGTGAAGTTTCCTAGATTCCTGTTTCTTGTAAGGACCGCAATGGTGGCTTGATAATTTCTCGCTCGTCGGCTTCTCCTCTGTCGTCCGCCATGCTATGTTTTGTTGTCTTGCCGCCTTTGCGCTGCTGCTGGCGCGATGACGTCACGGATAGGCAGACTGAATCGAGTAATGTTTAAAGCCTTTATCATTAAAAGTGCTAAGAAAAAACATCCATATAAAGTCTGACGTGCTTAAATCCAATGGGTTATTTCCTAGTATCGATACAATCGATTTATTACATTTTAAAACGATGTTAGATCGATATATGTTGTCCAAAAGGCCAACTCGCCGAGCACAGATCGATGTAGTTGGATCATAGGAATATAAATCGATACATCGATGTAGTAGATGGATCGTTACACCCCTAATTTTTGACATACGTTTTTCTGGATTTTTTTGTTGTTATTCTGTCTCTCACTGTTCAAATAAACCTACCATTAAAATTATAGACTGATCGTTTCTTTGTCAGTGGGCAAACGTACAAAATCAGCAGGGGATCAAATACTGATTTTTCCCTCACAGTATCAACAAATTGGCGAGGGCACTAGAACAGTCTGCAGCACCCGGCCTCACCCTACTAGAATCTGAAGTCAAATGTCTACTGTTTGCTGATGATCTGGTGCTTCTGTCACCAACCAAGGAGGGCCTACAGCAGCACCTAGATCTTCTGCACAGATTCTGTCAGACCTGGGCCCTGACAATAAATCTCAGTAAGACAAAAATAATGGTGTTCCAAAAAAGGTCCAGTTGCCAGGACCACAAATACAAATTCCATCTAGACACCGTTGCCCTAGAGCTCACAAAAAACTATACATACCTTGGCCTAAACATCAGCGCCACAGGTAACTTCCACAAAGCTGTGAACGATCTGAGAGACAAGGCAAGAAGGGCCTGCTATGCCATCAAAAGGAACATAAAATTTGACATACCAAATAGGATAAAAATGGCTAAAAATACATGAATCAGTTATAGAATCCATTGCCCTTAATGGTTGTGAGGTCTGGGGTCCACTCACCAACGAAGAACACAATTAGACCCAAGCAAATCATGAGAAAACAAAAATAGAATTACTTGACACATTGGAAAGAATTAACAAAAAAACAGAGCAAACTAGAATGCTATTTGGCCCTAAACAGAGAGTACACAGTGGCAGAATACCTGATCACTGTGACTGACACAAAATTAAGGAAAGCTTTGACTATGTACAGACTCAGTGAGCATAGCCTTGCTATTGAGAAAGGCTGCCGTAGGCAGACCTGGCTCTCAAGAGAAGATACGCTATGTGCACACTGCCCACAAAATGAGGTGGTAACTGAGCTGCACTTCCTAACCTGAATGTATGACCATATTAGAGACACATATTTCCCTCAGATTACAGAGATCCACAAAGAATTAGAAAACAAACCCAATTTTGATACACTCCATTATCTACTGGGTGAAAAACCACAGTGTGCCATCACAGCAGCAATATTTGTGACCTGTTGCCACAAGAAAAGGGCAACCAGTGAAGAACAAACACCATTGTAAATACAACCCATATTTATGTTTATTTATTTTCCCATTTGTACTTTAACTATTTGTACATTGTTACAACACTGTATATATACATAATATGACATATGAAATGTCTTTATTCTTTTGGAACTTCTGAGTGTAATGTTTACTGTTAATATTTCTTGTTTATTTCACTTTTATTTACTATCTACTTCACTTGCTTTGGCAATGTTAACATACGTTTCCCATGCCAATAAAGCCCTTAAATGAATGAGAGAGAGAGAGAGAGAGAAAGAGAGAGAATTTATTTAGACTTTCTAATGGGGTGTGATGCCATCCAGCAGGATGTCTCAGGGTGCGTTTGGGGTGTGATGCCATCCAGCAGGATATCTCAGGGTGCGTTTGGGGTGTGATGCCATCCAGCAGGATATCTCAGGGTGCGTTTGGGGTGTGATGCCATCCAGCAGGATATCTCAGGGTGTGTTTGGGGTGTGATGTCATCCAGCAGGATGTCTCAGGGTGCATTTGGGGTGTGATGTCATCCAGCAGGATGTCTCAGGGTGCGTTTAGGGTGTGATGTCATCCAGGTGGGAAAGGAAAGGACAGATTCACCCTTCACACAAAACGCTGCTTACCATTTGTTTTAGATGTCTCCTAGTGTGTGTATGAACTACTGGGAGTATGAATTATGAGTTTCAATTAAACCATAATACTGTATTTAGAGAAAGATAACAACACAACAAAAAGTAGCAGAAATGTACAACCCCATACTGCTGTATCTCTATAGGGATGAAATTAATGAATAAAAAAAAAAAAGGGTGGCCATGATCTTTGAGATACTGTAACTCTGAAAGACCACACACCGTTCAGCATTCAGACTGTTGTTGTCTTGTCTCTATTCTGGAGCCGTAGAGAGGACAAGCTGAGGATCCCCAGTGGATGGTTGTGTCACCTGGCCCCTGAAATAGTCTCTCAGCTCTCCCCCGAAACAGAGGAGGACAAACTGCCTTTCTCTAAACAGTCAGACGTCTTTGCTTTTGGGTGAGTACCACTATGTTCCAAATGGCACCCTATTCCATATATAGTGTGCTACTTTTGACCAGGGCCTATATCGCTCTGGTAAAAGTAGTGTACTATAGGGAATAGGGTGCCATTTGGAACACACTCTACGTGTCCCTTGCGACTTCTCGTTGTTGTAAGGAGTTGTTCAGGAGCCTCTTCACTCTCTGTCTAGTTTTCATTGGATTTTCAGGCCCGGTTGTATTGACTTGAATTAAATTGAATAAACTTTATCCCACTAGGGGAAATTGGGGTTGTCACTAGCAAGACAAATACTCTGATGTTTTTAATTTTTTATTCTTATCCCTCTGAACCCTCTTCCCTCTCTCCATCTTCCCTTTCATCTATCTTCCCTCTCTCCCATCTTCCCTCTCATTCAACTTCCCTTTCATCCATATTCCCTCTCAGCCATCTTCCCTCTCAGCCATCTTCCCTCTCATCTATCTTCCCTCTCAGCCATCTTCCCTCTCAGCCATCTTCCCTCTCATCCATCTTCCCTCTCAGCCATCTTTCCTCTCAGCCATCTTCCCTCTCATTCATCTTCCCTCTCATTCATCTTCCCTTTCATCCATCTTCCCTCTCAGCCATCTTCCCTCTCAGCCATCTTCCCTCTCAGCCATCTTCCCTCTCATTCATTTTCCCTCTCAGCCATCTTCCCTCTCATTCATCTTCCCTTTCATCCATCTTCCCCCTCAGCCATCTTCCCTCTCAGCCATCTTTCCTCTCATTAATCTTCCCTCTCAGCCATCTTCCCTCTCATTCATCTTCCCTTTCATCCATCTTCCCTCTCAGCCATTTTCCCTCTCAGCCATCTTCCCTCTCAGCCATCTTCCCTCTCATTCATCTTCCCTCTCAGCCATCTTCCCTCTCATTCATCTTCCCTTTCATCCATCTTCCCTCTCAGCCATCTTCCCTCTCATCTATCTTCCCTCTCATCTATCTTCCCTCTCATCTATCTTCCCTCTCTTCCATCTTCCCTCTCATCTATCTTCCCTCTGCATCTTCCCTCTCACCCATCTTCCCTCTCTGCATCTTCCCTCTCTGCATCTTCCCTCTCTTTCCATCTTCCCTCTCTTTCCATCTTCCCTCTTTTTCCATATTCCCTCTCTTCCATCTTCTTGCTCATCCATGTTTGGAATGGTTATAATAGAATGGTTATAATAAAATGGTTATAATACTATGGTTATAATACAATGGTTATAATAGCTAAAATGGTTATAATAACCAAAAGCCAGAAGTTTTCCTGTCTACCTGACCTAACCATGAAAAACTCTAGTACCCTAGTTATAACACTCACCCTAGTTATAACACTGACCCTACTTATAACACAAGTTATAACACTGACCCTAGTTATAACACTGACCCTACTTATAACACTGACCCTACTTATAACACTGACCCTAGTTATAACACTGACCCTAGTTATAACACTGACCCTACTTATAACACAAGTTATAACACTGACCCTAGTTATAACACTCACCCTAGTTATAACACTCACCCTAGTTATAACACTGACTCTAGTTATAACACTGACCCTAGTTATAACACTAGTTATAACACTGACCCTAGTTATAACACTAGTTATAACACTGACCCTAGTTATAACACTCACCCTAGTTATAACACTGACCCTAGTTATAACACTAGTTATAACACTGACCCTAGTTATAACACTAGTTATAACACTGACCCTAGTTATAACACTGACCCTAGTTATAACACTCACCCTAGTTATAACACTGACCCTAGTTATAACACTAGTTATAACACTAGTTATAACACTGACACTAGTTACAACACTGACCCTAGTTATAAAACTGACCCTAGTTATAACACTAGTTATAACACTGACCCTAGTTATAACACTGGTCCTCTGTAGCTCAGCTGGTAGAGCACGGCGCTTGTAACGCCAAGGTAGTGGGTTCGATCCCCGGGACCACCCATACACAAAAAATGTATGCACGCACGACTGTAAGTCGCTTTGGATAAAAGCGTCTGCTAAATGGCATATTATTATTTATTATTATTTTATAACACTGACCCTAGTTATAAAACTGACCCTAGATATAACACTAGTTATAACACTGACCCTAGTTATAACACTAGTTATAACACTGACCCTAGTTATAACACTGACCCTAGTTATAACACTGACTCTAGTTATAACACTGACCCTAGTTATAACACTAGATATAACACTGACCCTAGTTATAACACTAGTTATAACACAGACCCTAGTTATAACACTGACCCTAGTTATAACACTAGTTATAACACTAACCCTAGTTATAACACTGACCCTAGTTATAACACTGACCCTAGTTATAACACTAGTTATAACACTGACCCTAGTTATAACACTGACCCTAGTTATAACACTAGATATAACACTGACCCTAGTTATAACACTGACCCTAGTTATAACACTGACCCTAGTTATAACACTGACCCTAGTTATAACACTAGTTATAACACTGACCCTAGTTATAACACTGACCCTAGTTATAACACTAGTTATAACACTGACACTAGTTATAACACTGACTCTAGTTATAACACTGACCCTAGTTATAACACTCACCCTAGTTATAACACTGACCCTAGTTATAACACTAGTTATAACACTGACCCTAGTTATAACACTAGTTATAACACTGACCCTAGTTATAACACTGACCCTAGTTATAACACTGACCCTAGTTATAACACTAGTTATAACACTGACCCTAGTTATAACACTGACCCTAGTTATAACACTAGTTATAACACTGACCCTAGTTATAACACTGACCCTAGTTATAACACTGACCCTAGTTATAACACTAGATATAACACTGACCCTAGTTATAACACTGACCCTAGTAATAACACTGACCCTAGTTATAGCACTGACCCTAGTTATAGCACTGACCCTAGTTATAGCACTGACCCTAGATATAACACTAGTTATAACAATGACCCTAGTTATAACACTGACCCTAGTTATAACACTGACCCTACTTATAACACTGACCCTACTTATAACACTGACCCTAGTTATAACACTGACCCTAGTTATAACACTAGTTATAACACTGACCCTAGTTATAACATGACCCTAGTTATAACACTGACCCTAGTTATAACACTAGTTATAACACTGACCCTAGTAATAACACTGACCCTAGTTATAACATGGATCCTAGTTATAATTGCCGGAGAAGCCGGTGTTTGGAGGATATATTGGCATGGGTGTTGTTCGTCGAGGGCCGGCAAACTGTGCCAATATATCCTCCGAACACCGGCTTCGAGGGCATTATCACTTTTATACAATGGGTTACCAACATATTCAAATAGTGATTTACAGTACATATTTTAATTAAAAACGTTATTTTGGGGTCCTCCCGAGTTGCGCAGCAGTCTAAGGCACTGCATCGCAGTGCTTGAGGCGTCACTACAGACCCAGGTTCGATCCCAGACTGTGTCGCAGCCGGCCGAGACCGGGAGACCCATGAGGCGGCGCACAATTGGCCCGGCGTCGTCCGGGTTAGGGGAGGGTTTGGCCGGCCCGGGATGTCCTTGTCCCATCGCGCTCTAGCGACTCCTGTGGCAGGACGGGTGCATGCACGCTGACACGGTCGCCAGTTGTATGGTGTTTCCTCCGACACTACCAATTGGATATCACGAAATTGGGGAGAAAAAGGGTTAAAAAAATATATACAGTACCAGTCAAAAGTTTGGACACACCTACTAATTCATAGTTTTTTCTTTATTTTTACTATTTTTACATTGTAGAATAATAGTGAAGAAATAACACATATGTCATCTTGAAATAACACATATGGCATCATGTAGTAACCAAAAAAGTGTTAAACAAATCTAAATATTTTATATTTGAGATTCTTCAAATAGCCACCCTTTGCCTTGACAGCTTTGCACGCACTTGGCATTCTCTCAACCAGCATCACCTGGAATGCTTTTCCAACAGTCTTGAAGGAGTTCCCATATATGCTGAGCACTTGTTGGCTGCTTTTCTTTCACTCTGCCGTCCAACTCTTCCCAAACCATCTCAATTGGGTTGAGGTCGGGGGAATGTGGAGGCCAGGTCATCTGATGCAGCACTCCAGCTCTCTCCTTCTTGGTAAAATAGCCCTTACACAGCCTGGAGGTGTGTTGGGTCATTGTCCTGTTGAAAAACAAATGATAGTCCCACTAAGCCCAAAACAGATGGGCTGGCGTATCGCTGCAGAATGCTGTGGTAGCCATGCTGGTTAAGTGTGCCTTGAATTCTAAATAAATCACAGACAGTGTCACCAGCAAAGCACCCCCACACCATAACACCTACTCCTCCATGCTTTACGGTGAGAACTACACATGCAGAGATCATCCATTCACCCACCCCGCGTCTCACAAAGACACGGCGGTTTGAACCAAAAATCTCACATTTGGGCTCATCAGACCAAAGGACAGATTTCCATTGGTCTAATGTCAATTGCTCGTGTTTCTTGGCCCAAGCAGCTCTCTTCTTATTATTGATGTCCTTTAGTAGTGGTTTCTTTGCAACATTCATTTGGGCTGCAATTTCTGATGCTGGTAACTCTAATGAACTTATCCTCTGCAGCAGAGGTAACTCTGGGTCTTCCATTCCTGTGGTGGCATAGAGCTTGATGGTTTTTGCGACTGCACTTGAAGAAACTTTCAAAGTTCTTGAAATGTTCCGTATTGACTGACCTTCATGTCTTAAAGTAATGATGGACTGTCGTTTCTCTTTGCTTATTTGAGCTGTTCTTGCCATAATATGGACTTGGTCTTTTACCAAATAGGGCTATCTTCTGTATACCCCCCCTACCTTGTCACAACACAAGTGATTGGCTCAAATGCATTTCCACAAATTAACTTTTAACAAGGCACACCTGTTATTTGAAATGCATTCCAGGTGACTACCTCATGAAGCTGGTTGAGAGAATGCCAAGAGTGTGCAAAGCTGTCATCAAGGCAAAGGGTGACTATTTGAAGAATCTCAAATATAAAATATATTTAACACTTTTTTGGTTACTACATGATTCCATATGTGTTATTTCATAGTTTTTATGTCTTCACTATTATTCTACAATGTAAAAACTGTAAAAATAAATAAAAATAAAGATAAACCCTTGAATGAGTAGGTGTGTCCAAACTTTTGACTGGTAGTGTATATCAAAAATATTTGGATGAATTTATTCATACTATTTCAACCTTCCACAAGATATAATCCCGACACAAATCTAGCGTTGCTACCCTAGCCGGCTGGTCGTTCGTTCTATCGGTTCGGTTGCCAGAGACACGACCCAGTCGTTCAGTCTTTTTGTTCTGTATCTATCCAGTCGTTCGTTCTAAATGTTCTATTGCCATACTGGCTGGCAACGTTCTTATCCATTGCTCGCTAGCTAGCCAACAACGGCTAACTTACAGTCACGTCAAACAGTGCAGCCAGAATAACAACAAAGTAGCTGCATTTGCATTTGTTTAAGCTGTTTTCTAGAGACATTTATTTAGAGACATCCATAACAATGAGCTAATGATACACTGTTTCACCTGGCATAGAAAATGTGCTCTCTCCTCAGGACACTGTTTTTCAGAGGAGCTAGCCAACAACACAGCTAAAACAATCACTTCAAACTGAAGCTGGAAAGACTGCAAACTAGCTGCACTTCGTTTTGTTTTACCTTTCTATTGACATTTCTTTGTATATATCCATACAAATTATGCTGATTTGGGATTTCGACTTGCTGAGAAAAGCTGCTTGCTGCATCCCGACTCCCAACCCCTATACGTTCATTACTATAGGACACCTGGAGATAGAATTTCAATAGCCTACTGAAACAATGTTATAATGTCAGAGAGACAGCAAGGTTTATACAAATCTCCGCTATTGAAAACCAATTGCTAGTCTAAAAGAAATGGGAGATAATGTCTAGATGCTTTTTATAGTGGAGATCAAGTTTATAAAGTGCCTGGCTGAGCTGATGAGACAGTGGATTGCGCAGTGAGATGGAACAGAGTAAATAGGCATTTTAACATCATAGATTTAGCTGGTGGTAACTTGTGGCAGGAATGCTGTTGTAACCAATCAGCATTAAGGATTAGACCAACCCGTTGTATAACACTAGTTATAACACTGACCCTAGTTATAACACTGACCCTAGTTATAACACTAGTTATAACACTGACCCTAGTTATAACACTGACCCTAGTTATAACATTAGTTATAACACTGACCCTAGTTATAACACTGACCCTAGTTATAACACTAGTTAAAACACTGACCCTAGTTATAACACTGACCCTAGTTATAACACTAGTTAAAACACTGACCCTAGTTATAACACTGACCCTAGTTATAACACTGACCCTAGTTATAACACTAATTATAACACTGACCCTAGTTATAACACTAGTTATAACACTGACCCTAGTTATAACACTGACCCTAGTTATAACACTAGTTATAACACTGACCCTAGTTATAACACTGACCCTAGTTATAACACTAGTTATAACACTATTTATAACACTGACCCTAGTTATAACACTAGTTATAACACTGACCCTAGTTATAACACTGACCCTAGTTATAACACTGACCCTAGTTATAACACTGACTTTAGTTATAACACTAGTTATAACAGTGATTTTCCATGTTCTAGGCCTGCCTTTCACTCCCTTCTCTTTTGTTCTCTTCTGTGATCGTCACAGACCCCTTTGCGTGGGTGGACCCTGCTCTTTTGACTCATAACACAATTGCATTTTCAGATGTCCTCTCATATGGAGGGCCTGTCACTGGATCAGTCTGAGGGGAAGGGATGCAGCGCTCACACACATTGGATGCGCCCCATATGGCACCCTATTCCCTATATAGTGTACTACTTTTAACCAGAGCCCTATGGGAATAGGGTGCAATTTGGGATGCAGCCAGTGTCCATATGGCCTGTTGGTGCCTTAGTGATATCTAGAGGTTACCCCTGAAGCTGTTGTACATATTCAGCAATTCTCCATGTGTTTTTCTGTCTTGGCCGAATGCTATTTTTATGCTACTCAACCCTGGTCGTTGACATGACAGGGGAAAAAATGCCTGCTCATAATGCGAAATGAGGATGGTGTGACGATGTTGATGAAGTATAATGTATTAATGGACCTAACAGGTTTGATATAAAGTTAGTTCCTCAGCAGCAACCTTGTGGTCTGTCAGACTCATTGTGGGAGCGTCTAGAGCTTTTAAATGTATTCGGACAAGCACAACAGACATACAGCATAGAGATGCAGGTTTAGGTATTAAACCTGGTTTGATGCCACTTGTGTGTGGACGTCTGTTGTTGTGTTTTGTCATAATGTCACTGTAATAGGAAAATATGATATACACACATCCAATCTCCCTGAGCAGGTGCTGAATATGAAAACAAATCGAATAATTGTGAAACGTGACACTGCACAGTGAAATCTATGCTACCATATCATTTATGGTATCATAATGTTAAATGTCTAAGCCATGGGATATTTCACACATCCACCCTCCAACTGATTTCCCCCCCTGTGCTGTGTCCGTCTGCAGAACTATCTGGTATGAGTTGCATGCACGTGAGTGGCCTTATAAGAACCAGCCAGCAGAAGTTATCATCTGGCAGGTGGGCAGCGGAATGAAGCCCAACCTCACACAGATCGGCATGGGCAAAGAGATATCGGTAAGTGTTGCTCATATACAGTAAACTGTACCACACCTGGCTATTTCTGGTAGAAGTCGCTCACTAGTTGTAGGTGAACATATTTGATGTCCATGGGTAAAGATACTGTATATCCTTGAGTGGTGTTCTTCATAATACTGCAGTGGTGACTATCTTTCTTCACATAACTAAACACCATACCTGGTAGTTTCAGGTCTGATCTGCATACATATCAATTTACAGGTGTTCAGAATGTGCATCTTCATACATGCAATGAGACTAAATCCTGCCTGGGATGTTTTTTGAGTGCTCAATTGGCTTTTTGTTATTTGTGTTTCCTGAACCACTTCACAAAATAATTTATCTCACAGGGAAAAATACGGTTGTTTGAATCCGGTGGCATTCATCCATTTGTCCAGTTCTCCACGCAGGTCTCTTTCTCTCCTGTTTTTCCTGTGTTTGCCTGGGTCTCTAAAGGGGGTCTGTCTGGCTCTCCCTCCCTAGGACATCCTGCTCTTCTGCTGGGCGTTCGAGCAGGAGGAGAGGCCCAGCTTCTCCAAGCTGGTGGATCTGCTGGAAAAGTTGCCAAAACGGAACCGCCGCCTTTCCCACCCAGGGCACTTCTGGAAGTCAGCTGAGTATGTCAAATGAGACTAAAAAACAACAAAGTAAACCTACCTAGACTATGTATCCTTATGGTGTGTGTGTGTGCGTGTGCGTGTGCTTGTGTGTGTGTGTGTGTGTGTGTGAGAATAGGTGCAGTTGACCAAGACCCCCTGAACCTAGACATCTCAACATCCTCTGAACACATATTTTGGGTTTATTGTTTAATCACGTGGAAGATGTGTTTTATTTCATTGCTCAAATGACCTGTTCAGTTTGTTGGTTGGTTTCTTTATTCTGGAATGTATTTTTCTCAATGTCACTTGTTTTAATGAGAGTTTGTGTCATGTCTCACTTCGTTGTGTACGGAAAATGCATCAGAATGAAATAGTTTTTTTTAGAATGAATGTAATTATTTTATGAATTGTGAAATGTACATTTTTAAGTAATTGTCTTGGCATTTCTCATCTGTCAACTGTCTCTGTTATTTGTCAGTATTCCTCATGTTCTCTCCTGTTTGTGTTCTCTTCATGTTTGTCTCAAAGCTTTATCTATCTTCATTATTCACTATTGAATGTGAAGACTCCACTCCTGTCACTTGTAGGGCTGGATGACACTTCAGTACATTGGTAGGAAACTGTCCTGTGCTTTGATTATTGCCTGTGAACACTGTTGAGGATGCGTAAAAAATAATTGCATCCTATTCCCTACATGGACCTGTCAAAAACGTTAAAGGTAGTGCACTAGATGGGAAATAGGGTGAGAGATCTTTGAACAACAGCCTTTTTTTCTCAGCTCTGGTTCAGTCAGTAGTAGACCTACATTGACTGACTAGAAGTCTCTCACTAATGTTCAAACGCTGACACTTCAAATGTATCTCATTACTTAGTATGAACGTGCTTAAACACTTTGGACAAATGCTGTGCCTGAGAAATAGGTGTATAGTGGTTACTTTAGTGTTTTATCGCAGAAAAGTAAAAAGATGTATAGCTAGCTAGCTAAGGTCAACACCTATTTCCAGTAATGATGACACAATCGATTTTAATGATGACACAATCGATTTTAATGATGACACAATCGATTCCCTTGAGGAATTTGTCAGCCCTATAATTGACAAAGCACTTTCTGGACAGACACCATGACACAGTCTACTAACATGATCTGGCCATTTCTATCTTATATTTCACAGCGATATTTGAAAAACATGCTAGCTAGAGTAGAGTCAGACTGAATCATATCATTATGGATGAAAACCAGTGTCTCAGTAAGAACTGCATAGCTGCTGCTTTGGACGCTGTACAGCCACGGCTTAGATGCAGACAATCCAATCCTGTATAAAGCCCTTTCTACTACACTGTATTATACAGTAAAATATCCACCAATGTTGGAAATGCATACAAACAAATTGCTGCTGTTTTTTGGAGTACATCTGTCTATTTTGGAATTACTGGAATTCAGATATTGTACATGGGTCATCTATATTTGTACTGTTTACAACTTTTAAGTGCATGAAATGGACTACAAAGGATCTATTCTCGTTCTTACGATACAAAGTTGACTTTCAGCTCTATATTAAGTATATGATCACTGGGGTATTTTCTGATTGAACTGTTGTCAGCATAGGACCACCAAAGGATGCAGTGACAACAGTTAATAAGACTATACAGCCTGCTTTGTAAAAAAGGAAATGTTCAAAAGCGATGTTTAAGAGAATGATTGTAATATTATATTTGCACAGTATAATCGTGAAGAGAAATAACTAATTGTGCTGGAAAACCAATCAACAGAAAAACCAATCAACATTTAGTGCAAAGTGTACATAACTGATTGTAGACCTCGTTTTATCGTCAGTTGCCGTAAATCAATATTCCATGTGAACTCACTACAGCAGTTTGTGTACAGGATTTCTTACTTTATGAATGTCTGAATTGTGTTGTGGTTTTGTTGTATATTTTTGTTCATTCAGATTAATTTTTCTCCATATACCTTCCTATATTACGTAAGCATTGATGTTTATTTTCTGATTAAATCGTTGTATTGTAGAGTATAGCTCCAAAAGCTTGTATTTATCGATGCCTTGTTGTCCATGGCTCAGTGACTCATCAGAAGCTCTTTATTTGCACTCATCTTCTACGAAAAAGTATGACAATAAAAATATGTTTTGATTTTGGATGTTTTTTTGTTCGTTTTTACACATCTTTTATCGTACCCTCTTCTCTTTTATATGTTTTGCACTTGTTACTTTGAAAATGTTTTACACACCCTTGCACAGAACTTTATTAAAGAGCAACGGCCCTAAAAACAAACTTCTCTTTTAGAAAACAGCCTATGTGGCATCGATATTTATTCTACTGTCAAAATTGACTACAAAAGTGTAAATAGGATAAAGTCAGTCTCGTCCAAAACTGAGTTTTGTGAGACTTGTGATCGTGACTGCATCACAACGTAAATGAAGGTTGGGTTTATTTCAATGCTGCCCACATGCCCACAGCTGGCATCACACAAGTAATCATACATTCGTAGTACAGCTGCATGCGACCCGATTGTAATGCCTGTGGTAAATTTGACTTTGAATATCCCAATGGGGTTAGTTGGGGATCATCGGTAAATTACACAATGTACATGGAACAATGTTAAATTACAAAAGCTCCAAATTTCAATGACCTAAAAACCTCAAACCAACTATAAATTGTAGAAATGTATATACAAATATTGAAAGCATTTAATGAGAACTAAAACGTGTGCATAATGAAAATAGTCTCATTTACATTGTGTAATTTACTGGCGGTCCCTAACTAGCCCCAAAGATAGGCTATCCAAAGTCAAACCAACTTTGCCACGGTCGCACACCAGCTGGCTGAAGCTAATTGGCGTAAGAATTTGGCAAACTCTTCCCACCTGCGAACATACACACGAGACACCAACATCAAACCACACCCCCAAACCAACTCTCGCTTGAATTCAGTCATGGCCACTAGCATTTCTTAATGAACCAAAATCTAATATGATTCCAAATCAGGAAGTTAAGCCGTCCTTTAAAACTGAACCTAAAGTCAGTTGCTAACCTCAAATCAACTGACTTACACATAAAAAGGTATATCAAATCTATAAAAATTTAAACTGAGGCAGTGAAACACAAATCTGGATTAAAGGTACTGTATCAATCAGGAAAGTTTGAGTTACATCAAATATACTGGTGGACAATGTCATCAATCTCAACCAAGAACCCATCAAGAGTCCTTCCCAGTGTTTAAACAGTAACACAATTCAAAACGGTTAGCCTATAGTCAGGTTTTTCACAGACATAACACCTAAACTACACTGAGTGTACAAAACATTAGGAACACCTTCCTAAAATTGAAATGCACCCCCTTTTGCACTCAGAACAGCCTCAATTCGTTGTGGGCATGGACTCTACAAAGAAATTCGAAAGAGTTCCACAGGGATGCTGGCCCATGTTGACTCCAATGCTTCCAACAGTTGTGTCAAGTTGGCTGGATGTCCTTTGGGTGGTGTACCATTCTTGATACACACGGAAACTGTTGAGCGTGAAAAACCCAGCAGCATTGCAATTCTTGACACACTCAAACCGGTGCGCCTGGCACCTACTACCATACCCCATTCAAAGGCACTTAAAACGTTCAGTCACTTAAATATTTTGTCTTGCACATTCACCCTCTGAATGGCACACATACACAATCCATGTCCCAATTGTCTCAAGGCTTAAAAATCCTTCGTTCACCTGTCTCTTCCCCTTCATCTACACTGATTGAAGTGGATTTAACAGTTGACATCAATAAGGGATCCTAGCTTTCATCTGGATTCACCTGGTCAGTCTATGTCAAGGAAAGAGCAGGTGTTGCTAAGGTTTTGTACACTCTATGTACAGTGGGGGAAAAGAGTATTTAGCCAGCCACCAATTGTGCAAGTTCTCCCACTTAAAAAGATGAGAGAGGCCTGTAATTTTCATCATAGGTACACATCAACTATGACAGACAAATTGAGATTTCTTTTTCTCCAGAAAATCACATTGTAGGATTTTTAATGAATTTATTTGCAAATTATGGTGGAAAATAAGTATTTGGTCACCTACAAACAAGCAAGATTTCTGGCTCTCACAGACCTGTAACTTCTTCTTTAAGAAGCTCCTCTGTCCTCCACTCGTTACCTGTATTAATGGCACCTGTTTGAACTTGTTATCTGTATAAAAGACACCTGTCCACAACCTCAAACAGTCACACTCCAAACTCCACTATGGCCAAGACCAAAGAGCTGTCAAAGGACACCAGAAACAAAATTGTAGACCTGCACCAGGCTGGGAAGACTGAATCTGCAATAGGTAAGCAGCTTGGTTTGAAGAAATCAACTGTGGGAGCAATTATTAGGAAATGGAAGACATACAAGACCACTGATAATCTCCCTCGATCTGGGGCTCCACGCAAGATCTCACCCCGTGGGGTCAAAATGATCACAAGAACGGTGAGCAAAAATCCCAGAACCACACGGGGGGACCTAGTGAATGACCTGCAGAGAGCTGGGACCAAAGTAACAAAGCCTACCATCAGTAACACACTACGCCGCCAGGGACTCAAATCCTGCAGTGCCAGACGTGTCCCCCTGCTTAAGCCAGTACATGTCCAGGCCCGTCTGAAGTTTGCTAGAGTGCATTTGGATGATCCAGAAGAGGATTGGGAGAATGTCAGATGAAACCAAAATATAACTTTTTGGTAAAAACTCAACTCGTCGTGTTTGGAGGACAAAGAATGCTGAGTTGCATCCAAAGAACACCATACCTACTGTGAAGCATGGGGGTGGAAACATCATGCTTTGGGGCTGTTTTTCTGCAAAGGGACCAGGACGACTGATCCGTGTAAAGGAAAGAATGAATGGGGCCATGTATCATGAGATTTTGAGTGAAAACCTCCTTCCATCAGCAAGGGCATTGAAGATGAAACGTGGCTGGGTCTTTCAGCATGACAATGATCCCAAACACACCGCCCGGGCAATGAAGGAGTGGCTTCGTAAGAAGCATTTCAAGGTCCTGGAGTGGCCTAGCCAGTCTCCAGATCTCAACCCCATAGACAATCTTTGGAGGGAGTTGAAAGTCCGTGTTGCCCAGCGACAGCCCCAAAACATCACTGCTCTAGAGGAGGTCTGCATGGAGGAATGGGCCAAAATACCAGCAACAGTGTGTGAAAACCTTGTGAAGACTTACAGAAAACGTTTTACCTGTGTTATTGCCAACAAAGGGTATATAACAAAGTATTGAGAAACTTTTGTTATTGACCAAATACTTATTTTCCACCATAATTTGCAAATAAATTCATAAAAAATCCTACAATGTGATTTTCTGGAAATGTTTTTCTCATTTTGTCTGTCATAGTTGACGTGTACCTATGATGAAAATTACAGGCCTCTCTCATCTTTTTAAGTGGGAGAACTTGCACAATTGGTGGCTGACTAAATACTTTTTTCCCCCACTGTATGTGTGTAAATGAGATGAGTTGGAGATAATTTACACATTCCCCAGACATGAATATTTTGTATTAAGCAAATTGGCAGCAACAGTGTGTTTGCATGGATCTCTTTATGTCCGTAGGGACTTGGAGGGTTGACTATATGCCAGGATCCTCCTTTACGTATCCCAGCATTCACACAGAATTGATCATTCTACTAATTGACACTTGCAGTCGTATTTTGATGTATTTTTTGGCCAAAGATTCCTGCATGCCCTAGGGGAACGTTGGCACACTGATGATGCTGTCTGTGTGTGTGCGAGCCTCGCTTGCTGCCTCTGCTTTATGCCAGTGTGTGTGTGTGTGTGTGTGTGCGTGTGTGTGTGTGTGTGTGTGTGACTCACAGACTGAGGAAGGAGAGAGTGTGAGAGAGGGAGGGTGGAAAGAGGGAAGGGATGGATGGATGGGAGCACTGGGTCCTCCACACATTCTCTTCTGTCTTCCATCTCTCCCTCCTGTCTTCCATCTCTCCCTCTCCTGTCTTCCATCTCTCCCTCCTGTCTTCCATCTCTCCCTCCTGTCTTCCATCTCTCCCCTCCTGACTTCCATCTCTCTCTCTCTCTCTCTCTCTCTCTCTCTCTCTCTCTCTCTCTCTCTCTCTCTCTCTCCTGTCTTCCATCTCTCTCTCCTCTCCTGTCTTCCATCTCTCTCTCTCCTGTCTTCCAT
>NC_140004.1:41273726-41305501 GCF_964263955.1 Coregonus lavaretus | reverse complement strand
GGGCTTGTAAGTAACCATTTCACTGTAAGGTCTACACCTGTTGTATTCGGCACGTGGCAAATAAAATTTGATTTGATTTGAAAAGCCTGACAACCGCTCCACTGACACGAGTCCCGCTGCCTCGCCACGTCATCGACATCGTGGAAAGCAGCTTTTAGTAGAGACATGCAAATTAAATTTACCCAATCTGCCATAGAGAGATACATTTATGATGGTAAGAATGGGATGATGACACCCCCCAAATCCCAATAGAAAGACGAGGAGGTCTTATTTTTGTATGTTGTATGGAGGCCTCAAAAATAACACATAATTGGTTCATGCATAGGCTACATGCTGACTGACGCATGCTTTGATCTACTTCCACACAACCTAATCCCATGATTTAATCATCCAGGCCTGTAAAAACACTCAACAACAACCTGATTATTACGCCAGAGCAGTGGAATCTCAAAAAAGGTTTCGTAAAAGGTTCTTCGGCTGTCCTTTTTTGGCTCTAGATAGCAAATTTTTTTAACAAACCTAACAGACATGTTTATAGGGGACAGATTGAAGTGGCAGCAAGTCTTAAACCTTAAATGGTTGAGCATTTTGCCATGTCCTTTTGGTCTGTTTTGCCCTGTAATCACTGCCAGTTTGGAAGCCTTTGTTAAGGCCTCTAGCAGTGCAAGTGATATAAAACACAAAATATTAATTATATACTGTAATGTGTAAACACTTTACCTAGCAGCCAACCTGCTTGCAACAATCCCTTGCAATTACAGTAAAATACTGTGAAATACAAACCCCTCTCCTCAATGAATTTCATTCATTCATTCATTCCGATTATGGTAGCACTGATATTGCGTTCTTTACAGTATAATACAGTCACTTTTACAGTCATCACACAGTACTTGCTTTGATTCCGTATTTATATTACAGTAGGTTTACTTTAATATAAAATATGGAATTTTACTTGCCACTGAGCTGCCTGTAAACTACTGTCAAATGTACAGTAACCCCTTTACAGTGTGCAGTAACCCTACAAAAGGCATAGTTACAACATTTCTTTTTTGATTGGCTTTAACATGGAAATATTCGTCTACACATATTGCATTCACATTTCGAAAATGCACTGCATGTTCGAGACATGGACAATTGGACATCGCCCAAACACTATAATAAGATTAACCTACAATCGCCATTGATATGGCCTGTTAGTGACTTTACTTCGTGAAAGGTAAAACGAAGATGCAAATAGCCTAGGCTACAAGCGGATTCAGCACCAAGGACAGCAATCGGAATTCCTGCAATTTGACACTTAGGTCAAACAGAGGAAAGGGGAAGATGCGTTTTTTGACAAAATGACAAATGAAAAACAATAAGCAGTCTTTTTAAATAACTTGATGTTCGTAAACAGGCTTCCTACAATCACTGACATATTTCATGCAATGGGCATCGCACATAATGAGTCCAGACTTTTCACAGAAGCTGGACAAATATAATGTCCAATATAAATTAAAAAGGGGGATTTCGTTGACTGTTTTGCTGCTCGTGATATTTTAATAAAACATTGGTGATGTACCGATAAGGCTACTGTGTGCTCTACTATGCTGGCAAAATCAATGCCATGACCAATCATGTTACGCTAAGACCAGCTTTTTGCCGGTTTTAAATATCTCTCTCTAGTTGCGCACTAAAATTGGCATATCGGCGCTCGTTTTTAAGGACACACTTAAAATATGTCCACCCCTCCCACCTCAGCACACGCGAGCTGATGTCAGACAGGTAAATTTCCAACCCTGGCGTTTTTACATGAGGAAATTACGTGCGCCAATATGCTAACATGTTTGACACTTGCGCCTCCTTAGGGGAGAGCGGAAAATTGACCCCAGTGTGTATATTGAACTGTAGAACATCTACAGGACCCGTTTCTTAGTCTGACTGTTACAGTACAAAGATGTACAATTTGAGGACAATGATTCAGAAGGGCTTAGTACTATAGTACAGTACAGTACAGGTGAGTCAAGGTGTACGTTTCTGTTAAGAAACTAGCAGCCAAAGGCCAAGGTATCTCTTACTGTAGCTACACAAAACCTTGTCCACCTGAGAATGTATTCTACATTGTAGCACGTGAAATGCCTTATTTACTGTTTGTGTGAGTTGTTTGAATAGCATTCTTTGCCTGTTCATTTTTATTAATGTTTGAGAAAAAAGACTCCGAATTCCACCTTGACCAAAATGTGACTTTCAGCTTATTCTTTTTTAAATCTCAGATTCTTTTCTTTTTTTGTCAAGTTTGAATGTCTGAAAATCTTCTCCACCTTGTCTACTGATATTCTGTGAAAGTTATTTGGAATGTTCTGTCCAAAACAGATGCCTCTGTAAACTTTTAAATCAAATGTATGTCACTTTCTTTGTTTGATATGCCTACTCAGCTTTTCTGCACCACCATCATCATCACCATCATCTTCATCATCATCACCATCATCATCACCATTACCACCACCACCATGATCCTCATCATCATCCCCATCAGCACCACCATCATTACCATCACCACCATAACTACCATCACCATCACCACCATCAGCACCACCATCATCACCTTCACCACCATCAATACCATCCCCATCACCACCAGCATCCCCATCAACATCAGCCACATTCCACCATCATCACCCCCATCATCCCCATCAACACAATAATCACTTTGATGCTGTCCTTGCTCTTTCTGATGTTTATGTATTTGAGGGAGCAACTCTTTCTTGTTCAAAGACAGATGATGGATCTACATTTGTACATTTGTACAGTGATATTTAAAGTTTTCTACCCTTCTAGAAAGTATTTATAGTTTCTGCTGTTCAACTGAAGGTCAATTAATTACTGAAATCTGGATCCTTGTTATTATTAGGTTTGTGTTCTTTTGTGCAACAATTGGTTTTATTCTACTGTCCAGCCAATAAAACTTTAAAACATATTACCCTACATGGTGGAATTACTTTTTGCACTGGATGCTTTCCTTCCAGGGATATGTCATAAACAAGAATATACAACAGTGATTACATAAAACAATATTTTACAGCCAGATGATCTAAAAGGAATATATTTAGTCACTGTCAATATGTTGTTGTTTGTCATACAGTGGCTTGCGAAAGTATTCACCCCCCTTGGCATTTTTCCTATTTTGTTGCTTTACAATCTGGAATTAAAATGGATTTTTGGGGGGGTTTGTATCATTTGATTTTTTTGTGTGAAACAAATAAGACCAAAAAACAGAACTTGAGCGTGCATAACTATTCACAAAGTCAATACTTTGTACAGCCACATTTTGCAACAATTACAGCTGCAAGTCTCTTGGGATATGTCTCAATAAGCTTGGCACATCTAGCCACTGGGATTTTTGCCCATTCTCCAAGGCAAAACTGCTCCAGCTCCTTCAAGTTGGATGGCTTCCGCTGGTGTACAGGAATCTTTAAGTCATAACACAGATTCTCAATTGGATTGAGGTCTGGGCTTTGACTAGGCCATTCCAAGACATTTACAGTGAGGGAAAAAAGTATTTGATCCCCTGCTGATTTTGTATGTTTGCCCACTGACAAAGAAATGATCAGTCTATATTTTTAATGGTAGGTTTATTTGAACAATGAGAGACAGAATAACAACACAAAAATCCAGAAAAACGCATGTCAAAAATGTTATAAATTGATTTGCATTTTAATGAGGGAAATAAGTATTAAGCATAAGCATTAATATTATAGACTGATCATTTCTTTGTCAGTGGGCAAACGTACAAAATCAGCAGGGGATCAAATACTTTTTTCCCTCACTGTAAATGTTTCCCCTTAAACCACTCAAGTGTTGCTTTAGCAGTATGCTTAGGGTCATTGTCCTGCTGGAAGGTGAACCTCCGTCCCAGTCTCAAATCTCTGGAAGACTGAAACAGGTTTCCCTCAAGAATCTCCCTGTATTTAGTGCCATCCATCATTCCTTATATTCTCACCAGTTTCACAGTCCCTGCCGATTAAGAACATGGTGTTCTCGGGAGGATGAGAGGTGTTGGGTTTGCGCCAGACATAGCGTTTTCCTTAATGGCCAAAAAGCTAACTTTTAGTCTCATCTGACCAGAGTACCTTCTTCCATATGTTTGGGGAGTCTCCCACATGCCTTTTGGCCAACACCAAAAGTATTTGCTTATTTTATTCTTTAAGCAATGGCTTTTTTCTGGCCACTCTTCCGTAAAGCCCAGCTCTGTGGAGTGTACGGCTTAAAGTGGTCCTATGGACAGATTCTCTAATCTCCACTGTGGAGCTTTGCAACTCCTTTAGGGTTATCTTTGGTCTCTTTGTTGCCTCTCTGATTAATGCCCTCCTTGCCTGGTCCATGAGTTTTGGTGGGCGGCCCTCTCCTGGCAGGTTTGTTGTGGTGCCATATTCTTTCAATTTTTTAATGATGGATTTAATGGTGCTCCGTGGGATGTTCAAAGTTTTTGATATTTTTTTATAACCCAACCCTGATTTGTACTTCTCCACAACTTTGTCCCTGACCTGTTTGGAGAGCTCCTTGTTCTTCATGGCGCCGCTTGCTTGGTGGTGCCCCTTGCTTAGTGGTGTTGCAGACTCTGGGGCCTTTCAGAACAGGTGTATATATACTGAGATCATGTGACACTTAGATTGCACACAGGTGGACTTTAACTAATTATGTGACTTCTGAAGGTAATTGGTTGCACCAGATCTTATTTAGGGGCTTCATAGCAAAGGGGGTGAATACATATGCACACACCACTTCTCCGTTATTTATTTTTTAGATTTTTGTAAAACAAGAAACTTCACCAATTTGGACTATTTTGTGTATATCCATTACATGAAATCCAAATAAAAATCCATTTAAATTACAGGTTGAAATGCAACAAAATAGGAAAAATGCCAAGGAAAATGAATACTTTTGCAAGGCACTGTATATGTCTTTTTGTATATGTCTTTTTGCAAGTGATATATGTCAGAGATGAGAAAAAAAAGGGGAAAAACTAACTGTGAGTCATATTTCGAGATATCATTAATGTTTATGTAACGTAGATGCTGGGAGTCGAGTGCAGGTGGTAAGTTTAATATAACAAAGAACATGGAACAATACAACATAGGAGTCTGGACATGAAACACAGAATCAATACTGCCTGGGGAAAGAACCTAAGGGAGTGCCAGATAAAGAGGCCAGGTGTACCTCGTGATGAAGCACAGGTGTGCGTAATGATGGTTACCAGGACCAATGGTTAGTAAACGGCGACATCAAATGCCGGAGGGGAGGAGCTGGAGTAGACGTGACAGTACCCCCCCCCCCCCCGACGTGTGGCTCCAGCCGCAGGACGACGCCGCCCCTGAGGACGAGGAGCAGGCCAGTCCGGGTGGCGAAGATGGAAATCACGGATGATGTTGGGATTCAGAATGTTCTCCACCGGAACCCAACACCGCTCCTCTGGGCCATACCCCTCCCTATACGTCACCTCGTTGACCCTCCGGAGAACCTTGAACACAAACCGGGGTCTCAGCTTCTTGCAGGGCAGGCGGAGTGGGAGGTTCCTGGTAGAGAGCCAGACATGATCCCCAGGATGGAGCACGGGAGTCTCACTGTGGTGGCGGTCTGCCTGCTCCTTCTGACGTTGGATGGCGCGCTGCAGTCTCATGTGAGCCTCACTCCACACTTCTTCTGCGCGCCTGAACCACTCATTTACCGCAGGAGCTTCGGTCTGGCCTGGGGTCCACGGAGCCAGGGCCGGCTGAAAACCCAGAACACACTGGAAGGGGGAGTCAGCCCGGTGGAGGAGTGATGTAACGAATTCTGGGCGTCCTCCGTCCATGGAAGGAATCGGCCCCACTCTCCCTGCCAGTCCTGGCAGTGACTCCTCAGGAACCTCCCCAGCTCCTGGTTCATCCTCTCCACCTGCCCGTTAGACTGAGGCCTTTATCCGGAAGTGAGGCTGACCGTGACCCAGAGCTTCTCCATAAAGGCTCTCCATGCCAGTGATGTGAATTAGGGGCCATGGTCGGAGACGATGTCCTCTGGAAGGCCATAATGCCGGAAGACCTGCTCAAATAGTGCCTCAGCGACCTGGAGACCAGAGAGAGGGATGAAACTACAGGATTTCGAAAATCTATCCACAACCACCAAAATGGTGGTGAAACCATCAGAGGAGGGGAGATCAGTGACAAAGTCAACCTTGCTTGGCGCGGATTCAGCCTCCTCGCTGTCTGTATGTACTCCAGGTTCCGATGGTCAGTGAGGATCACAAATGGGGTCCTTGGCGCCCTCCAGCCAGTGTCTCCACTGCTCTAATGCCAACTTCACCGCCAGGAGCTCTCGATCGCCGACGTCATAATTCCTCTCTGCAGGGGACAGTTTCTTAGAGTAAAATGCACACGGATACAATTTTTGTGGATTACCTTGTCGTTGAGACAGAACTGCCCCCACGCCCACCTCTGAAGCGTCCACCTCCACCACAAAGGGTATCATGGGATCTGGGTGTTTGAGCAATGGGGCGGAGGGGAAACGTCCCTTCAGTAGGCGGAAGGCCTCGTCAGCTGCTGGACTCCACACCAACCTACAGGGACCACCCTTGAGGAGCGATGGAGCTAAAGTTCCTGATGAAACGGTGGTAGAAGTTGCTGAACCCCAAAAACCGCTGTAACCCCTTTATGGTGGTTGGGACTGGCCATGACCTGAACGCATCTACCTTTTTGACGTCCATCTTCACACCTTGCAGACTGATTTGATAGCCTAGGAAGGAGACAGCCTCCTGATGAAACTGGCACTTCTCAGCCTTGACAAACAGTTGGTTAGCCAGGAGGCGTTCCAGGACTACTCGGACATGAGCGGTGTGATCCTCCAAGGTAGCTGAGTAGACCAGGATGTTGTCGAAATACACGACCACCTGGCGTCCGAGCATGTCCCGGAACACCTCGTTGACGAATGCCTGGAACACTGACGGAGCATTGGCTAAGCCAAATGGCATCACCAAGTACTCGTAGTGACCAGACATCATGCTAAAAGCTGTCTTCCACTCATCCCCCTCCTGGATGGGGATGAGATTGTATGCACTCTGCAGGTCCAATTTGGTAAAGAACCGGGCCCCGCAGAGCTGTTCGATGGCTGACGGCATCAACGGGAGAGGGCAACGGTACCTGGTGGTGATCTCATGGAGTCCTCTTTAATCAATACACGGGCATAACCCTCCATCCTTCTTGGTCACGAAGAAGAAGCCTGCAGACGCAGGAGAAGTGGACGTGCAGATGAAACCTTGTTGGAGCGCCTCATGGATGTACTCCTCCATGGCCTTAGTCTCAGCCACTGAGAGAGGGTAGATGCGTCTGCGCAAATAGTCCAGGTAGCCATTTGATTAGCTGTTCAGGAGTGTTATGGCTTGGGGGTAGAAGCTCTGACATAGCCTGGCATAGAGGTCCTGGATGGCAGGAAGCTTGGCCCCAGTGATGTACAGGGCCATATGCACAACCCTCTGTAGTGCCTTGAAGTCAGAGTCCGAGCAGTTGCCATACCAGGCGGTGATGCAACCAGTCAGGATGTTCTCAATGGTGCAGCTGTATAACTTTTTGAGGATCTGAGGACCCATGTCAAATCTTTTCAGTCTCCTGAGGGGAAATAGGCTTTGTCATGCCCTCTTCACGACTGTCTTGGTGTGTTTGGACCATGATAATTTGTTGGTGATGTGGACACCAAGGAACTTGAAACTCTCAACCTGCTCCACTACAGCCCCGTCGATGAGAATGGGGGCGTGCTCGGTCCTCCTTTTCCTGTAGTCTACAATCATCTCCTTTGTCTTGATCACGTTGAAGGAGAGGTTGTTATCCTGGCACCACACGGCCAGGTCTCTGACCTCCTCCCTGTAGGCTGTCTCATCGTTGTAAGTGATCAGGCCTACCACTGTTGCGTCATCGGCAAACTTAATGATGGTGTTGGAGTCGTGCTTGGCCATGCAGTCATGGGTGAACAGGGAGTATAGGAGGGGACTGCGCACCCACCCCTGAGGGGCTCCAGTGTTGAGGATCAGAGTGGCAGATGTGTTGTTACATACCCTTACCACCTGGGGGCGGCCCATCAGGAAGTCCAGGATCCAGTTGCAGAGGGAGGTGTTTAGTCCCAGGGTCCTTAGCTTAGTGATGAGCTTTGAGGGCACTATGGGGTTGAACGCTGAGCTGTAGTCAATGAATAGCATTCTCACGTAGGTGTTCCTTTTGTCCAGGTGGGAAAGGGCAGTGTGGAGTGCAATAGAGACTGTGTCATCTGTGGATCTGTTGGGGCGTTATGCAAATTGGAGTGGGTCTAGGGTTTCTGGGATAAGGGTGTTGATGTGAGCCATGACCAGCCTTTCAAAGCATTTCATGGCTACATATGTGAGTAGTCATTTAGGCAGATTAACTTAGTGTTCTTGGGCACAGGGACTATGGTGGTCTGCTTGAAACATGTTGGTATTACAGACTCAGTTTAAAGGTCTTACTCACGTTGGCTACGAAGAGCGTGATCACACAGTCGTCCGGAACAGCTGATGCTCTCATGCATGCCTCAGTATTGCTTGCCTCGAAGCGAGCATGGAAGTCATTTAGCTCGTCCGGTAGGATCGTGTCACTGGGCAGCTCGCGGCTGTGCTTCCCTTTGTAGTCAGTAATGGTTTGCAAGCCCTGCCACATCCGACGAGCATCGGAGCCGATGTAGTAGGATTCAATCTTAGTCCTGCATTGACACTTTGCCTGTTTTATGGTTCGTCTGAGGGCATAGCGGGATTTCTTATAAACGTTCGGGTTAGAGTCCCGCTCCTTGAAAGTGGCAGCTCTACCCTTTAGCTCAGTGCAGATGTTGCGTGATTGGGGTATGTACGTACAGTCACTGTGGGGACGACGTTATCGATGCACTTATTGATGAAGCCAGTGACTGATGTGGTGTACTCCTCAATGCCATCGGAAGAATCCCGAAACATATTCTAGTCTGTGCTAGCAAAACAGTCCTGTAGCCTAGCATCTGCATCATCTGCGTCATCTGACCACTGCTTTAGTTTTTGCTTGTAAGCAGGAATCAGGACAATATAATTATGGTCAGATTTGCCAAATGGAGGGCGAGGGAGAGCTTTGTAAGCGTCTCTGTGTATGGAGTAAAGGTGGTGTAGAGTTGTTTTTCCTCTGGTTGCACAGTTAACATGCTGGTAGAAATGAGGTAAAACGAATTTAAGTTTCCCAGCATTAGAATCCCCGGCCACTAGGAGCGCCGCCTCTGGATGAACATTCTCTTGTTTGCTTGTGGCCTTATACAGCTTGTTGAGTGCGGTCTTAGTGCCAGCATCGGTTTGTGGTGGTAAATAGACAGCTACGAAAAATATAGATGAAAACTCTCTTGGTAAATAGTGTGGTCTACAACTTATCATGAGATACTCTATCTCAGGCGAGCAAAACCTTGAGACTTCCTTAATATTTGATTTTGTGCACCAACTGTTATTTACAAATATACACAGACCGCCATCCTTTGTCTTACCGGAGGCAGCTGTTCTATCTTGACGATGCACCAAAAACCCCGCCAGCTGTATGTTATCCATGTCGTTAAGCCACGACTTGGTGAAACATAAGATATTACAGTTTTTCATGTCCCGTTGGTAGGATAGTCTTGATCGTAGCTCGTCCATTTTAATATCCAATGACTGTACGTTGGCTAATAGGACTGATGGTAGAGGCTGATTACCAACTCGCCCCGACCTACGTCCTCGATAGCTCCGTCTCTTCTTCATGCGAATGACGGGGACTTGGGCCTTGTCGGGTGTCTGAAGTAAATCTTTCGCGTCCGACTCGTTAAAGAAAAACCTTTGTCCAGTACGAGGTGAGTAATCGCTGTCCTGATATCTAGAAGCTATTTTCAGTCATAAGAGAAGGTGGCAGAAACACTATGTACAAAATACGTTAAAAATAACGCGAAAAAACACACACAATAGCACAATTGGTTAGGAGCCCGTAAAACGGCAGCCATCCCCTCCGGCGCCATTATAAAGTAGAAACAGTACATGAGGGACAGTCAACTAGTGTGATCGACACCAAAAAGGGTTTGACACAAAGTGATGAAGAGGGGATACTCACACCTGCCCCAGGAGGTGGAAGATCCCTCTGCTCTCGTGGATCCCGAGTTGGGGACGTACCGGACACTGCTGGAGCTGGTGCCCTCCTTGACCACAATAGAGACACAGCCCCAGTTGTCTGCGTCGCTCCGCCGCGTTGAGGCGTGGGACCCCTACCTCCATGGGTTCAGGCTCTGATCCAAAGTGTTCACTGAGGGAGGGAGAGAAGCGATGAGAGTGCAGACGCTCCCGAAGTAGGTCTTCCAGACGGATGGCCATCGCGATGAATGCGTCCAAGGAGAGGTTGTCATCTCGACAGGCCAGTTCTGTCTGGACCTCCTCGCGCAGTCCTCTTTTGAATAGCGTACGAAGCGCTGGCTCATTCCATCCGCAGGATGCTGCTACTGTCCGGAAGGTGAGTGCGTACTCTGCAGCAGTCTGGTCCTCCTGCCGTAGTTGGAGTAGGCGCTCACCCCCCTCTCTGCCCTCCGGTGGATGATCGAAGATACCTCTGAACAGAGCCATGAACCCCTCATACGAATCCAGCTCCTCCTCTCCTCTCTCCCAGACGGCCGTGGCCCATTCCAATGCCCGCCCAGTCAGCAGAGAAATAACCGTGGCAACCTTGGACCTCTCGTGGTGGGGGCTCCCATCTGGTGCGCAAAGTAGAGGGAGCACTGTAGTAGGAAGCCACGGCATTTAGATGGGGTTCCGTCATATTTATCCGAAGGGTCAAACGGGCATCGCTGACCTGGACGGGTTGCTGAATGGGCTGGTGTGCTGGCTTGCTGGGTCGACTGATGGTATAATATCCTCCACTAGTTGAAGGCAACGCCTCTCGGGTTTGTTCGAAACGTTGAACACTGTGAAGAACCTCTTCTATAGCCGTCCCCAGTTGCACCAGCTGGTAGTGGTGTTGACGAAGTAGGCATCCCTGTTCGTCGACCGTCTGGGAGATGTTCTGATTACTTGCTGCTTCCATTTTGTGAGGCAGTATTCGTAACGTGAACGCTGGGAGTCGAGAAGCAGGTGCAGGTGGTACGTTTACCACAAGAAAGAACATGGAATGATACAACACAGGAGTAGCATCTTGACATGAAACACAGAAACAATACTGCCAGGGGAAAGAACCAAAGGGAGTGCCAGATAAAGGGGAGTGAGGTAATGGAGGCCAGGTGTGCCTCGTGATGAAGCGCAGGTGTGCGTAATGATGGTTACCAGGACCAATGGTTAGTAAACCGGCGACGTCGAATGCCGGAGGGGAGGAGCGGGAGTAGACGTGACAGTTGCTAATTTCTTATCTTGTCCTTTTATTGAAATTATAAAGTAAATGCATTATTCTCTTGATATTGAACAAGGCGAACTATTCGGCTTATTTAAAATTCATCATACATATCCTTAGTAGCGTGTGGCAGTCACTGTAAAAGTAGAATACATACAAAATTATGGTTTTCTTGCATCCTTCTGGAAGTATCTTTTTTGCGTCATGCATCTTCTTGTGTCTCACGAACCATGTCCATTGTCTTTTCCTTTTATAACTCCCTTTTGAGAATCCTAAGGTGCAGTAAAGTATTATTTTAATTATGATGGATAAATACAGATTGGGTTGTTCCGGCTGAAAAGCATTCTAACGATGGATCTCACCCACTCCAGCCCACTTTACAGTATTTATGCAGTTACCATTTTCTTACAGTTGAATAAAACCACATAATGGTTTTTGTAGCTGTACCAGGTAGAATCTCCTCACAGGTTAATGCTTCCAATTTTCTGAAGGTGTCATGTGTGTGGTGGGCAGACAGTAGTTTAAATTGATTCTGGACCCCAAGACTGATGTAGTGTTCCCTTGACTCTCTGAGTCTGTCGGACTGGGTACTCTATAATGGGTACTCTGAGTCTGTCAGACTGGGTACTCTATAATGGGTACTCTGAGTCTGTCAGACTGGGTACTCTATAATGGGCACTCTGAGTCTGTCAGATTGGGTACTCTATAATGGGCACTCTGAGTCTGTCAGACTGGGTACTCTATAATGGGCACTCTGAGTCTGTCAGACTGGGTACTCTATAATGGGTACTCTGAGTCTGTCAGACTGGGTACCTTATAATAAAACAATACATTCCAACCACTTAATCTAAAACTGAAGTAGTAATTATGGGCTATAACATGGCCCTAGACACGTTATCCACTCACACACTTAGAGACAAAGCAACCATATGACCTAGACTCTAAGACCAAGCCACCAAATCACCTAGACTCTGAGACCAAGCCACCAAATCACCTAGACTTTGAAACCAAGCCACCAAATCACCTAGACTCTGAGACCAAGCCACCAAATCACCTAGACTCAGACCAAGCCACCAAATCACCTAGACTCTGAGACCAAGCCACCAAATCACCTATACTCTGAGACCAAGCCACCAAATCACCTAGACTCTGAGACCAAGCCACCAAATCACCTAGACTCTGAGACCAAGCCACCAAATCACCTAGACTCTGAGACCAAGCCACCAAATCACCTAGACTCTGAGACCAAGCCACCAAATCACCTAGACTCTGAGACCAAGCCACCAAATCACATAGACTCTGAGACCAAGCCACCAAATCACCTAGACTCTGAGACCAAGCCACCAAATCACCTAGACTCTGAGACCAAGCCACCAAATCACCTACTCTGAGACCAAGCCACCAAATCACCTAGACTCTGTGGACAGTGATTCAAAGAAGCACTAAAGTCTAGTTATAGACCAACACTATGGCTCCTGTCAGGTCAAATGGTCCAAAACTCAGTTTCCTTATTATAGCTGATATGTGAGACTGTGTAGCCCCCTCCTCCTCTGTTAACACACAACACATAAGCCTGGGCCAGTGTTTCATTGTGTGTGTTGAAGCTGTGTTTTGGCTCATGAAGCTCTCTGCCAGTGTTTCATTGTGTGTGTTGGCTCATGAAGCTCTCTGCTGGATATGACTGGAGGGTACAATTAGACAACAGTAGTTTAAGCTCAAGGAAGTCAGCAGATAGAATAAAAACATATATATTTCATCGTCACATACACCAGATAGGTGCAGTGAAATGTGTTGTTTTACAGGGTTAGCCATAGTAGTACGGTGCCACTGGAGCAAATTAGTGCCTTACTCAAGGGCACATTTGACAGATTTTTTTCCCCTTGTCAGCTCAGGTATTCAAACCAGCAACCTTTTCGGTTATTGTCCCAACGCTCTAACCGCTAGGCTACCTGCCGCTGAGAATAAGAGCTCTTTCGCTTTTACCAGCACTACAGAATCCATTGCCACCAACAGTTTAGTCATTTTATGATCAGAGGACTCTGATTCACTCCTATTTGAAGTCCAGTGTCCACCTGTATTTAATACCTTTTACAGTGAGGGTTGGCAGTGAGCTGGTTGACAGCTGAGCTCATAGCCCGACAGTGCTATGAGATGTCAAAAAGTCAAAGAGAGTGCACTGGCCTTTATATAATGTAGTCTCCAATGAGCAGCAGTGGCATCAAAAGGAAATGAATGAATCAGAAGATAAATAAATAAAATGTTGCAATCTTTCTAAATGTGTACACATTAGCTTCTTTAATTGAATTTAACATACAGTTCTGTAAGTTCCTCCCATTTATTGTGTCACCTATCCTATATACGAATAGGGGATATTTCTTTCCTAATTTCCTCAACATCACAGATGGTACATGTCAAATGCGTCAATGTAGGACATTCGTTTTCCTAACAAGAGAGACCGACAACTGAAAAACAAGTCAAGCAACACTATATTTAGCTCCAGACTTAAACACATAATCGATCTATTTCTTACTGAGAGTATTTTCAAAGGCTTGAACCCAGTACCCTGACCCTGAATGACATTGTCTGACGCAAAGACCAGGATTTCTGTGAGAACCTCCTCCCACACAGTCCTCCCTGTGTAAAACAGGTCGACACATGTTGTACCGCTCTCACTTTATTCTGAAGTGCGTTATATTATTTTCAGCATTGGAGACAATAGCAAGAGATGACTAGTGGAATTTAATTTCATTTCACTTGCCAGGCATTGCTAGTTCGTTGCAATACTATTATAGTGAAGATGGTACCGTGAAGATTCATGGCATTAATATTATGTCAGACTAATATTATGTAACTCAGTCCCCTGAAATGTAACTCAGTCCCCTGAAATGTAACTCGGTTCCCTGAAACTCGCCACTAATATCTAGGGATATACAGTAGTTCACAGTCACACATACACTATATCACTCTGACCATTGTCCATTCTGTGATCATCATAACCTCTGCAATGATCTCTGTTGCTTACGATAAAAGCTGCTTAATAATATTCAAGAGCTGATGAGGCTTGGGAGTACATTTGTTTTAAAGTGATTGCCATTACATTACGAGTCATACTCTGACACACACACACACACACAGCCCCAGCTAGCCTCATGAATTAGTCAGGCTCAATGCAGTTATATCAGGGATCCACATTTAATGCTACAAACCATGGCCGCGTCCCAAATGCACCCTATTCCCTTATAGGGGGAAATTTGGGCCACACATCATAGCTCTCTCTTTCTCTCTCTGAGCCTGGAGAGATTTCCAACCGCAGTTTATTTGGCCCCAACATTATCTTCTCATTTGTGCAAGAAGATGTGGATGCAAAGAGCCTCACTATAAATGATGAGCCTGACCTTTTTTGAGTGAGGAAAGGTTCTCTGTAGCTGTGTTTTCCTCCAGCCAGCACAGAGAGGGCATTCAGTACAATAGAACATACAAGGACTCACACTCAGACTCACACCAGTATTTCTACTTTTTCTACTTATGTTTTCTTTCAGGGATGAACATAGAGCGGAAACGTGTACCCAAACCAAAATATCAAGAGAGATAATCAAAAACCGCTTACATTACACAACTATGATTTGCTGGGTCATTAGAAGTTTGGCTCAACTAATTTAAAGTTCCAGAAATCAATAATGTTTTTCCCTTTTGACTCGAATATATTAGGAATGACTTGACTACACTTTAATATTTTATTTAGTGTCATTAGAATGTGTAGAGTGCTTCATAAATTATAACAAACCTTAGAGGTCTTATGGGGGGCATTGGAAAATAATGCATTAGTCTATTACTTGTACTACGTCCTTAGTTTATCACACTTTACCAAGATCCCACACTCCCACACTCATTGATCCTCCCCAGCTTCCAATCCAAACATTCAACCCCGCTCCTCTTCACTGCAATTCATCTCCAAGCTACTGTTGTACATGAGAATGAAAGCTCAATCAACCTTCTGTCCCTGGTTAAAAAAAAATAAGGAAAATGAACAATGAGAGAACAATTTATTCAGATCCTCAGTATTCAGTCAATGTTATAATGACGTGTTTGGCTTTAGGCATCATTCTGATTGAGCTTCTGGAAGCCGAACCAGCTGTGCTGAGGCTAAGGGTTATGGTTTTTAAATAAATTATGCCAGGGTAGGGGGTTGGTTAAAGACTTCTCACATCTCTGCAAACACCAGGAGTCCTTGCTCCCCAGCCTCCCACCAGCTCCTGGGGCAACGGGAGGACAACACACGACGGAGGGAGGCACATTATACTATCATCCCCTAACAGCCTGTTGAGAGGCCCCCTCCATATTGCCACTTCCCTCACACACACACACACACACACACACACACACACACACACACACACACACACACAAACACACGCGCAACAAGCACACAGGCACGCATGCACGGACAGACACTTACAGGATCTAGTCCTTGTACCCACCATACCATTACTCTTCAGCCTCCACAGTGCTAAACTATGCTCTCTTTCTCTCTTTGCCTCTCTCTGCAGTCTCCAGTCCTCCATATGATTGGACACTCTTTTCAGCGAGAACAATCAATTTGTTTAAGTAAACCTCAAAGCCATGCAAAAGAGAAGGGTGGGAGGAACTCTTTCTTGAAAGTGTGAGATATACTGTAATTTTTTTGTGAGGCGCTGTGTGGAGCGAATTGTGTTTCTTGCTCTGTGGTGTCCTCTACTGCTTTGGTCCTCCACAGTCCCACAGTGCATCACCCACGGGCTAAACAGATGGTACGCAACCCTCATGTTTTGCATAATTTCAAATAAAATAATTTCCTACACAACCAGTGGGAAGATGCTAATATCCACTTGCATACATACTGTAAAGACCCCTCTATGTGTTATCACCACTCTGCCTGCCCTTTGGAATTATAGTGCATTTCATAAAACTTTTGAGGCCCTTTCCCCTACTGAAGAAGCGATGGTGTACTTTTCATTGCTTTTCCTCTATGCCATGTAGTTGACTGTTGGAGAATGTTGTCACAAATGACAGGAATTCATCATAGGATGACAGGTGTGAACGGAGTCTCCCATGCTGTTGTATTGAGCTCGGTCTGTTCTTTTTAAAGTTTCGGGGGAAATAAAATATTGACAAAGCTTGGTTACTACCTGTTTAATTTGGATCCTGCGACGCGGTTAGCCTCAGTTGCTGGGACTGCCACTATCTGTCCCGGAATACTGCCAAACCCAAAAGTCTGAAGAGCTGCTGCTTGGTGTAGCAGCTAGCCTAGCTGCTAGCTATCAAGCTAGCCAGGTTTCCTTGACAACCTGAACACAGCCAGCGACCTGGTTAGCCCTTGTGGCTGGGACCACGGATAGTCCCGGGCTTGTGGCTGTTTAAATCCCTGCTGTTTGGTGCTGTTTCCATCAGCCCTACAAGCTGTCCTGGCTGGAACTGCCTTGCTACCATCATGCCGCCCAAAGTTAAAGAAGGTGGGAGTAATGGAGGACGGTGTTTCGCTATCACAGGTGCGTGATCTTTTAAATCAACAAAAACATGTCTACAAGCAACAGGAGAATAGCTTCAAGAGCTTTGTCCAAATACTGGTGAACTCAACTAACAAAATAATGGACGAGCTAACCAAAGAGGTCCAGGACCCTAAGAACAGTTTGCAGTTCTCCCAGGGAGAAGTCCTGAAAGGGACCTGCAGCAATATGACAACAAACTGAAGGTCCCAGCTAGATGACATCAGCACTGTCTTTGAATAATTACAGTGGGGGAAAAAAGTATTTAGTCAGCCACCAATTGTGCAAGTTCTCCCACTTAAAAAGATGAGAGAGGCCTGTAATTGTCATCATAGGTACACGTCAACTATGACAGACAAAATGAGAAAAGAAAATCCAGAAAATCACATTGTAGGATTTTTAATGAATTTATTTGCAAATTATGGTGGAAAATAAGTATTTGGTCAATAACAAAATGTTCTCAATACTTTGTTATATAGCCTTTGTTGGCAATGACACAGGTCAAACGTTTTCTGTAAGTCTTCACAAGGTTTTCACACACTGTTGCTGGTATTTTGGCCCATTCCTCCATGCAGATCTCCTCTAGAGCAGTGATGTTTTGGGGCTGTCGCTGGGCAACACGGACTTTCAACTCCCTCCAAAGATTTTCTATGGGGTTGAGATCTGGAGACTGGCTAGGCCACTCCAGGACCTTGAAATGCTTCTTACGAAGCCACTCCTTCGTTGCCCGGGCGGTGTGTTTGGGATCATTGTCATGCTGAAAGACCCAGCCACGTTTCATCTTCAATGCCCTTCATTGTTTCCTTTACACGGATCAGTCGTCCTGGTCCCTTTGCAGAAAAACAGCCCCAAAGGATGATGTTTCCACCCCCATGCTTCACAGTAGGTATGGTGTTCTTTGGATGCAACTCAGCATTCTTTGTCCTCCAAACACGACGAGTTGAGTTTTTAACAAAAAGTTCTATTTTGGTTTCATCTGACCATATGACATTCTCCCAATCCTCTTCTGGATCATCCAAATGCACTCTAGCAAACTTCAGACGGGCCTGGACATGTACTGGCTTAAGCAGGGGGACACGTCTGGCACTGCAGGATTTGAGTCCCTGGCGGCGTAGTGTGTTACTGATGGTAGGCTTTGTTACTTTGGTCCCAGCTCTCTGCAGGTCATTCACTAGGTCCCCCCGTGTGGTTCTGGGATTTTTGCTCACCGTTCTTGTGATCATTTTGACCCCACGGGGTGAGATCTTGTGTGGAGCCCCAGATCGAGGGAGATTATCAGTGGTCTTGTATGTCTTCCATTTCCTAATAATTGCTCCCACAGTTGATTTCTTCAAACCAAGCTGCTTACCTATTGCACATTCAGTCTTCCCAGCCTGGTGCAGGTCTACAATTTTGTTTCTGGTGTCCTTTGACAGCTCTTTGGTCTTGGCCATAGTGGAGTTTGGAGTGTGACTGTTTGAGATTGTGGACAGGTGTCTTTTATACTGATAACAAGTTCAAACAGGTGCCATTAATACAGGTAACGAGTGGAGGACAGAGGAGCCTCTTAAAGAATAAGTTACAGGTCTGTGAGAGCCAGAAATCTTGCTTGTTTGTAGGTGACCAAATACTTATTTTCCACCATAATTTGCAAATAAATTCATTAAAAATCCTACAATGTGATTTTCTGGATTTTTTCTCTCTCAATTTATCTGTCATAGTTGACGTGTACCTATGATGAAAATTACAGGCCTCTCTCATCTTTTTAAGCGGGGGAGAACTTGCACAATTGGTGGTTGACTAAATACTTTTTCCCCCCACTGTATTAACAATGACTGGGAAAACAGACCATCTAGACCAGGGGTGTCGAACTCATTCCATGGAGGGCCTAGTGTCTGCTGTTTTTGGTTTTTCCTTTCAATTTTAAGACCTAGACAACCTTACTAACCAGTGACCTTAATTAATCAGTCAAGCGCAAGGGTGGAGTGAAAACCTGCAGATACCCGGCCCTCCGTAGAATGAGTTTGACACGTGATCTAGAGGGACAATCTAGGAGGAATGTCATTGTTGTGTATGGCATACCAGAGTCTCCACATGAGACATGGACAGAGTCTGAGTAGAAAGTGAGATAAATGATCACCGAAAAGCTGCTAATGGATCATGGGAAGATTGAGGAACGCCCACAGGTCTGGAAAACCCGTAACCATCCCAGGTGAAAGACCCAGGCAGATAGTGGTCAAGTTCCTAAGGTTCAAGGACAAGATGGCTGTTCTGGAGAGAGCCAAGAACTTTAGAGGAACCAACATCTTCCCCAGCGAGGACTTCTCTGAAGCTGTGCGCCAGAGGCGGAAAGAACTTATACCAGCTATGAAAGCTGCCAGAGAGCGTGAGAACATTACTTACATCCTCTACGGCCTATTGTCCATCCTCCCTCTCAGAAGCCTGGGAGGAGTGAGAGAACCAAGTTTCTGGGTCAGTAGCTTCAGCCCATTATCACTCGCACACACCCACACACGCGCGCACACATACACACACACGCACACACAAATACACACACACACACACACACACACACACACACACATACACACACACACAAACACACATACACACACATACACACACACACAAACACACATACACACACACATACACACACACACACACACACACACACACACCACCAACTGACTATTATTTATTTATTTATTTTTCTCTCCGTATCATGTCCATCTCTAATAAGCTACCCAGGAAAGGGCTAAGAATGGCCCATATGAATATATGTAGCCTTAGCAAAAAGGTCCTCTGTAGCTCAATTGGTAGAGCATGGCGCTTGTGACGCCAGGGTAGTGGGTTCGATCCCCGGGACCACCCATACGTAAAAATGTATGCGCACATGACTGTAAGTCGCTTTGGATAAAAGCGTCTGCTAAATGGCTTATTATTATTATATTAATATATGTAGCCTTAGAAATAAGGTTCAGGAAATCAATAACTTGCTAACATCAGATAAAATTCATATATTGGCTATCTCTGACACTCACTTAGATAATATATTTGATGATACAGCAGCAGCAATACACGGATATACTGCAACAGCTACAGAAGAGACAGAAATGCCTAATGCAGGAGGTGTTGCTGCATATATTCAGAGCCATATTCCTGTAAAGCTTAGAGAGGATCTCATGTCTAATGTTGTTGAAGTGTTGTGGTTGCAGGTTCACCTGCCTCATCTAAAGCGTATTCTTTTGGGGTGCTGCAATAGGCCACCAAGTGCTAACAGTCAGTATCAGGATAATATGGGTGAAATGCTTGATCGTGTGTGATGTTAACCGAGAGGTCTATTTTCTGGGTGACCTGAATTGTTTTCATCAAGCTGTCCGCTCAAGGGGAAGCTTCAAACTGTAACCAGTGCCTGTAATCTGGCTCAGGTTATCAATCAACCTATCAGAGTGTTTACAAACACTACAGGAACGACATCATCCATGTGTATTGATCATATCTTTATTAATGCTGTAGAAACCTGCTCTAAAGCTGTATCCATACCCATTGGATGTAGTGACCATAATATAACGGCCATGTATAGAAAAACCAAAGTGCCAAAGACTGAGCCTAAAATATTGTATAAGAGATCATACAAGTGGTTTTGTAATGATTCCTATGTTGAAGACGTAAAGAAGATGTGTTGGTCTGAAGTGTAATGAGGATCATCCAGACGCTGCACTTGATGCATTGATGACATTGTTTCTTCCAGTTATTGATAAGCATTAACCTATTAAGAAACTGACTGTTAAAACAACCTGGTCTCAGACATTTCGTATTATTCTGTATGTAAATCCGCGAACACACCATTTAGTGTGATATGTTACGTTTCGTATGGTATCTATTAATTTGTGGATGTCCATCACCCATTTCGTATGATATGTTATGAATTAAAATTAATATTAAATGTTCTGAATTTGCAAAACGTATGATATGTTACGTATTCTAGCTAGGTGGCTAACGTTAGCTAGCTGGCTAACGTTAGCTAGGCTGGGGATTAGGGGTTAGTGTTAAGGTTTGGGTGAAGTTTAGGAGTTAGGTTAAAGGGTTAAGGTTAGGGTTAGTGTTAGGGGAAGGGTTAGCTAACATGCTAAGTAGTTGCAAAGTAGCTTAAAGGTAGATAAAAAGTTGCCAATTGCCTTAAGTAACCATCTGTCTTATGTAACCATACCAAACGTAGTATATACTAATTTGAGTGTCCCGGATTTACATTTGCCATGTTTTGTCTAGTCTATGAGACCAGGCCGGTTAAAACTGTTAAGGCCCCCTGGATCGATGAGTAATTGAAAAAGTGTATGGTTGAGAGAGATGAAGCAAAAGGAGTGGCAAATAAGTCTGGCTGCACATCTGATTAGCAGACATTATAAATTGAGAAATTATGTGACTAAATTGAACAAAAATAAGAAGAAATTGTATTATGAAACTAAGATAAATTATATAAAGTATGATGAAAAAAAGCTTTGGAATACTGTAAATGAAATTACCGTCAGAAAGACTAATTCAACTCCATCTTTCATTGAATCAGATGGCTCGTTCATCACAAAACCTTTTGACATTGCCAATTATTTTAACGACTATTTCATTGGCAAAGTGGGCCAACTCAGGCATGAAATGCCAACAACAAATTGTGAGCCATCATATTCATGCATAAAATAATTAATAATGAAAGAAAAGCATTGTAAATTTGAATTTTGTAAAGTTAGTGTGGGAGAGGTGGAAAAATGATTGCAGTCCATCAACAATGAGAAACCACCTGTTATTGACAACCTAGATGCAAAGCTACTGAGGATGGTAGCAGACTATATCTCTTTCTTCTTATATATATATATTTAATAGTCATATTGTTCTTTAGTCATAATGTTCTTAGTTTAAACGTGTGCTGCTGTTCCTGTCCATTAGTGTTCTGTGTTTTGTCATGTTCTATGTTTTGTGTGAACCCCAGGAAGAATAGCTGCTGCTTCTTAAACAGCTAATGGGGATCCGAAATACAAATCATAAATGACATGTCCTCTGGGTTGTATGGTACTTTTGATATGTAGGAAATTTGACTTGAACAATTTTGAGACATCCCGAGTGTTTACTATTCAGTGGACTCTTCTAGTGCATTAGGGTCAAATACGTTTTCTTTGTAGCCCACACATGAACCAAGATCCTTTAGGGGACTGTAGAGGACCGTATTTGGAAACATCATTCATCCCTTGAGTGCACTGTAATGAAAAACAATAGTTCCAAATGAGTGAGTGGATACAGTTCTAACATACAACATCTCTGCAGGATTATTCTATTCTTTCTTCTCAGGATGATAATCGTAATCTAAAATCTGCGACAATCAAACATAAACACAATCCAATAGAATCAAATTATATGACATGGCCAAATAGAATTCATCCATCCAAAGCTAAACACTATCAAAACACAGTGAGCCTGCAGTGAGGTACAAATGTATTGTGGTGTAACTGGCAATAATGTATTGTGGTGTAACTGGCAATAATGTATTGTGGTGTAACTGGCAATAATGTATTGTGGTGTAACTGGCAATAATGTATTGTGATGTAACTGGCAATAACGAGACAGATCCAACAGAGGGAGAGACTTACACCAAACACACATTATAAAAAAGTGGCTATGTAACCAAAACATTTAATTAACTCCAAACGATATCACGGATATCACACCTGACCAATTAACTGAGCTTTATATATAGTTTGACGACATTGAGTCAAATGGTGAGAACAAGGAAGTGAGAAAGAAGCTAGGTATGATATACGTCAAGGTATCATATATACGTCAATTACCCATTCATGGAATGTGTAGATCATCATCTGACATCATGAGAGGATCATGTGACTCAACCCTTGCTCCAAATAGGACCCCTTTACCCTAACGTAGCATGCGTAAATAACAGGTCCCAACATCCAGTTTTCAGTGGAAAAGGAAGCTAGGTTGAAGATACTGTATCCCTGAAAACCGCTGACGATGGTACCCCTTCAACCTCATTACACACTTTCTGTATGCACACACATACATGCGCGCACACGCACACACACTCACACACACGTACCCACATGTACTCACATGTACTCACACACACACGCACGCGCGCACACACACACACACAAACACACACACACACTCTTCATCTTTCTCTCTCACTCAACACTCTTGTCACAATTCTCAAAACATCCACTGCTTGGTTGCCAAAATGGAGGGTGACAGGGGTAAATGGGGTGGAGTGTAAAACGTAACAGATGTCATTTTAGTTTGGCTGGTTGGTGGGTCTTAACTCTGGGCTGATGGTGTGATATACAGCCCAGCGGCCTGGCGACTGGCAGGGCTAAGCAGGGGCTTTGCAGCGTGGCTTTATTAAAGGGCAGATGGTACCACTCAAGCAGGAAGTGATTGAAATAATGACACGGCCGGGGAAGCAGGCCGAGTGTGTCAGGGTGTGTGTTTGAGTGTCAGTGTGTGTGTTTGTGTTTGTGCGTGTGTGTGTGTGTGCATGTGGCCCTCTTCATGGGCACCTGCATGAGCCCCCCACACCTGGCCATCTTCACCAGGTGAGTCCTCTAAACCCTAACCTGCCTGTGTGTGTGTGTGTGTGTCTGTGTGTGTGTGTGTGTCTGTGTGTGTTTGTGATGTTTATCACCGCATCACAGCGATGTATTAGACTTAACTTTATAGAAGGGACAATAAAATAACTACTCCTGGGTTATTCACATCCCCAAGTCTTTCAGGAATTGTGTTGTGTTTGGTTTTATGATTGCCAACTCATGACAGCCAGGAAGCATGAAGCAGGTTGGGTCAAAAGGCCAATGCTGATTGGCTCTGAAGTAGGAAGTAACACATTCAGCATCCTTTGCCCCATATTCTTTGCTAATCAGTGTGGACTGCAGTGCACCACTGAGACAGTGCCCTTTGAACTCCATGGCTGGTGATGTCTGTATTATTATCTGAACATGTATGGAGATAACTAACCTCAAGTCCTTGGACGTGCACCTCCATGTCCCCTTTTCAAATCCAGGATTGCCCCTTTGATTGATCGACTATATCTCTTCTTTAGACACCTTGGCAGATAACATTGGATAAGGCAAAACCACTGGAGATCTGAGGCAATTTATCCACAAACATATAGTATTTAAATTGATTAATTTATCAGACACTATTATCCAGAGCAACTTTTGCAAATAGACCCTTCAAGGGGCAGCAGGTAGCCCTGAGCCAGCAAGCTGGAAAAATCTGCTGTTCTGCCCTTGAGCAAGGCAGTTAACCCCAAAAAACAACTGCTCTCCGGGGGCCGATGACGTCGATGAAGGCAGCCTCCCGCACCTCTCTGATTCAGAGAAGACACATTTCAGTTGTGCAACTGACTAGGTATCCCTTTTCTTAAGGAAAACAGTTTATTTACTCCACTGATGGCCAAGGGCTTTATTTAGCCTATTCCAAGGAGATCCTTCAGTGGGCTATTATTGGAGGAATAGGTTCAGTTAGTGGTCATATGAAAAAGCAAGGAGTGGTGTTTGTATGTGTGACTTTGCAGTGACCACTTATCTGTGCCAATAACTTTGATGAACACAGTGTGTACAAGTGTCCCACACTGTGTAAGTAAACCTAGGCTATTAATTACTGCAATGCAGTAGTCCTGATCAATCATTTAAGCTGGTGTCTGACATATGCAATCACAATTTCACGAATTGATTTCAACAGCCTGGGCCACACCATTGTCAGAATTGTGTACTTTGATGCCACTTAGACAATCTACACTACATGACCAAAAGTATGTGGGCATCTGCTTGTTGAACATATAATTCCAAAATCATGGGCATTAATATGGTGTTGGTCCCCCCTTTGCTACTATAACAACCTCCACTCTTCTGGGAAGGCTTTCCACTAGATGCATTAATATGGAGAATATATCTCCTTCTATAGCCTACACACAAATCATGTTTTGAAATAAAGTAAACAGCGGTGGGCAAATACAAATATTGGCAGTAACTAAGCATGAGCATGACTCAGACACATTTATATTTTTGTTTATTTTGTAAACGACGGCTCCAGTTCCACAGTCAACGCTTCCTCCTCCCGTCCACACCCATGGCCATGTAACGGGGTGGGACGTCAGGAGGACTCAGGAGTGACTCGTCTTGGTGATGACAGAAGAAAAGGCAGTACACCACTACATTATAAATGCCCGCGCACGACCCGATCTGAGCTCGTCACAGTGTCCCTCGTGCTCCATATTTATACAGCACCCTGGCGAGCAGAGACGCACAGGCATGCTTCAGCTCTAATGTGACAGCGCGCACAAGTGGGACTTGAGGAGCTCGAGCGAAGCCAACAACCTGTGTGTGCAGCTTCGGAGGAGGAAAACGAATACGCACGAGAGGAGTTAATCTGTCACTTTTATTTGCAACAGTTCGTGAAGCAGTGAGCTTGTTGTTCTCAGAGGTGAGTCACTTGGATCATTCAGACCTAAAAGCACCGATTTCTCTTTGGGTGCCATACAGAAAATTACGCATTTCATGGCTGCTTAGTGCTGTTGATTATGCATCGCTATCGTTGAGGTTTGACACATTATACACTTGATTATCGGATCGAATGTAACAACAACTGCTAAATCCTACTGTTCATTTTATTGTCAGATAAGGCTTTCCAAAAAAATTGTAGACAGGTGGATACACTTCTTTGGCAATATTTATAAATGTAAACCAGCAAATGATTATTGTCCTAAACATAAGATCTGATTTGGCACTGTTTGCTTTGTTCTTTATCAGACAACAGAAATGTGTGTTTCGCAATTAACGCAGTAGGAAGACGCACTTGTTGCATAGAACAAACGAACATTAGGCTACAGGCCCTCTGGTGCTCACCATATACACGGTAACGGTATGTCTGTGCCCAGCAATTGAAACATCTCCTGGTAGGGTTAAAGCCCTATGAACCTGAACTCTGAGACATTGTTAAACAGACAAGCCAGGGTAGTGTTATGCGGCACTCATAGCTGAAAAATGGCATGACAAGCACACATGCTCCTGCATCTCCTGTCTATGGCCTGTCAATTTTTTTTATGATGCTCTTGTTCATTTGATGTGATTTTAGTTTTGTTCTTCTATAAACTATAGCCTAAGTGTTTTTACATTTCCCACAGATCAGCATTATATCTGTATTATTCATTTGCTTTGCGAGTGAGCACACAGCAGCATTTAACTGGGGTTATTTTGATATACGCGTGGGTGAGATAAAGATAGCATGTTTGAATGCGATAGAGGAGAAGAAGTAGGAAGACAGGGAATTAAATCGGAGAAGTTGAGCCTGCTCTGTGGTTGCCCCATTGGGCAGGTAGATTTAAAAAAAAGACAATAACAAAACTACAAAGGATTCCAATAGCCTAAAACTGATATTTTTGGTTCCTCCACGTTGTTTAAGTGATTATGTCTGACAGACAATGTCTGACATTTCTGCGTGTACTCAGTTATTTAACATTTTGGGGCAAGTGTTTTAATCTTCAAGAGACAATCAACACTTCTTAAACCGTTTTAAAAGTTATCCCCAATTGTGTTCAATATCGATGCAATTGGTGCATTTAAAAGATTGTTTGCACAAATACCTGGATTATGTTTGTGATTTCAATAGCATATCGGTTAAAACAGTAAATATAATCGAAATATGAAACATTACATTTACCTAAAGCTAGAGATAACCCTGCACGAAATTGTAAAACATTTCTGTAATGAGCGCTGTCTATGGTGCTACATGGCGCTGTCCTTGGCACTGGACAAGATGAAAGGCATTGCACGTGTATTGTTGATACTTTCCCACCCACATGGACAAGGCGTCTCACAGCAATCATGTGAATCACTTGTTGTTCTGAATTCTGCCTAATAACTAACATTGACTTGAAAATAAGAAACGATAGAAATAGTCAAAGGTTATCTGGTTTATCAAGTTAGACAAACGCATAGCATTTAAAAAGCATTTGAAAAGATTAGGAACGTGTGTTTAACGTTGTATTTTGTTTTTAAAGTTGTTTCATTGACACAATCAATGCGCCGTGCAACACTGGTTTTCCTATTGCGACTTTCGGACTCCAGGGCCTGCGTGTAGTTAGCACGCTTTGCCCTTTTCCTCCAAACTTCCATTAGGTTATGTTAGGATTATGCAAGCGCTGTCACTCGCGACCATATGCGACTTGGTTTCCGAACTTTAACAGAGACACACAGAGGAAGTCATACTGGAGGGTGTCTACTAGTCTTTCTCTATGGTGATCCTGCCTGGTGATCCTGCCTGGTGATCCTGCCTGGTAATCCTGCCTGGGGGCCAGCTGTGTATGGTGTCTATGACTCCAGCTTAGGCTTACAAAGTCACTTATAAATGTTTTATTGTAATTGTTTGACTAGGGCATCAATATAAACAGGTGAGTCATCTTGAGTTGAGGCCTTTATCTTACTATTTCTATAAGAAAAATTCATTAAAAAAAATGATGTTATGATATCATACCTTTATAAAAAAAAGATCATAATTAATATAGCCTAATTACCAAGTTTTGATTATGATTTGTCTACTTGACAAAATGCCTAAACCACTTACCACTCCAGCTGAAATGTTCAGTGTAATATCATGTCCTTTTAAAAGCATTCAATCCATTTCTATGATGACTCACTTGTCTTAGAACATTACATCTGTAAACACGCTGTCAAATAGATCACAAAATCAAGTCAATGTTGTCTTTTACTAACACCACTGGGCCTCTCTCTCCTCCTTGTCTTTCCTTCTGCTCTGTAGGCATCAGATCCCTGAGGACACACCACACACAACACACACAAACACACACCATACACACACACACATACACACACCACACCACACACACACACACAAGACACACACACCGCCAGACATCATGCTGGAGTCAGAGTCTACTGTGTACCAGCTGCAGCCTAACATCATCTCGGTGCGTCTCTTCAAGAGGAAGTTAGGAGGGCTGGGCTTCCTGGTCAAGCAGCGCGTCTGCAAGCCGCCGGTCATCGTGTCTGACCTGATACGGGGCGGGGCGGCTGAGGAGTGCGGCTTAGTCCAGGTGGGGGACATCATCCTGGCCGTCAACAACAAGCCTCTGGTGGACCTCAGCTACGAGCGGGCCCTGGAGACCCTGAAGAATGTGTCCCCAGAGAACCACGCCGTCCTCATCCTCAGGGGCCCTGAGGGCTTCACAACCCACCTGGAGACCACCCTGTCTGGAGACGGACAACAGAGGACCGTCAGGGTCACCCGGCCATCCTTTCCCACCTCCAAGTCCTATGAGCGCTGCTGTCCGTTAAGCCTCCTCAGTCCAGGGCAGGGAGGTAAGGACCCACAGCAGCTGAGGGCCATCGAGAACCTGTCGCCCCCCTCGGTGACTCCATCCCGCAGAGAGGCCCTGCTCCAGATGGGAGGGGTGCAGGCTCTCATCGCGGCCCAGGACCCCCTGCTCAGAGACGGGGGCCGTGGGGCGCTGCTCCTGAACGGGTTGGAGGAGAACAACGACATGCTGAAGGAGATAGAGCCGGTCCTGCGGCTGATCAAGAACAGCAAGAGGGAGATTAACGGAGAGGGACGGAGGACCATAGAGAGCAGGGACGCTGAGGTGCAGGTGGACAGGTGAGGTGACCCATTGACCCCGAACATGTGATCCGTTGACCCCGACCATGCATAGTATACACGACGGCACATACAGATGTACTCTCTTAATTTGATCACTCTGTTGTCACATAGAATGTTCCTGTGAAGCAGGGAATGCAAATTGTAGTGTATTCAAGTTTTTAAAAGGCTTCTAAGGTTTGTAATGTCCACATAAAAATGTCAGACTTGATTTGCCTTAACAAAAAATGTAACCCCTACAAAAATGGCCATTATTATCCACATAATAATGCAAATTTCCTGTTGCTGGAGGATTATTTCCCCCCCCAAAAAAATAAAACTGGTCAAATGAAGATAGTACATCTATATACAGTAGTGCATAGCACAACACACCACAAAGCCACAACAACTTGATCACTAGATGGTTAGATGGTAAATGAGAATGCTCCTACAGGTTCATTATTATAAATCTTTACATTGCTAGTGTTTGTGGGTGTGAGGGATAGTGTCTTTTCACATCAGGGAGCAGTTGGTTCAAAAGGTTTCAATCTGATTCAAACATCTTGTGCTTATTCTCTTTGGATAACTGTTGTAGTGACTGTATGGTCCAGACCCACTCAGTGGTGATTGTCCTGTAGATACTGGTGACAATGTATACCTCCTGTGTACATATATCCTGTGTACATATATCCAATCAAAATCGGATTTGAGAGAGCATGGTACAGTACCTTAAAATCAATAGCACACATTGACTACGTCAACCCCCTGATTACTCTGCTGACTCCCTCTAATCCTCTCATCCTCAAATGAATCATAGCTTTCTAGGAAAACTAGAAAACACGATGTTACATGCTCTTTAAGTCTACCTCAAAGCAAAGCACTATAAAACTGCTATTGCGGTTGATAATCATGTTGATATGTGACCTATAGTACCTAAACATAAATGAACTTTTAAATGCGTCCTGTATTTTAGACGGGCAGACTGATGTTTGAGAGGCAGGAAAGAGTACGCTAGCTAACCAGATTTCCTTGTTAGGGCTATGATGACGTTCAGATATGGCGAAGCTTGCTCAGTAAAGAGGCTCTCCAAAGATCACCCAATAGAGGCAAAGGATTATATAAAATTAAATAGCGGTATTAGCTATTGACTCAGGGCAGGCCTGAACTGTTATCTCCGGCTATATTTGTGCACTATCATCTTACTAATAAGTTGATATAGCAGTTGAAGTGAAATAGAACAGCCCATGAACTAGAAGAGCTATTTAGACCAAAAGTAGTTAAAGTTAGTTTTCACTCTGAACTGCACTACTTTATAACAACTGAGTCAGAGTCAATGACAGATAAACTACTTATATTAACTACTCTTGTTATTTCTGTGGTTCTGAGTCCGTCTACAGAATTGTGCTGATGATGAATGTGGTTGTTTAACAAATGGAGGAAATAAGTGTATGCAGTGTGAGGGAAAGACGGTTGGGCACGCTGTTAGGTGTGTGTAGTGGGGGGCAGTTTTTTGTGTGTGTGTGAGTGAGTGTGAGTATGAGTGTGTGTGTGAGTGTGTGTGTGAGTGTGTGTGTTAGGGAGAGAGAGACGATCAGGCGGGCGTCAGATTCCCCATTAGCATGGACAGGCGTCCATGAGAGAGAGGAGATATGTGTGTGGGTGTTTCGCGAGCGAAGGAACGCAAAACTGAAATCACACGCTGATGAGACTGAGGCTGTATTTAGTCACGTCTCATGGGGTTTCAGCCACACACATCGTCTGACTGCATCTCTGTGTAGACATAGATGTTAGTTACATGTAGTTTTTCTTGGTAATAGATGTTAGTTACATGTAGTTCTGCTTGGCAATAGATGACACACACTCCTTAACCTAAAGTCTAAGCACGGGGCTGGGTTTCTACTAAGCTAATATGGAATTGTTTTAAGATGGTCATACCAAGGATCATTTTAGCCATTTGATTTTGATTTTAGGACCCCTTTAGGTATAACAAATATATATACAAAAATTATTTGATGAAACATTGAATTTGGCCTTACTGCTATTAGCCCATAGAAACACATCGAATAACAGATTCGTACATGGAAAAACAGATAGTCAAAAAAATAGATCAAAAGGAAGTATGTTTTGAAGTGTCTGTCCTCTATGTGAGACATATAATATTTTTTACAGTGGAATGACCCGTATACCTTTGAAATGGGAATTACGTATTCACTCCCATTGATTTTTCGGCCCGGTACCGTGTTACCTTCAGACGAGTCCCGTGAAACTTGTGGGGGTCGTAGAGCAAAACGGAGAAAACCACCATGTTCATGAGAGTCTCATCGTTTCATAGAGGGGTCATATTAGTTTGCCCAAACCGTTCGTACGCTACAGACGTTGTCGTGAGAAGAGCGATTTTTGGGATGTCTCCTGGTCTGACAAACAGCACTGTAGCTCTGCCACTTTCCACCACAGATGCAGAAGGCCGACGTCGGTATCTCTAACTTAAACAGATGGATTTTGATGTGGATTATTTTATTATGTTAATTAGATTTACGCGTGGGTGGGTGGGGGTTAAGGAGAACTAACTGTGTGTGCCTGCCATTCAGGGACCTTGGTATGGGAAACGGTATTTCACCCCAGCTGGCGTCTGATAAGGACAGAGTGTGTGAAGACCTGTGGAGGAAGGACAACAACAACATGCAGACGGTGCTCAACAACCCTTACTCTGAGACAGACAAGGTAAAAATTCCAATAAATGTGTGTGTGTGTGTGTGGTTGCAGGTGTTTATGAGTGTGTACTTGTCTTGCATGCTTTTCGAGTGAATCCACTTGTGTAAGCTTATCCTCCCGTTTGTGTTTGTAATGTATGCTTGCCTATGGCTATCCTAGAGTCACACGTGAGCACATAACATATGCTCCTATAATCCTCTAATCTATACATTAATTTGCGTGTTCCTTGCTCCTTTCTCGTTCTTGGAACTCTTAGAGCTTCCTGTGACTGTGATGTCACATCCATGTGCATCACAAGAACAAGAAAAAGCCTCTCCACTCAAGAACTCATCACCTGGGAATTAGATCCTTCCTGCAGATAACTTCTGGAGCATGAAATCCTGCTTCCACTTCTCATATGGAGAGTGTGGTTGTGGCTGGAGTGGAGAGAGAGCCAGGGGTCTGAGTGTATAATATCATTTGGTGGTTGCTTATTTTGTGTGTATTATATGCGTGAAATTGGCATTTGTTAGTTTTTTTGGCATATCCCAACTACCCCTGAGAGACG
>NC_140004.1:40971622-41271026 GCF_964263955.1 Coregonus lavaretus | reverse complement strand
ACTCCATCACTCCATCTCTCCCTCTCCATCAATCCCTCTCTCCCTCTCTCCCTCTCTCCCTCTCTCCCTCTCTTCATCTCTCCCTCTCTCCATCTCTCCAATCTGTCTAGTTCTCTCTCACTATTCACTCTTTCTCTGTGTTCCCTGTCTGTCTGTCTGTCTGTCTGTCTGTCTGTCTGTCTGTCTGTCTGTCTGTCTGTCTGTCTGTCTGTCTGTCTGTCTGTCTGTCTGTCTGTCTGTCTGTCTGTCTGTCTGTTTGTCTGTGTCTCTTCAACTGCGTCTCTCTAGTCTGGTAGACTTTTCTCACAGCTAGACTCAGTCTTTCATCAGTCCAATACAGCTCTGCCTAATCACACCACATCTTTACTCCCAAATTAATTAACGGCATACTTTATCAGTCTGACTCATCCCTGCGCTGAGTTAAAGACACCTCACCTCACCTTACCTCACATTCCCAAAGACAGCTGATAGTCCTTGATATCGTACATACAAATATACTCAGCCACTGTCAGCATGTATAGTGCCTTGCAAAAGTATTCATCCCCTTTGGCGTTTTTTCTATTTTGTTGCATTACAACCTGTAATTGAAAAGTGGTGCGTGCATATGTATTCACCCCCTTTGCTATGAAGCCCCTAAATAAGATCTGGTGCAACCAATTACCTTCAGAAGTTACATAATTAGTTAAATAAAGTCCACCTGTATGCAATATAAGTGTCACATGATCTGTCACATGATCTCAGTATATATACACCTGTTCTGAAAGGCCCCAGAGTCTGCAACACCACTAAGCAAGGGGCACCACCAAGCAAGTGGCACCATGAAGACCAAGGAGCTCTCCAAACAGGTCAGGGACAAAGTTGTGGAGAAGTACAGATCAGGGTTGGGTTATAAAAAAATATCAGAAACTGAACATCCCACGGAGCACCATTAAATCCATTATTAAAATTGGAAAGAATATGGCACCACAGCAAACCTACCAAGAGAGGGCCGCCCACCAAAACTCACGGGCCAGGCAAGGAGGGCATTAATCAGAGAGGCAACAAAGAGACCAAAGATAACCCTGAAGTAGCTGCAAAGCTCATAGGACCACTTTAAGCCGTACACTCCACAGAGCTGGGCTTTATGGAAGAGTGGCCAGAAAAAAGCCATTGCTTAAAGAAAAAAATAAGCAAACACGTATGGTGTTGGCCAAAAGGCATGTGGGAGACTCCCCAAACATATGGAAGAAGGTACTCTGGTCAGATGAGACTAAAAGTGAGCTTTTTGGCCATCAAGGAAAATGATATGTCTGGCGCAAACCCAACACCTCTCATCACCCCGAGAACACCATCCCCACAGCATGATACTGCCACCACCTTGCTTCACTGTGGGGATGTTTTTCATCGGCAGGGACTGGGAAACTAGTCAGAATTGAAGGAATTATGGATGGTGCTAAATACAGGGAAATTCTTGAGGGAAACCTGTTTCAGTCTTCCAGAGATTTAAGACTGGGACGGATGTTCACATTCCAGCAGGACAATGACCCTAAGCATACTGCTAAAGCAACACTCGAGTGGTTTAAGGGGAAACATTTAAATGTCTTGGAATGGCTTAGTCAAAGCCCAGACCTCAATCCAATTGAGAATCTGTGGTATGACTTAAAGAATGCTGTACACCAGCGGAACCCATCCAACTTGAAGGAGCTGGAGCAGTTTTGCCTCGAAAGATGGGCAAAGGTCCCAGTGGCTAGATGTGCCAAGCTTATAGAGACATACCCCAAGAGATTTGCAGCTGTAATTGCTCCAAAAGGTGGCTCTACAAAGTATTGACTTTGGGGGGGGGGGGGGGGTGAATAGTTATGCACGCTCAAGTTTTCTTTTTTTTGGTCTTATTTCTTGTTTGTTTCACAATAAAATATATTTTGCATCTTCAAAGTGGTAGGAATGTTTTGTAAATTAAATTATACAAACCCACCAAAAATCTAATTTAATTCCAGGTTGTAAGGCAACAAAATAGGAAAAATGCCAAGGGGGGTGAATACTTTCGCAAGCCACTGTAGCAGAAGCCTGATAGCAGATCAGTTTGTGATGTAGCCAAGTCCTCTGTAGCGATTTTGTATAGCATGACATCAAATGAGTACGGAGTTGGCTAAATCACATCCTGTACTGATCTGCAGGCTGCTTCTGTTTCAGACTACAAAAATAATGTCTATTCCCTTCTAATTTTTTGGGCTTGTATTGATCATGGACTTTAGGATTACTAGCACCGTTCTCTTACCAACTGAGCCACACATAACCACCTGGTCTGTAAACAGAGCGTAGTAGAGAGACTGGTGCCCAGATGCTGTATCTAACCCACTGCCCCAGATCACACCAGCTGCTTTCCTCTCACTGTTCCGCTGGGAGTCAGAGATTTACAGCCAGATTAGTAGAATTAACACTTTTGCCCTTTCATGGCCTTAGCGTAACCCAACAGGATGGGTTAAGTGGTTCAGCAGGGACGGACTAAAAGTAACTGAGCTTTAGCCCTGTCAGACTTTCCAGCCTTCCTTATACTCTGGGTTAAACTGCACTAAACCTTTAGATACAGTGCTTTGCAAAAGTATTCATCCCCCTTGGCGTTTTTCCTATTTTGTTGCATTACAACCTGTAATTTAAATTGATTTTTATTTGGATTTCATGTAATGAACATAAAGAAAATAGTCCAAATTGGTGAAGTGAAATGAAAAAAATTACTTGTTTAAAAATATGCAAAAAAATAAATAATGGAAAAGTGGTGTGTGCATATGTATTCACCCCCTTCGCTATGAAGCCCCTAAATAAGATCTGGTGCAACCAATTACCTTCAGAAGTCACATAATTAGTTAAATAAAGTCCACCTGTGTGCAATCTAAGTGTCACATGATCTCAGTATATATACACCTGTTCTGAAAGTCCCCAGAGTCTGCAACCCCACTAAGGAAGGGGCACCACCAAGCAAGCGGCACCATGAAGATCAAGGAGCTCTCCAAACAGGTCAGGGACAAAGTTGTGGAGAAGTACAGATCAGGGTTGGGTTATAAAAAAATATCAGAAACTTTGAACACCCCACGGAGCACCATTAAATCCATAATTTAAAAAATTGAAAGAATATGGCACCACAACAAACCTGCCAAGAGAAGGCCGCCCACCAAAGCTCACGGACCAGGCAAGGAGGGCATTAATCAGAGGCAACAAAGAGACCAAAGATAACCCTGAAGGAGCTGCAAAGCTCCACAGCAGAGATTGGAGTATCTGTCCATATGACCACTTTAAGCTGTACACTCCACAGAGCTGGGCTTTATGGAAGAGTGGCCAGAAAAAAGCCATTGCTTTAAAAAAAAAAAAAACACGTTTTGGTGTTGGCCAAAAGGCATGTGGGAGACTCCCCAAACATATGGAAGAAGGTACTCTGGTCAGATGAGACTAAAATTGAGCTTTGTGGCCATCAAGGTAAACGCTATGTCTGGCGCAAACCCAACACCTCTCATCACCCCGAGAACACTATGTTTTTCATCGGCAGGGACTGGGAAACTGGTTAGAGTTGAAGGAATGATGGATGGTGCTAAATACAGGGAAATTCTTGAGGGAAACCTGTTTCAGTCTTCCAGAGATTTGAGACTGGGATGGAGGTTCACCTTCCAGCAGGACAATTACCCTAAGCATACTGCTAAAGCAACACTCGAGTGGTTTAAGGGGAAACATTTAAATGTCTTGGAATGGCCTGGTCAAAGCCCAGACCTCAATTTTTACAATTACATTTAAGTCATTTAGCAGACGCTCTTATCCAGAGCGACTTACAAACCCCCAAAAAATCTATTTTAATTCCAGGTTGTAAGGTAACAAAATATGAAAAATGCCAAGGGGGGTGAATACTTTCGCAAGCCACTGTACTATGTGAGTAGACATTCATTTGTTGCATCGCTAATCCATAAATACAGTCTTTAAACTCACGTCATTCAAATCTCTCTCTTTCTGGGGGAGGGTGGCTTATTTCCAGGGGTGAAAGTAAGCCGGTACGGAGTACCTCCAAAATAAATAGTGGGGGTATGCCGTACCGGTTCAACATGAGCCTATCACAATAATGAAAACAAAGTTGCCAAGAAAACTGTAGGCTATTACACTATTATTTATCATTACACATGTCACCCTCATGATAAAAGAGCAAATGGACTTGAAAACGTGTGGAATGTGCTCCAAAAATTAGGGGTGGTTAGACAATAACAGTGACATTTTGCGAAGGCAGAGATGAGAGGTTGAGACCGAGATGTGCGTGGACAGTGGACACGTCAATTCAGGTTAGGCCTAATCAGGTGTAAGCCTAATGAATGACAATCACCGAATGTCAATGATTACACTTCTTGGTGTTTTGCTAGCGATGTCTCTTCCCATTCTTCAAATGGCGGGGTCAAAATGCTCTGTATGGACACGGGAATTATTTTAGAGTGGACGAACGTTTACAGCTTGCCAGGCTTACAGGAGCCCTTTGAAGTAATTGTTTGACGATCAGATGAAAACATCATGACTGGTTATGTTAATGCTATTGCTACATTCCAATGGTGGAACAAGCTCCCTCACGACGCCAGGACAGCGGAGTCACTCACCACCTTCCGGAGACACTTGAAACCCCACCTCTTTGAGGAATACCTGGGATAGGATAAAGTAATCCTTCTACCCCCCCTTACCCCACCCCCCAAAAAAATTGTAAAGTGGTTGTCCCACTGGCTATCATAAGGTGAATGCACCAATTTGTAAGTCGCTCTGGATAAGAGCGTCTGCTAAATGACGAAAATGTTAAAAAAATGTCAACGTTAAAAGGATAAATGTATACATTTAAAAAGTGAAGCGAAAAGTCTTTGCTATTAGGCCCACACAGATCCTATTCAATTAATAGGGATACTATACAGTGGGGAAAAAAAGTATTTAGTCAGCCACCAATTGTGCAAGTTCTCCCACTTAAAAAGATGAGAGAGGCCTGTAATTTTCATCATAGGTACACGTCAACTATGACAGACAAATTGAGGGAAAAAAATCCAGAAAATCACATTGTAGGATTTTTTATGAATTTATTTGCAAATTATAGTGGAAAATAAGTATTTGGTCACCTACAAACAAGCAAGATTTCTGGCTCTCACAGACCTGTAACTTATTCTTTAAGAGGCTCCTCTGTCCTCCACTCTTTACCTGTATTAATGGCACCTGTTTGAACTTGTTATCAGTATAAAAGACACCTGTCCACAACCTCAAACAGTCACACTCCAAACTCCACTATGGCCAAGATCAAAGAGCTGTCAAAGGACACCAGAAACAAAATTGTAGACCTGCACCAGGCTGGGAAGACTGAATCTGCAATAGGTAAGCAGCTTGGTTTGAAGAAATCAACTGTGGGAGCAATTATTAGGAAATGGAAGACATACAAGACCACTGATAATCTCCCTCGATCTGGGGCTCCACGCAAGATCTCACCCCGTGGGGTCAAAATGATCACAAGAACGGTGAGCAAAAATCCCAGAACCACACGGGAGGACCTAGTGAATGACCTGCAGAGAGCTGGGACCAAAGTAACAAAGCCTACCATCAGTTACACAGTACGCCGCCAGGGACTCATATCCTGCAGTGCCAGACGTGTCCCCCTGCTTAAGCCAGTACATGTCCAGGCCTGTCTGAAGTTTGCTAGAGTGCATTTGGATGATCCAGAAGAGGATTGGGAGAATGTCATATGGTCAGATGAAACCAAAATATAACTTTTTGGTAAAAACTCAACTCGTCGTGTTTGGAGGACAAAGAATGCTGAGTTGCATCCAAAGAACACCATACCTACTGTGAAGCATGGGGGTGGAAACATCATGCTTTGGGGCTGTTTTTCTGCAAAGGGACCAGGACGACTCATCCGTGTAAAGGAAAGAATGAATGGGGCCATGTATCGTGAGATTTTGAGTGAAAACCTCCTTCCATCAGCAAGGGCATTGAAGATGAAACGTGGCTGGGTCTTTCAGCATGACAATGATCCCAAACACACCGTCCGGGCAACGAAGGAGTGGCTTCGTAAGAAGCATTTCAAGGTCCTGGAGTGGCCTAGCCAGTCTCCAGATCTCAACCCCATAGAAAATCTTTGGAGGGAGTTGAAAGTCTGTGTTGCCCAGCGACAGCCCCAAAACATCACTGCTCTAGAGGAGATCTGCATGGAGGAATGGGCCAAAATACCAGCAACAGTGTGTGAAAACCTTGTGAAGACTTACAGAAAACGTTTGACCTTTGTCATTGCCAACAAAGGGTATATAACAAAGTATTGAGAAACTTTTGTTATTGACCAAATACTTATTTTCCACCATAATTTGCAAATAAATTCATAAAAAATCCTACAATGTGTTTTTCTGGAAAAACAATTCTCATTTTGTCTGTCATAGTTGACGTGTACCTATGATGAAAATTACAGGCCTCTCTCATCTTTTTAAGTGGGAGAACTTGCACAATTGGTGGCTGACTAAATACTTTTTTTCCCCACTGTATGTAATTCTATGTTTAGTCCCAAGGAGCTACCGTACAGGGAAGAAATTAAATCTACTTTCACACCTGGTTATTTCTATTTCCATCCAGATCTGCCATTACCATATTTCCTCAGAGGACAGATGGCAAGCATGACTTCCGTGTGTGGAACACACAGCTGATTCGCTACGCCGGTTACAAGCAACCCGATGGTCAGATTCTGGGAGACCCAGCCAACGTGGAATTCACTGAGGTACAGTTATATGACATTGTGGTCACTGTTATTCAAAGTGTATTATAGTTCGTAAGAGCATGGAATATGTGTCCCTCATGGGATTTGAAACCGCAAACTTTGCCTTGTCAGATTCAACCCACTGAACCACTTACAGTAGATCACAAAACCTGAAAGTGTTCAATGTCTTTATATAGCATGCCTCCGAGGAAGGCTAAAACTCTGACTAAAACACATTCTGGAGTGGAAACCACCAAACAGCAGTTAGGAGTCTACTTGAGTGAGTCCATGTTAAAATATGATGAAATATGTTGGTTTGGGTCTCTAGATCTGCATCCAGCAGGGCTGGAAGCCTCCCAAGGGCCGTTTCGACGTGCTGCCCCTCCTGCTGCAATCCAACGGGAACGACCCAGAGCTGTTTGAGATCCCTCAAGACCTCATTCTAGAGGTGCAGATCACACACCCCAAGTGAGTGAGACAACACACACGTCCCAAGTGATATAATAGAGTGAAACACTAACAGAGGCTTGGTTGGGGTGTGTTCCAATTGCTACACTAGCATACCACTTAGACTGAAGCAATGTACTGGCCATGTTTTCACACAGATACAGACACACTCACACAACCCACACTTTTGGCACAGAGGGAGTTTCATCCCGGGCACATGACATCCTCTGCCATACAAGCCCCTACAACCATCCACCAGACTCTCTTCCCAAACCCCCCATCCCTCCCAACCCACCCCTGCATCAGTTCAGTTAGCCTCAGCTCTTCTCTGCGTATCATCATTACATGAAGCTGTGATGGCTCTATGCTACTTCGGCCAAACAGATAGGTAGCCGGCCCCCAGGGGCCATGCAGAGCCTGTGTATTATTTTTATTTTATTTTTATTTGAGTCATTTAGCAGACGCTCTTATCCAGAGCAACTTACAGTTAGTGAGTGCATACATTTTTCATACTGGCCCCCCGTGGGAATCGAACCCACAACCCTGGCGTTGCAAGCGCCATGCTCTACCAACTGAGCTACAGGAGGCCTATTACCAGGTAGATGGATGTAGGGCCAGTCATTTCAGAGCCTCTGAATCGCTTGCAAGTGTTTGTGCTATGATAATGCGATAATGTTCATTTTGTCTGCGCTCCTGTTCTTCTTGGCTGTCTACTCCTCTATAGTGTAAAACAATACACACCATGTCATCACAGTGGGCAGATATGTCATCACATTGGGCAGATGTGTCATCACATTGGGCAGATGTGTCATCACAGTGGGCAGATTTGTCATCACAGTGGGAAGATTTGTCATCACAGTGGGCAGATATGTCATCACATTGGGCAGATGTGTCATCACATTGGGCAGATGTGTCATCACAGTGGGCAGATTTGTCATCACAGTGGGCAGATTTGTCATCACAGTGGGCAGATTTGTCATCACAGTGGGCAGATGTGTCATCACAGTGGGCAGATGTGTCATCACAGTGGGCAGATTTGTCATCACAGTGGGCAGATTTGTCATCACAGTGGGCAGATTTGTCATCACAGTGGGCAGATTTGTCATCACAGTGGGCAGATTTGTCATCACAGTGGGCAGATTTGTCATCACAGTGGGCAGATTTATCCTCACAGTGGGCAGATTTGTAATCACAGTGGGCAGATTTGTCATCACAGTGGGCAGATTTGTCATCACAGTGGGCAGATTTGTACAGAAGAATTCTAACATCTAACATCTCATGGAGAAATTCTTAATTTCTTTCTACCTACATACGGTATTTTCTTTCCATGACGTACTATACAAATGTCAATATCAGAATGTAAGCTTGACGCTAGTCTCTTCCCACGGCTTTTCACCAAGACAAGAATGTGCGCTTTTACATTGATTCAGAATGTAACAACAGCACCAGTCAGCTACAGTTCAAGCTATGTATAATATATCCTCTTAACCATCTCTACAAACCTTGAATGCTAGCCTATTCATTTGAATCAATAAGTCAAGCTATAAGTCACATTCTCCAGCTCTCCTCCAAACCTTGAATGATATTAATTAGAATCAATATCTTTGTTCCCCTGTGCTTGCAGGTATGATTGGTTCAAGGACCTGAATCTGAAGTGGTACAGCCTGCCTGCTGTTTCTAGCATGCTGCTAGAGGTGGGGGGGCTGGAATTCACCGCCTGTCCCTTCAGTGGCTGGTACATGGGCACCGAGATCGGCGTCAGGGACTTCTGTGACAGCTCTCGCTACAACATCCTGGAGGTTTTATGATCATTTATAAAGCATCCATAAGCATTTCTAAACATTTATAAGCACCCCTTCAGTGGCTGATACATGGGCACCGAGATCGGCGTCAGGGACCTCTGTGACAGCTCTCGCTGCAATGGTTAAATGCACTATTTTGACATATTCTAATGAGACCATGAGGCATACAAGGGAATTCACACAGAAGTTGTGAGTGGATGTTTTACTATAATCGTTGACTATATTTACTAGAATCTATCATATGCTTTACTATAATCTGGTGGGGCTTTTTATATGATACGCCTTTAATACTTTAATACTTACCAGTATGGCAGATTAATCTGCTCTCATGACAACATGCATAACATGCATATAGGCTAACATTCATCACTTAAATGCTCAACATTCATTGGTTTCCATAACACATCAAAATATATGTTTTCTATTTTTTTAAACATAAAAATAAATTGTTTTCCTGGAAACAGCAAGTCAAAATAAAATAAATGTGTTGCATACACATATTTAAAATTTGATTTGATTTGATTTTGACTTGCTGTTTCCAGGAAAACAATCTATTTTGATGTTTAATTTTTTTTTAAACATGACGTAGGATCTTAATTTCAGCCAATTTGCTACAGCAGGAAAATGATCCTGCAGCAACAGGAAATGTGAATTATTATGTGGATTATAATTAATGGATATTTTTGTAGGGGTTGATAAATTTTTCGTTAGGGAAAATCAAGTTTGAAATGTCAAAGTGTAAATTACAAACTTCAAAAGCCTTTTAAAACCTCAAATACACTACAGGATTTAAATTTCCTGTAACAGGGTGATTAAATTAAGATCCTACATCTGTATTGCTGGTCAGATGAAGAGGATCCTGCTTTTTTGCTGTAGCTATGGTGATGAATGATTAATGTGTTGTATGTCACAAACAGTAGCATGCTGTAGGCTGTAGATATAATATGTACATCTCTGGTTGTGCCGTTTTCATTCAGCTAACATATTAGCATAGCCATTACGTTAATGATGATACAGTGTTGTTATGTTTTCAAAGAGTTCCCATGCTTAGAAAGTCACTTTAGTTGTTTTCTGAGTCATTTCCCCTCATCTCGTATTCCCATCTCAAGCACCACGCACCCTGCTGCTAAGTGCAGCTTTACGCATAAACAGAATTGTTATGATAGATATGAGATATTATGTGATATTTTCTTATTTTAATGTAGAACAAAAAGTACTTCTAAAAGGGTTGTTTTTTATCGTTTAAAATGTCTCCATTCTAGAAAATGTCTCCATTATCGAAAGTAATATTATGTCTTTCGGCCATTTTATACTGACTGCAACCAATCACCTGTGGTTTTATACTGACTGAAACCACTCACCTGTCACTCTGTCGCTCACAGGATAGTTTACCTGACAACACTAATTGTTTATCTATGTCGTTGATTTCCATTTGCATTTCAGTCATTTAGAACAGGGGTTCCCACTGGGAAAACAACAGCACTTAGCTGACACTTACGCTTATCATAACAAGTTTACTTGAATGATAAAGAGACATGTTTATCTCTTATGTAGCAGGTAATATAGTAGCATTTTGAGAACAGCGATAAGAAGATTAAAATGTTACCCTAATTGTTTATCTTCAATGTATCTTTATACACAACAGGTATTGTTATTAAAGCATGGTGTGTTATTGTCCAATAGGAAGTGGCCAATCTGATGACCCTGGACACCAGGAAGACCTCTTCTCTGTGGAAGGACCAGGCACTGGTGGAGATCAACATAGCAGTCCTCTACAGTTTCCAGGTGTGGGTTTATCTGCTGGCCATGTTAATATCTAAAGGTTACTGGGGTGCTGGAATGTATTATTTACAAGGCTTGCATTTCAGACACTACATATACAAAAGTATGTGGACACCCCTTCAAATTAGTGGATTCGGCTATTTCAGCCACACATATTGCTGACAGGTGTATAAAATCGAGCACACAGCCATGGAATCTCCACAGGGAAACATCGGCAGTACTGAAGAGCTCAGTGACTTTCAAAGTGGTACCGTCATAGGATGCCACCTTTCCAACAAATCAGTTCGTCAAATTTCTGCCCTGCTTGGAATGAGATGTTCGACGAGCAGGTGTCCACATACTTTTGGTCACGTAGTGTATATTGAATGATTTTTGCACATTTTCTAGACTGGTCCTTGCTGTAGACAAACTAGTGTTATGCTTTATATATGAAGCATGTCTTTATATAAAGTTAGAAATATGTTGATATTATTTGTAATTATGGGTGCTTGAGAGTGATTGCATTGATACCTTGATAAACTCTAAATATAAACCTGAAATAACTGAGCTGAATGAACTGAGTGAAATAACTGAATTCCCCTTCTTGATTTGCTTCCTGTTCCTGCTTCCTGTTCCTGCTTCATGTTCCCAGTCATCTAAGGTAACCATAGTGGACCACCACTCTGCCACAGAGTCCTTTATGAAGCACATGGAGAATGAGATCAGGGTGCGGGGGGGCTGCCCGGGGGACTGGGTCTGGATTGTACCCCCAATGTCTGGAAGCATCACCCCCGTGTTCCACCAGGAGATGCTCAACTATCGCCTCACGCCGTCCTTCGAGTACCAGGTAAATCAAATCAAAGTTTATTGGTCGCGTATACAGATTTGCAGGTGTTATAGCAGGTGCAGTGAAATGCTTATGTTACTAGCTCCAACAGTGCAGTAGAATGTCTTGCAAATACAATAGAAATACACAAATAATAAAAAATCTAAACAAGAAATCAAGAAATGACAGAACGAGTCAAATTAACAATCCAGGGGTATACAGTATATATTACAGGGAGCATGTGTCAGAATCCAGAATATAAATACATGGTGTGTATAGACAGTGTATCGTTTGGAAATAAAATGGTATGTACAGTAGTAGGTATATTAGGATGAGCTATGTGGAGATTGAGAATACAGTTTATACATACACCCTGAGTAAACAACAGTATAGAAACAGTATATGAAGTGACCAGCCTTCAAAGACTATATACATGGGGCATTAGTCTCAAGGTGCAGGGTAAGTACCAGGCATGTAGCCGGCTAGTGATGGCTGTTCAACGGTCTGATGGCCTGGAGATGGAAGCTGTTTATCAGTCTCTCTGTCCCGGCTTTGATGCACCTGTACTGACAGTTTTTTTTACGTTGAGGGAGAGGTTATTTTCCTGGCACCACTCTGCCAGGGCTCTAACCTCCTCCCTGCTGGCTGTCTCGTCGTTGTTGGTAATCAGGCCTACCACTGTCGTGTCCATATTGTTGCCTACCCTCACCCACCTGGGGTCGGCCCGTCAGGAATTCTAGGACCCAGATCCACAGGGAATTCAGGCCCAGGAGGTGATATGGTCCTTGACTATTCTCTCAATGCACTTCATGATGATAAAGGTGAGTGCTATGGGGCGATAGTCATTTAGTTCTGTCACCTTAGCTTGCTTGGGTACAGAGACAATGGTGGACATCTTCAACCAAGTGGGGACAACAGACTGGGATAGGGAGAGGTTGAATATGTCCGTAAACACTACAGCCAACTGGTCTGCGCATGCTCTGAGGACGCAGCTTGTTATTCTGTCTGGGCCAGCAGCTTTGCGAGGGTTAACAAGTTTGAAAGGCCTACTCACGCCGGCTAGAGAGATCTGGAGCCCACAGTCCATGTGAGCGGAGGCCCACGACAACGGCTCTGTGTTGTTTTCCTCAAAGCGGGCGATAAAGGTGTTTATTTTGTCTGGGAGTGTGTGTCTTTATTCTCTTTATAATCGTGATTGTCTGCCACCTGCGTCTCGTGTCTGAGCCATTGAGTAGCGACTCCACTTTCTCCTTGTAATGTATTTTTGCCTCTTTGATTGACTTATGTTCCCAGTCACCCTACCGGGGTTAAATGCGGTGGTTCGTGGAAGAAGGAGAGTTCGTGTTCTCAAAGTCAAATTGTTTCAAATACTTGAGCTGCTCTTGATTTAGTTTGCCCTGTAAAATTAAGCCAAATCAAGAGCAATTCAGATTGTATTTTAAATATTTGACATTACAGTATGTGCTTTAAATGTACAGTAACATCATCCACTGACCTGTACGCTGAGCCTAATGTGACGCTCTTCTCTCACCACTACAGGCTGACCCATGGAATAACCACGTGTGGAAAGTCAACAGTGGGACACCCACCAAGAAAAGAACCATCGGCTTCAAGAAACTGGCCAAGTGAGTACAGAGATAGAGAGGTCCTTTCACAAGGCCTTAGGACAACATTATAATTCACCTAGATTGGAGTTAGAGGTCGCCGTTGCAGTCCTGCTTGCTGTTTATGTAGACTGAAGTACACACTTGTTTCCTAATCCTACATTTGGCACTAATAAAGAACTGCTACTAAATACAGCGTGTTCATTATATTATAGGATGGCCTGCTGGTTGAGTCATGTCGATGTATCCTCCCTTTGCTCTTCTTATTTTTCGTTGTGTCTCCATGAATGTGATGAGACGAGGTAGTGGTGCAGACAGGGAGGGAGCTCATCTACTCAACAGTGATGAGACGAGGTAGTGGTGCAGACACAGGCAGGGAGCTCATCTACTCAACAGTGATGAGATGAGGTAGTGGTGCAGACACAGGCAGGGAGCTCATCTACTCAACAGTGATGAGATGAGGTAGTGGTGCAGACACAGGCAGGGAGCTCATCTACTCAACAGTGATGAGATGAGGTAGTGGTGCAGACACAGGGAGGGAGCTCATCTACTCAACAGTGATGAGATGAGGTAGTGGTGCAGACACAGGCAGGGAGCTCATCTACTCAACAGTGATGAGATGAGGTAGTGGTGCAGACACAGGCAGGGAGCTCATCTACTCAACAGTGATGAGATGAGGTAGTGGTGCAGACACAGGCAGGGAGCTCATCTACTCAACAGTGATGAGAGGAGGTAGTGGTGCAGAAACAGGGAGGGAGCTCATCTACTCAACAGTGATGAGATGAGGTAGTGGTGCAGACACAGGCAGGGAGCTCATCTACTCAACAGTGATGAGATGAGGTAGTGGTGCAGACAGGGAGGGAGCTCATCTACTCAACAGTGATGAGATGAGGTAGTGGTGCAGACACAGGCAGGGAGCTCATCTACTCAACAGTGATGAGATGAGGTAGTGGTGCAGACACAGGCAGGGAGCTCATCTACTCAACAGTGATGAGATGAGGTAGTGGTGCAGACACAGGGAGGGAGCTCATCTACTCAACAGTGATGAGATGAGGTAGTGGTGCAGACACAGGCAGGGAGCTCATCTACTCAACAGTGATGAGATGAGGTAGTGGTGCAGACACAGGCAGGGAGCTCATCTACTCAACAGTGATGAGATGAGGTAGTGGTGCAGACAGGGAGGGAGCTCATCTACTCAACAGTGATGAGACGAGGTAGTGGTGCAGACAGGGAGGGAGCTCATCTACTCAACAGTGATGAGATGAGGTAGTGGTGCAGACACAGGCAGGGAGCTCATCTACTCAACAGTGATGAGATGAGGTAGTGGTGCAGACACAGGGAGGGAGCTCATCTACTCAACAGTGATGAGATGAGGTAGTGGTGCAGACACAGGCAGGGAGCTCATCTACTCAACAGTGATGAGATGAGGTAGTGGTGCAGACACAGGCAGGGAGCTCATCTACTCAACAGTGATGAGATGAGGTAGTGGTGCAGACACAGGGAGGGAGCTCATCTACTCAACAGTGATGAGATGAGGTAGTGGTGCAGACACAGGCAGGGAGCTCATCTACTCAACAGTGATGAGATGAGGTAGTGGTGCAGACACAGGCAGGGAGCTCATCTACTCAACAGTGATGAGATGAGGTAGTGGTGCAGACACAGGGAGGGAGCTCATCTACTCAACAGTGATGAGATGAGGTAGTGGTGCAGACACAGGCAGGGAGCTCATCTACTCAACAGTGATGAGATGAGGTAGTGGTGCAGACACAGGCAGGGAGCTCATCTACTCAACAGTGATGAGATGAGGTAGTGGTGCAGACACAGGCAGGGAGCTCATCTACTCAACAGTGATGAGACGAGGTAGTGGTGCAGAAACAGGGAGGGAGCTCATCTACTCAACAGTGATGAGATGAGGTAGTGGTGCAGACACAGGCAGGGAGCTCATCTACTCAACAGTGATGAGATGAGGTAGTGGTGCAGACAGGGAGGGAGCTCATCTACTCAACAGTGATGAGATGAGGTAGTGGTGCAGACACAGGCAGGGAGCTCATCTACTCAACAGTGATGAGATGAGGTAGTGGTGCAGACACAGGCAGGGAGCTCATCTACTCAACAGTGATGAGATGAGGTAGTGGTGCAGACACAGGGAGGGAGCTCATCTACTCAACAGTGATGAGATGAGGTAGTGGTGCAGACACAGGCAGGGAGCTCATCTACTCAACAGTGATGAGATGAGGTAGTGGTGCAGACACAGGCAGGGAGCTCATCTACTCAACAGTGATGAGATGAGGTAGTGGTGCAGACACAGGCAGGGAGCTCATCTACTCAACAGTGATGAGACGAGGTAGTGGTGCAGAAACAGGGAGGGAGCTCATCTACTCAACAGTGATGAGATGAGGTAGTGGTGCAGACACAGGCAGGGAGCTCATCTACTCAACAGTGATGAGATGAGGTAGTGGTGCAGACACAGGGAGGGAGCTCATCTACTCAACAGTGATGAGATGAGGTAGTGGTGCAGACACAGGGAGGGACCTAATCTACTCAACAGTAATGAGACGAGGTCGGGGTGCAGACAGGGAGGGAGCTCATCTACTCAACAGTGATGAGACGAGGTAGTGGTGCAGACACAGGGAGGGAGCTCATCTACTCAACAGTGTTGAGACGAGGTAGTGGTGCAGACACAGGGAGGGAGCTCGTCTACTCATCAGTGATGAGATCAATCAATCAATCAATTTTATTTTATATAGCCCTTCTTACATCAGCTAATATCTCGAAGTGCTGTACAGAAACCCAGCCTAAAACCCCAAACAGCTAGTAATGCAGGTGTAGAAGCACGGTGGCTAGGAAAAACTCCCTAGAAAGGCAAAACCTAGGAAGAAACCTAGAGAGGAACCAGGCTATGAGGGGTGGCCAGTCCTCTTCTGGCTGTGCCGGGTGGAGATTATAACAGAACCATGCCAAGATGTTCAAAAATGTTCATAAGTGACAAGCATGGTCAAATAATAATCAGGAATAAATCTCAGTTGGCTTTTCATAGCCGATCATTAGAGTTTAAAACAGCAGGTCTGGGACAGGTAGGGGTTCCATAACCGCAGGCAGAACAGTTTAAACTGGAATAGCAGCAAGGCCAGGCGGACTGGGGATAGCAAGGAGTCACCACGGCCGGTAGTCCCGACGTATGGTCCTAGGGCTCAGGTCTCTCAGTTGGCTTTTCATAGCCGATCATTTAGAGTTGAAAACAGCAGGTCTGGGACAGGTAGGGGTTTCGTAGCCGCAGGCAGAACAGTTGAAACTGGAATAGCAGCAAGGCCAGGCGGACTGGGGGCAGCAGGGTGTCATCATGCCCGGTAGTCCTGACGTATGGTCCTAGGGCTCAGGTTCTCAGAGAGAAAGAGAGAACGAGAGAATTAGAGAGAGCATACTTAAATTCACACAGGACACTGGATAAGACAGGAGAAGTACTCCAGGTATAACCAACTAACCCCAGCCCCCCGACACATAAACTACTGCAGCATAAATACTGGAGGCTGAGACAGGAGCGGTCCGGAGACACTGTGGCCCCATCCGAAGAAACCCCCGGACAGGGCCAAACAGGAAGGATATAACCCCACCCACTCCGCCAAAGCACAGCCCCCGCACCACTAGAGGGATATCCCCAACCACCAACTTACAATCCTGAGACAAGGCCGAGTATAGCCCACAGAGGTCTCCACCACAGCACAAACCAAGGGGGGGGGGGCGCCAACCCAGACAGGAAGATCACGTCAGTAACTCAACCCACTCAAGTGACGCACCCCTCCCAGGGACGGCATGAAAGAGCACCAGCAGGCCAGTGACTCAGCCCCTGCAACAGGGTTAGAGGCAGAGAACCCCAGTGGAGAGGGGAACCGGCCCGGCAGAGACAGCAAGGGCTGTTCGTTGCTCCAGCCTTTCCGTTCACCTTCACACTCCTGGGCCAGACTACACTCAATCATATGACCTACTGAAGAGATAAGTCTTCAGTAAAGACTTAAAGGTTGAGACCGAGTCTGCGTCTCTCACATGGGTAGGCAGACTGTTCCATAGAAATGGAGATCTATAGGAGAAAGCCCTGCCTCCCGCTGTTTGCTTAGAAATTCTAGGGACAATTAGGAGGCCTGCGTCTTGTGACCGTAGCGTACGTATTGGTATGTACGGCAGGACCAACTCGGAAAGATAGGTAGGAGCAAGCCCATGTAACGCTTTATAGGTTAACAGTAAAACCTTGAAATCAGCCCTTGCCTTAACAGGAAGCCAGTGTAGGGAAGCTAGCACTGGAGTAATATGATCAAATTTCTTGGTTCTAGTCAGGATTCTAGCAGCCGTATTTAGCACTAACTGAAGTTTATTTAGTGCTTTATCCGGGTAGCCGGAAAATAGAGCATTGCAGTAGTCTAATCTAGAAGTAACAAATGCATGGATTAATTTTTCTGCATCATTTTTGGACAGAAAATTTCTGATTTTTGCAATGTTACGTAGATGGAAAAAAGCTGTCCTTGAAACAGTCTTGATATGTTCGTCAAAAGAGAGATCAGGGTCAAGAGTAACGCCTAGGTCCTTCACAGTTTTATTTGAGACGACTTTACAACCATCAAGATGAATTGTCAGATTTAACAGAAGATCTCTTTGTTTCTTGGGACCTAGAACAAGCATCTCTGTTTTGTCCGAGTTTAAAAGTAAAAAGTTTTCAGCCATCCACTTCCTTATGTCTGAAACACAGGCTTCTAGCGAGGGCAATTTTGGGGCTTCACCATGCTTCATTGAAATGTACAGCTGTGTGTCATCCGCATAGCAGTGAAAGTTAACATTATGTTTTCGAATAACATCCCCAAGAGGTAAAATATATAGTGAAAACAATAGTGGTCCTAAAACGGAACCTTGAGGAACACCGAAATGTACAGTTGATTTGTCGGAGGACAGACCATTCACAGAGACAAACTGATATCTTTCCGACAGGTAGGATCTAAACCAGGCCAGAACTTGTCCGTGTAGACCAATTTGGGTTTCCAGTCTCTCCAAAAGAATGTGGTGATCGATGGTGTCAAAGGCAGCACTAAGGTCTAGTAGCACGAGGACAGATGCAGAGCCTCGGTCTGACGCCATTAAAAGGTCATTTACCACCTTCACAAGTGCAGTCTCAGTGCTATGATGGGGTCTAAAACCAGACTGAAGCATTTCGTATACATTGTTTGTCTTCAGAAAGGCAGTGAGTTGCTGCGCAACAGCTTTTTCTAAAATTTTTGAGAGGAATGGAAGATTCGATATAGGCCGATAGTTTTTTATATTTTCCGGGTCAAGGTTTGGCTTTTTCAAGAGAGGCTTTATCACTGCCACTTTTAGTGAGTTTGGTACACATCCGGTGGATAGAGAGCTGTTTATTATGTTCAACATAGGAGGGCCAAGCACAGGAAGCAGCTCCTTCAGCAGTTTAGTAGGAATAGGATCCAGTATGCAGCTTGAAGGTTTAGAGGCCATGATTATTTTCATCATTGTGTCAAGAGATATAGTATTAAAACACTTAAGTGTCTCTCCCGATCCCAGGCCCTCGCAGAGCTGTGCAGATCCAGGACAGCTAAGCCCTGGAGGAATACGCAGATTCAAAGAGGAGTCCGTAATTTGCTTTCTAATGGTCATGATCTTTTCCTCAAAGAAGTTCATGAATTTATCACTGCTGAAGTGAAAACCATCCTCTCTTGGGGAATGCTGCTTTTTAGTTAGCTTTGCAACAGTATCAAAAAGAAATTTTGGATTGTTCTTATTTTCCTCGATTAATTTGGAAAAGTAGGATGATCGAGCAGCAGTGAGGGCTCTTCGGTACTGCACGGTACTGTCTTTCCAAGCTAGTCGGAAGACTTCCAGTTTGGTGTGGCGCCATTTCCGTTCCAATTTCCTGGAAGCTTGCTTCAAAGCTCGGGTATTTTCTGTATACCAGGGAGCTAGTTTCTTATGACAAATGTTTTTCGTTTTTAGGGGTGCAACTGCATCTAGGGTATTGCGCAAGGTTACATTTAGTTCCTCAGTTAAGTGGTTAACTGATTTTTGTCCTCTGACGTCATTGGGTAGGCAGAAGGAGTCTGGAAGGGCATCAATGAATTTTTGTGTTGTCTGAGAATTTATAGCACGACTTTTGATGCTCCTTGGTTGGGGTCTGAGCAGATTATTTGTTGCGATTGCAAACGTAATAAAATGGTGGTCCGATAGTCCAGGATTTTGTGGAAAAACATTAAGATCTACAACATTTATTCCATGGGACAAAACTAGGTCCAGAGTATGACTGTGGCAGTGAGTAGGTCCAGAGACATGTTGGACAAAACCCACTGAGTCGATAATGGCTCCGAAGGACTTTTGGAGTGGGTCTGTGGACTTCTCCATGTGAATATTAAAATCACCAAAAATTAGAATATGATCTGCTATGACTACAAGGTCTGATAGGAATTCAGGAAACTCAGAGAGGAACGCTGTATATGGCCCAGGAGGCCTGTAAACAGTAGCTATAAAAAGTGATTGAGTAGGCTGCATAGATTTCATGACTAGAAGCTCGAAAGATGAAAACGTCATTTTTTTTTTTGTAAATTGAAATTTGCTATCGTAAATGTTAGCAACACCTCCGCCTTTGCGGGATGCACGGGGAATATGGTCACTAGTGTAACCAGGAGGTGAGGCCTCATTTAACACAGCAAATTCATCAGGCTTAAGCCATGTTTCAGTCAGGCCAATCACATCAAGATTATGATCAGTGATTAGTTCATTGACTATGACTGCCTTTGAAGTGAGGGATCTAACATTAAGTAACCCTATTTTGAGATGTGAGGTATCACGATCTCTTTCAATAATGGCAGGAATGGAGGAGGTCTTTATCCTAATAAGATTGCTAGGGTGAACACCACCATGTTTAGTTTTGCCCAACCTAGGTCGAGGCACAGACACAGTCTCAATGGGTATGGCTGAGCTGACTACACTGACTATGCTATTGGCAGACTCCACTAAGCTGGCAGGTTGGCTAACAGCCTGCTGCCTGGCCTGCACCCTATTTCACTGTGGGGCTAAAGGAGTTAGAGCCCTATCTATGTTGGTAGATAAGAGGAGAGCACCCCTCCAGCTAGGATGGAGTCCGTCACTCCTCAGCAGGTCAGGCTTGATCCTGTTTGTGGGTGAGTCCCAGAAAGAGGGCCAATTATCCACAAATGTTATCTTTTGGGAGGGGCAGAAAACAGTTTTCAACCAGCGATTAAGTGCTGAGACTCTGCTGTAGAGCTCGTCACTTCCCCTAACTGGGAGGGGGCCAGAGACAATTACTCGATGCCGACACATCTTTCTAGCTGATTTACACGCTGAAGCTATGTTGCACTTGGTGACCTCTGACTGTTTCATCCTAACATCGTTGGTGCCGACGTGGATAACAATATCTCTATACTCTCTACACTCGCCAGTTTTAGCTTTAGCCAGCACCATCTTTAGATTAGCCTTAACGTCGGTAGCCCTGCCCCCTGGTAAACAGTGTATGATCGCTGGGTGATTCGTTTTAAGTCTAATACTGCGGGTAATGGAGTCGCCAATGACTAGGGTTTTCAATTTGTCAGAGCTAATGGTGGGAGCCTTCGGCGTCTCAGACCCCGTAACGGGAGGAGTAGAGACTAGAGAAGACTCAGACTCAGACTCCGACTCGCTACATAATGGGGAAAACCGGTTGAAGGTTTCTGTCGGCTGAATGAGCGACACCGGTTGAGCATTCCAACAGTATTTCCCTCCAGAAGCCATGAGAAAGTTGTCCGGCTGCAGGGACTGTGCGGGGGGAGTTATACTAACGTTACTGTCTGTACTTACTGGTGGCACAGACGCTGTTTCTTCCTTTCCTACACTGATAATACTCTTGCCTAACGATTGCGTCTGAAGCTGGGCTTGTAGCACAGCTATTCTCGCCGTAAGGCGAGAATTCTCCTGTATATTATGAGTACAGCGACTGCAATTAAAAGACATCATGTTAATGTTACTACTTAGCTTCGGCTGTTGAAGATGTTGATGAGCCATGTCCAGATAAAGCGTCCGGAGTGAAAAAGTTGAATAAGGGAAAAAAGTTGCGATGGAAAAACGGAAAATAACGTAAAGTTGGCAGCTAAAACGCACAGGAAAATGACTCTTCTGTCTCGGGATAAACGTCCGGGGTGAAAAAGTTTAACGAAAAAAGATGAGTGAGGACAGAACTAAAAAGTTGGTAAATTTGTTGAACACAGAGATTGATTAAACGTTTATTAAAAGTAAAACGTGAAATAGTTTGGCAGGTAGCCAAGTAGCAACAAACAGCAGAGCAGCACGGAGACAATGCGGAAGGGAGCTCATCTACTCAACAGTGTTGAGACGAGGTAGTGGTGCAGACACAGGGAGGGAGCTCGTCTACTCAACAGTGATGAGACGAGGTAGTGGTGCAGACAAGGAGGGAGCTCATCTACTCAACAGTGATGAGATAAGATAGTTGTGCAGACACAGGGAGGAAGCTCATCTACTCAACAGTGATGAGACGAGGTAGTGGTGCAGACACATTGAGGGAGCTCAAATACTCAACAGTGATGAGACAAGTTAGTGGTGCAGACACAGGAAGGGAGCTCATCTACTCAACAGTGATGAGACGAGGTAGTGGTGCAGACACAGGGAGGGAGCTCATCTACTCAACAGTGATGAGATGAGGTAGTGGTGCAGACACAAGGAGGGAGCTCATCTACTCAACAGTAATGAGACGAGGTCGGGGTGCAGACAGGGAGGGAGCTCATCTACTCAACAGTGATGAGACGAGGTAGTGGTGCAGATACAGGGAGGGAGCTCATCTACTCAACAGTGTTGAGACGAGGTAGTGGTGCAGACACAGGCAGGGAGCTCGTCTACTCATCAGTGATGAGATGAGGTAGTGGTGCAGACACAGGGAGGGAGCTCATCTACTCAACAGTGATGAGACGAGGTAGTGGTGCAGACAGGGAGTGAGCTCATCTACTCAACAGTGATGAGAGGAGGTAGTGGTGCAGACACAGGGAGGGAGCTCATCTACTCAACAGTGATGAAACGAGGTAGTGGTGCAGAAACAGGGAGGGAGCTCATCTACTCAACAGTGTTGAGACGAGGTAGTGGTGCAGACACAGGGAGGGAGCTCGTCTACTCAACAGTGATGAGACGAGGTAGTGGTGCAGACAAGGAGGGAGCTCATCTACTCAACAGTGATGAGATGAGGTAGTTGTGCAGACACAGGGAGGAAGCTCATCTACTCAACAGTGATGAGACGAGGTAGTGGTGCAGACACATTGAGGGAGCTCAAATACTCAACAGTGATGAGACAAGTTAATGGTGCAGACACAGGAAGGGAGCTCATCTACTCAACAGTGATGAGACGAGGTAGTGGTGCAGACACAGGGAGGGAGCTCATCTACTCAACAGTGATGAGACGAGGTAGTGGTGCAGACACAGGGAGGGAGCTCATCTACTCATCAGTGACGAGACGAGGTAGTGGTGCAGACAGGTAGGTAGCGCATCTACTCAACAGTGATGAGACGAGATAGTGGTGCAGACAGGGAGGGAGCACATCTACTCAACAGTGATGAGATGAGGTAGTGGTGCAGACACAGGGAGGGAGCTCATCTACTCAACAGTGATGAGATGAGGTAGTGGTGTAGACACAGGGAGGGATCTCATCTACTCAACAGTGATGAGACGAGGTAGTGGTGCAGACAGGGAGGGAGCTAATCTACTCAACAGTGATGAGATGAGGTAGTGGTGCAGACACAGGGAGGGAGCTCATCTACTCAACAGTGATGAGACGAGGTAGTGGTGCAGACAGGGAGGGAGCTCATCTACTCAACAGTGATGAGACGAGGTAGTGGTGCAGACACAGGGAGGGAGCTCATCTACTCAACAGTGTTGAGACGAGGTAGTGGTGCAGACACAGGGAGGGAGCTCGTCTACTCAACAGTGATGAGATGAGGTAGTGGTGCAGACACAGGGAGGGAGCTCATCTACTCAACAGTGATGAGACGAGGTAGTGGTGCAGACAGGGAGGGAGCTCATCTACTCAACAGTGATGAGACGAGGTAGTGGTGCAGACACAGGGAGGGAGCTCATCTACTCAACAGTGATGAGACGAGGTAGTAGTGCAGAAACAGGGAGGGAGCTCATCTACTCAACAGTGTTGAGACGAGGTAGTGGTGCAGACACAGGGAGGGAGCTCGTCTACTCAACAGTGATGAGACGAGGTAGTGGTGCAGACAAGGAGGGAGCTCATCTACTCAACAGTGATGAGATGAGGTAGTTGTGCAGACAGGGAGGAAGCTCATCTACTCAACAGTGATGAAACGAGGTAGTGGTGCAGATACATTGAGGGAGCTCAAATACTCAACAGTGATGAGACAAGTTAGTGGTGCAGACACAGGAAGGGAGCTCATCTACTCAACAGTGATGAGACGAGGTAGTGGTGCAGACACAGGGAGGGAGCTCATCTACTCAACAGTGATGAGACGAGGTAGTGGTGCAGACACAGGGAGGGAGCTCATCTACAAATCAGTGACGAGACGAGGTAGTGGTGCAGACAGGTAGGTAGCTCATCTACTCAACAGTGATGAGACGAGATAGTGGTGCAGACAGGGAGGGAGCACATCTACTCAACAGTGATGAGATGATGTAGTGGTGCAGACACAGGGAGGGAGCTCATCTACTCAACAGTGATGAGATGAGGTAGTGGTGCAGACACAGGGAGGGAGCTCATCTACTCAACATTGATGAGACGAGGTAGTGGTGTAGACACAGGGAGGGAGCTCATCTACTCAACAGTGATGAGACGAGGTAGTGGTGCAGACAGGGAGGGAGCACATCTACTCAACATTGATGAGACAAGGTAGTGGTGCAGAAACAGGGAGGGAGCTCATCTACTCAACAGTGATGACACGAGGTAGTGGTGCAGACAATGAGGGAGCTCATCTACTCAACAGTGATGAGACGAAGTAGTGGTGCAGACACAGGGAGGGAGCTCATCTACTCAACAGTGATGAGACGAGGTAGTGGTGCGACAAAGGGAGGGAGCTCATCTACTCAACAGTGATGAGACAAGGTAGTGGTGCAGACACAGGGAGGGAGCTCGTCTACTCAACAGTGATGAGACGAGGTAGTGGTGCAGACAAGGAGGGAGCTCATCTACTCAACAGTGATGAGATGAGGTAGTTGTGCAGACAGGGAGGAAGCTCATCTACTCAACAGTGATGAAACCAGGTAGTGGTGCAGATACATTGAGGGAGCTCAAATACTCAACAGTGATGAGACAAGTTAGTGGTGCATACACAGGAAGGGAGCTCATCTACTCAACAGTGATGAGACGAGGTAGTGGTGCAGACACAGGGAGGGAGCTCATCTACTCAACAGTGATGAGACGAGGTAGTGGTGCAGACACAGGGAGGGAGCTCATCTACAAATCAGTGACGAGACGAGGTAGTGGTGCAGACAGGTAGGTAGCTCATCTACTCAACAGTGATGAGACGAGATAGTGGTGCAGACGGGGAGGGAGCACATCTACTCAACAGTGATGAGATGATGTAGTGGTGCAGACACAGGGAGGGAGCTCATCTACTCAACAGTGATGAGATGAGGTAATGGTGCAAACACAGGGAGGGAGCTCATCTACTCAACATTGATGAGACGAGGTAGTGGTGTAGACACAGGGAGGGAGCTCATCTACTCAACAGTGATGAGACGAGGTAGTGGTGCAGACAGGGAGGGAGCACATCTACTCAACATTGATGAGACAAGGTAGTGGTGCAGAAACAGGGAGGGAGCTCATCTACTCAACAGTGATGACACGAGGTAGTGGTGCAGACAATGAGGGAGCTCATCTACTCAACAGTGATGAGACGAAGTAGTGGTGCAGACACAGGGAGGGAGCTCATCTACTCAACAGTGATGAGACGAGGTAGTGGTGCGACAAAGGGAGGGATCTCATCTACTCAACAGTGATGACACGAGGTAGTGGTGCAGACAAGGATGGAGCTCATCGACTCAGCAGTGATGAGATGAGGTAGTGGTGCAGACACAGGGAGGTAGCTCATCTACTCAACAGTGATGAGACGAGGTAGTGGTGCAGACAGGGAGGGAGCTCATCTACTCAACAGTGATGAGACTAGGTAGTGTTGCAGATAAGGAGGGAGCTCATCTACTCAACAGTGATGACATGAGGTAGTGGTGCAGACACAGGGAGAGAGCTCATCTACTCAACATTGATGAAACAAGGTAGTGGTAAATACAAGGAGGGAGCTCATCTACTCAACAGTGATGAGACGAGGTAATGGTGCAGACACGGAGGGATCTCATCTACTCAACAGTGATGAGACGAGGTAATGGTGCAGACAGGGAGGGAGCTCATCTACTCAACAGTGATGAGACTAGTTAATGGTGCAGACAGGGAGGGAGCTCATCTACTCAACAGTGATGAGACAAGGTAATGGTGCAGAAGGGAGGTAGCTCATCTACTCAACAGTGATGAGACGATGTAATGGTGCAGACAGGGAGGGAGCTCATCTACTCAACAGTGATGAGACGAGGTAATGGTGCAGACAGGGAGGGAGCTCATCTACTCAACAGTGATGAGACGAGGTAATGGTGCAGACAGGGAGGGAGCTCATCTACTCAACAGTGATGAGACGAGGTAGTGGTGCAGACACAGGGAGGGAGCTCATCTACTCAATAGTGATGAGACGAGGTATTGGTGCAGACAGGGAGGGAGATCATGTCCTCAAGAGTGATGAGACGAGGTAGTGGTGCAGACACAGAGAGGGAGCTCATCTACTCAACATTGATGAGACGAGGTAGTGGTGCAGACACAGGGAGGGAGCTCATCTACTCAACAGTATTATTATGACACGATGTAGTGGTGCAGACAAGGAGGGAGCTCATCTACTCAACAGTGATGAGATGAGGTAGTGGTGCAGACACAGGGAGGGAGCTCATCTACTCAACAGTGATGAGACGAGGTACTGGTGCAGACAGGGAGGGAGCTCATCCACTCAAGAGTGATGAGACGAGGTAGTGGTGCAGACACAGAGAGGGAGCTCATCTACTCAACAGTGATGAGACAAGGTAGTGGTGCAGACCCAGGGAGGGAGCTCATCTACTCAACTGTGATGAGACGAGGTAGTGGTGCAGACAGGGAGGGAGCTCATCTACTCAACAGTGATGAGACGAGGTAGTGGTGCAGATAAGGAGGGAGCTCATCTACTCAACAGTGATGAGATGAGGTAGTAGTGCAGACACAGGGAGAGAGCTCATCTACTCAACATTGATGAAACAAGGTAGTGGTAAAGACAAGGAGGTAGCTCATCTACTCAACAGTGATGAGAAAAGGTAGTGGTGCAGACAGGGAAGGAGCTCATCTACTCAACAGTGATGAGACGAGGTAATGGTGCAGACAGGGAGGGATCTCATCTACTCAACAGTGATGAGAAGAGGTAATGGTGCACACAGGGAGGGAGCGCATCTACTCAACAGTGATCAGACAAGGTAGTGGTGCAGACAGGGAGGGAGCTCATCTACTCAACAGTGATGAGACGAGGTAATGGTGCAGAAGGGAGGGAGCTCATCTACTCAACAGTGATGAGACGAGGGAATGGTGCAGACAGGGAGGGAGCTCATCTACTCAACATTGATGAGACAAGGTAGTGGTGCAGACACAGGGAGGGTGCTCATCTACTCAACAGTGATGAGACGAGGTAGTGGTGCAGACAGGGAGGGAGCACATCTACTCAACAGTGATGAGACAAGGTAGTGGTGCAGAAACAGGGAGGGAGCTCATCTACTCAAGAGTGATGAGACGAGGTAGTGGTGCAGACAGGGAGGGAGGTCATCTAAACAGTGATGAGACGAGGTAGTGGTGCAGACACAGGGAGAGAGCTCATCTACTCAACATTGATGAAACAAGGTAGTTCTGCAGACACAGGGAGAGAGCTCATCTACTCAACAGTGATGAGAAAGGGTAGTGGTGCAGACAGGGAAGGAGCTCATCTACTCTACAGTGATGAGACAAGGTAGTGGTGCAGACAGGGAGGGAGCTCATTTACTCAACAGTGATGAGACGAGGTAGTGGTGCAGACAGAGGGAGAGAGCTCATCTACTCAACATTGATGAAACAAGGTAGTTTTGCAGACACAGGGAGAGAGCTCATCTACTCAACAGTGATGAGAAAAGGTAGTGGTGCAGACAGGGAAGGAGCTCATCTACTCTACAGTGATGAGACGAGGTAGTGGTGCAGAAAGGGAGGGAGCTCATCTACTCAACAGTGATGAGACGAGGAAGTGTTGGAGACACAGGGAGGGAGCTCATCTACTCAACAGTGATGAGATGAGATAGTGGTACAGACAGGGAGTGAGGTCATCTTCTCGACAGTGATGAGATGAGGTAGTGGTGCAGACAGTGAGGGAGCTCATCTACTCAACAGTGATGAGACGAGGTAGTGGTGAAGACACAGGGAGGGATCTCATCTACTCAACAGTGATGAGACAAGGTAGTGTTGCAGACAGGGAGGGAGCTCATCTACTCAACAGTGATGAGACGAGGTAGTGGTGCAGATAAGGAGGGAGCTCATCTACTCAACAGTGATGAGATGAGGTAGTAGTGAAGACACAGGGAGAGAGCTCATCTACTCAACATTGATGAAACAAGGTAGTGGTAAAGACAAGGAGGTAGCTCATCTACTCAACAGTGATGAGAAAAGGTAGTGGTGCAGACAGGGAAGGAGCTCATCTACTCAACAGTGATGAGACGAGGTAATGGTGCAGACAGGGAGGGATCTCATCTACTCAACAGTGATGAGAAGAGGTAATGGTGCAGACAGGGAGGGAGCGCATCTACTCAACAGTGATCAGACAAGGTAGTGGTGCAGACAGGGAGGGAGCTCATCTACTCAACAGTGATGAGACGAGGTAATGGTGCAGACAGGGAGGGAGCTCATCTACTCAACAGTGATGAGACGAGGGAATGGTGCAGACAGGGAGGGAGCTCATCTACTCAACATTGATGAGACAAGGTAGTGGTGCAGACACAGGGAGGGTGCTCATCTACTCAACAGTGATGAGACGAGGTAGTGGTGCAGACAGGGAGGGAGCACATCTACTCAACAGTGATGAGACAAGGTAGTGGTGCAGAAACAGGGAGGGAGCTCATCTACTCAACAGTGATGAGACGAGGTAGTGGTGCAGACAGGGAGGGAGGTCATCTAAACAGTGATGAGACGAGGTAGTGGTGCAGACACAGGGAGAGAGCTCATCTACTCAACATTGATGAAACAAGGTAGTTCTGCAGACACAGGGAGAGAGCTCATCTACTCAACAGTGATGAGAAAGGGTAGTGGTGCAGACAGGGAAGGAGCTCATCTACTCTACAGTGATGAGACAAGGTAGTGGTGCAGACAGGGAGGGAGCTCATTTACTCAACAGTGATGAGACGAGGTAGTGGTGCAGACAGGGAGGGAGGTCATCTATTCAACAGTGATGAGACGAGGTAGTGGTGCAGACAGAGGGAGAGAGCTCATCTACTCAACATTGATGAAACAAGGTAGTTTTGCAGACACAGGGAGAGAGCTCATCTACTCAACAGTGATGAGAAAAGGTAGTGGTGCAGACAGGGAAGGAGCTCATCTACTCTACAGTGATGAGACGAGGTAGTGGTGCAGAAAGGGAGGGAGCTCATCTACTCAACAGTGATGAGACGAGGAAGTGTTGGAGACACAGGGAGGGAGCTCATCTACTCAACAGTGATGAGATGAGATAGTGGTACAGACAGGGAGTGAGGTCATCTTCTCGACAGTGATGAGATGAGGTAGTGGTGCAGACAGTGAGGGAGCTCATCTACTCAACAGTGATGAGACGAGGTAGTGGTGAAGACACAGGGAGGGATCTCATCTACTCAACAGTGATGAGACAAGGTAGTGTTGCAGAAAGGGAGGGAGCTCATCTACTCAACAGTGATGAGACGTGGTAGTGGTGCAGACACAGGGAGGGAGCTCATCTACTCAAGAGTGATGAGACGAGGTAGTTGTGCAGACACAGGGAGAGAGCTCATTCACTCAACAGTGATGAGACGAGGTACTGTTGCATAAAGGGAGGGAGCTCATCTTCTCAACAGTGATGAGATGAGGTAGTGGTGCAGACACAGGGAGGGAGCTCATCTTCTCAACAGTGATGAGACAAGGTAGTGGTGCAGACACAGGGAAGGAGCTCATCTACTCAACAGTGATGAGATGAGGTAGTAGTGCAGACAGAGATGGAGCAGATCTACTCAACAGTGATGAGAAGAGGTAGTGGTGCAGAAACAGGGAGGGTGCTCATCTACTCAGCAGTGATGAGACGAGGTAGTGGTGCAGACACAGGGAGGGAGCTCATCTACTCAACAGTATTATTATGACACGATGTAGTTGTGCAGACAAGGAGGGAGCTCATCTACTCAACAGTGATGAGATGAGGTAGTGGTGCAGACACAGGGAGGGAGCTCATCTACTCAATAGTGATGAGACGAGGTATTGGTGCAGACAGGGAGGGAGATCATCTCCTCAAGAGTGATGAGACGAGGTAGTGGTGCAGACACAGAGAGGGAGCTCATCTACTCAACATTGATGAGACGAGGTAGTGGTGCAGACACAGGGAGGGAGCTCATCTACTCAACAGTATTATTATGACACGATGTAGTGGTGCAGACAAGGAGGGAGCTCATCTACTCAACAGTGATGAGATGAGGTAGTGGTGCAGACACAGGGAGGGAGCTCATCTACTCAACAGTGATGAGACGAGGTACTGGTGCAGACAGGGAGGGAGCTCATCTACTCAAGAGTGATGAGACGAGGTAGTGGTGCAGACACAGAGAGGGAGCTCATCTACTCAACAGTGATGAGACAAGGTAGTGGTGCAGACCCAGGGAGGGAGCTCATCTACTCAACAGTGATGACACGAGGTAGTGGTGCAGACAAGGAGGTTGCTCATCTACTCAACAGTGATGAGATGAGGTAGTGGTGCAGACACAGGGAGGGAGCTCATCTACTCAACTGTGATGAAACGAGGTAGTGGTGCAGACAGGGAGGGAGCTCATCTACTCAACAGTGATGAGACGAGGTAGTGGTGCAGATAAGGAGGGAGCTCATCTACTCAACAGTGATGAGATGAGGTAGTAGTGCAGACACAGGGAGAGAGCTCATCTACTCAACATTGATGAAACAAGGTAGTGGTAAAGACAAGGAGGTAGCTCATCTACTCAACAGTGATGAGAAAAGGTAGTGGTGCAGACAGGGAAGGAGCTCATCTACTCAACAGTGATGAGACGAGGTAATGGTGCAGACAGGGAGGGATCTCATCTACTCAACAGTGATGAGAAGAGGTAATGGTGCAGACAGGGAGGGAGCGCATCTACTCAACAGTGATCAGACAAGGTAGTGGTGCAGACAGGGAGGGAGCTCATCTACTCAACAGTGATGAGACGAGGTAATGGTGCAGAAGGGAGGGAGCTCATCTACTCAACAGTGATGAGACGAGGGAATGGTGCAGACAGGGAGGGAGCTCATCTACTCAACATTGATGAGACAAGGTAGTGGTGCAGACACAGGGAGGGTGCTCATCTACTCAACAGTGATGAGACGAGGTAGTGGTGCAGACAGGGAGGGAGCACATCTACTCAACAGTGATGAGACAAGGTAGTGGTGCAGAAACAGGGAGGGAGCTCATCTACTCAACAGTGATGAGACGAGGTAGTGGTGCAGACAGGGAGGGAGGTCATCTAAACAGTGATGAGACGAGGTAGTGGTGCAGACACAGGGAGAGAGCTCATCTACTCAACATTGATGAAACAAGGTAGTTCTGCAGACACAGGGAGAGAGCTCATCTACTCAACAGTGATGAGAAAGGGTAGTGGTGCAGACAGGGAAGGAGCTCATCTACTCTACAGTGATGAGACAAGGTAGTGGTGCAGACAGGGAGGGAGCTCATTTACTCAACAGTGATGAGACGAGGTAGTGGTGCAGACAGAGGGAGAGAGCTCATCTACTCAACATTGATGAAACAAGGTAGTTTTGCAGACACAGGGAGAGAGCTCATCTACTCAACAGTGATGAGAAAAGGTAGTGGTGCAGACAGGGAAGGAGCTCATCTACTCTACAGTGATGAGACGAGGTAGTGGTGCAGAAAGGGAGGGAGCTCATCTACTCAACAGTGATGAGACGAGGAAATGTTGGAGACACAGGGAGGGAGCTCATCTACTCAACAGTGATGAGATGAGATAGTGGTACAGACAGGGAGTGAGGTCATCTTCTCGACAGTGATGAGATGAGGTAGTGGTGCAGACAGTGAGGGAGCTCATCTACTCAACAGTGATGAGACGAGGTAGTGGTGAAGACACAGGGAGGGATCTCATCTACTCAACAGTGATGAGACAAGGTAGTGTTGCAGACAGGGAGGGAGCTCATCTACTCAACAGTGATGAGACGAGGTAGTGGTGCAGATAAGGAGGGAGCTCATCTACTCAACAGTGATGAGATGAGGTAGTAGTGCAGACACAGGGAGAGAGCTCATCTACTCAACATTGATGAAACAAGGTAGTGGTAAAGACAAGGAGGTAGCTCATCTACTCAACAGTGATGAGAAAAGGTAGTGGTGCAGACAGGGAAGGAGCTCATCTACTCAACAGTGATGAGACGAGGTAATGGTGCAGACAGGGAGGGATCTCATCTACTCAACAGTGATGAGAAGAGGTAATGGTGCAGACAGGGAGGGAGCGCATCTACTCAACAGTGATCAGACAAGGTAGTGGTGCAGACAGGGAGGGAGCTCATCTACTCAACAGTGATGAGACGAGGTAATGGTGCAGAAGGGAGGGAGCTCATCTACTCAACAGTGATGAGACGAGGGAATGGTGCAGACAGGGAGGGAGCTCATCTACTCAACATTGATGAGACAAGGTAGTGGTGCAGACACAGGGAGGGTGCTCATCTACTCAACAGTGATGAGACGAGGTAGTGGTGCAGACAGGGAGGGAGCACATCTACTCAACAGTGATGAGACAAGGTAGTGGTGCAGAAACAGGGAGGGAGCTCATCTACTCAACAGTGATGAGACGAGGTAGTGGTGCAGACAGGGAGGGAGGTCATCTAAACAGTGATGAGACGAGGTAGTGGTGCAGACACAGGGAGAGAGCTCATCTACTCAACATTGATGAAACAAGGTAGTTCTGCAGACACAGGGAGAGAGCTCATCTACTCAACAGTGATGAGAAAGGGTAGTGGTGCAGACAGGGAAGGAGCTCATCTACTCTACAGTGATGAGACAAGGTAGTGGTGCAGACAGGGAGGGAGCTCATTTACTCAACAGTGATGAGACGAGGTAGTGGTGCAGACAGGGAGGGAGGTCATCTATTCAACAGTGATGAGACGAGGTAGTGGTGCAGACAGAGGGAGAGAGCTCATCTACTCAACATTGATGAAACAAGGTAGTTTTGCAGACACAGGGAGAGAGCTCATCTACTCAACAGTGATGAGAAAAGGTAGTGGTGCAGACAGGGAAGGAGCTCATCTACTCTACAGTGATGAGACGAGGTAGTGGTGCAGAAAGGGAGGGAGCTCATCTACTCAACAGTGATGAGACGAGGAAGTGTTGGAGACACAGGGAGGGAGCTCATCTACTCAACAGTGATGAGATGAGATAGTGGTACAGACAGGGAGTGAGGTCATCTTCTCGACAGTGATGAGATGAGGTAGTGGTGCAGACAGTGAGGGAGCTCATCTACTCAACAGTGATGAGACGAGGTAGTGGTGAAGACACAGGGAGGGATCTCATCTACTCAACAGTGATGAGACAAGGTAGTGTTGCAGAAAGGGAGGGAGCTCATCTACTCAACAGTGATGAGACGTGGTAGTGGTGCAGACACAGGGAGGGAGCTCATCTACTCAAGAGTGATGAGACGAGGTAGTTGTGCAGACACAGGGAGAGAGCTCATTCACTCAACAGTGATGAGACGAGGTACTGTTGCATAAAGGGAGGGAGCTCATCTTCTCAACAGTGATGAGATGAGGTACTGGTGCAGACACAGGGAGGGAGCTCATCTTCTCAACAGTGATGAGACAAGGTAGTGGTGCAGACACAGGGAAGGAGCTCATCTACTCAACAGTGATGAGATGAGGTAGTAGTGCAGACAGAGATTGAGCAGATCTACTCAACAGTGATGAGAAGAGGTAGTGGTGCAGAAACAGGGAGGGTGCTCATCTACTCAGCAGTGATGAGACGAGGTAGTGGTGCAGACACAAGGAGGGAGCTCATCTACTCAACAGTGATGAGACGAGGTAGTGGTGCAGACAGGGATGGAGCACATCTACTCAACAGTGATGAGACGAGGTAGTGGTGCAGAAACAGGGAGGGAGCTCATCTATTCAACAGTGATGAGATGAGTTAGTGGTGCAGACACAGGGAGGGAGCTCGTCTACTCAACAGTAATGTGACAAAGTAGTGGTGCAGACACAGGGAGGGAGCTCATCTACTCAACAGTAATGAGACGAGGTAGTGGTGCAGACACAGGGAGGGAGCTCATCCAATCAACAGTAATGAGACGAGGTAGTGGTGCAGACACAGGGAGGGAGCTCATCTACTCAACAGTAATGAGACGAGGTAGTGGTGCAGACACAGGGAGGGAGCTCATCTACTCAACAGTAATGAGACGAGGTAGTGGTGCAGACACAGGGAGGGAGCTCATCTACTCAACAGTAATGAGACGAGGTAGTGGTGCAGACAGGGAAGGAGCTCATCTACTCAACAGTGATGACATGAGGTAGTGGTGCAGACACAGGGAGGGAGCTCATCTACTCAACAGTGATGAGAAAAGGTAGTGGTGCAGACAGAGAAGGAGCTCATCTACTCAACAGTGATGAGACGAGGTAATGGTGCAGACAGGGAGGGATCTCATCTACTCAACAGTGATGAGACGAGGTAATGGTGCAGACAGGGAGGGAGCTAGTGGTGCAGACATAGGGAGTGATCTCATCTACTCAACAGTGATGAGACGAGGTAGTGGTACAGACAGGGAGGGAGTTCATCTTTTTGACAATGATGAGACGAGGTAATGGTGCAGACACAGGGAGGGAGGTCATCTACTCAACTGTGATGGGACGAGGGAAGTGGTGCAGACACTGGGATGGAGCTCATCTACTCAACAGTGATGAGACTAGGTAGTGGTGCAGAAAGGGAAGGAGGGAGCTCATCTAATCAACAGTGATGAGACGAGGTAGTGGTATAGGCAGGGAAGGAGGGAGCTCATCTAATCAACAGTGATGAGACGAGGTAGTGGTAAAGACAGGGAACAAGTGAGCTAATCTAATCAACAGTGATGAGACGAGGTAGTGTTGGAGACACAGGGAGGGAGCTCATCTACTCAACAGTGATGAGACGAGATAGTGGGACAGACAGGGAGGGAGGTCATCTTCTCGACAGTGATGAAACGAGGTAATGGTGCAGACACAGGGAGGGATTTCATCTACTCAACAGTGATGAGACGAGGTAGTGGTGCAGACACAGGGAGGGAGCTCGTCTACTCAACAGTGATGAGATGAGGTAGTGGTGCAGACACAGGGAGGGAGCTCATCTACTCAACAGTGATGAGACGAGGTAGTGGTGCAGACAGGGAGGGAGCTCATCTACTCAACAGTGATGAGACGAGGTAGTGGTGCAGACACAGGGAGGGAGCTCATCTACTCAACAGTGATGAGACGAGGTAGTAGTGCAGAAACAGGGAGGGAGCTCATCTACTCAACAGTGTTGAGACGAGGTAGTGGTGCAGACACAGGGAGGGAGCTCGTCTACTCAACAGTGATGAGACGAGGTAGTGGTGCAGACAAGGAGGGAGCTCATCTACTCAACAGTGATGAGATGAGGTAGTTGTGCAGACAGGGAGGAAGCTCATCTACTCAACAGTGATGAAACGAGGTAGTGGTGCAGATACATTGAGGGAGCTCAAATACTCAACAGTGATGAGACAAGTTAGTGGTGCAGACACAGGAAGGGAGCTCATCTACTCAACAGTGATGAGACGAGGTAGTGGTGCAGACACAGGGAGGGAGCTCATCTACTCAACAGTGATGAGACGAGGTAGTGGTGCAGACACAGGGAGGGAGCTCATCTACAAATCAGTGACGAGACGAGGTAGTGGTGCAGACAGGTAGGTAGCTCATCTACTCAACAGTGATGAGACGAGATAGTGGTGCAGACAGGGATGGAGCACATCTACTCAACAGTGATGAGATGATGTAGTGGTGCAGACACAGGGAGGGAGCTCATCTACTCAACAGTGATGAGATGAGGTAGTGGTGCAGACACAGGGAGGGAGCTCATCTACTCAACATTGATGAGACGAGGTAGTGGTGTAGACACAGGGAGGGAGCTCATCTACTCAACAGTGATGAGACGAGGTAGTGGTGCAGACAGGGAGGGAGCACATCTACTCAACATTGATGAGACAAGGTAGTGGTGCAGAAACAGGGAGGGAGCTCATCTACTCAACAGTGATGACACGAGGTAGTGGTGCAGACAATGAGGGAGCTCATCTACTCAACAGTGATGAGACGAAGTAGTGGTGCAGACACAGGGAGGGAGCTCATCTACTCAACAGTGATGAGACGAGGTGGTGGTGCGACAAAGGGAGGGAGCTCATCTACTCAACAGTGATGACACGAGGTAGTGGTGCAGACAATGAGGGAGCTCATCTACTCAACAGTGATGAGACGAAGTAGTGGTGCAGACACAGGGAGGGAGCTCATCTACTCAACAGTGATGAGACGAGGTAGTGGTGCGACAAAGGGAGGGAGCTCATCTACTCAACAGTGATGACACGAGGTAGTGGTGCAGACAAGGATGGAGCTCATCGACTCAGCAGTGATGAGATGAGGTAGTGGTGCAGACACAGGGAGGTAGCTCATCTACTCAACAGTGATGAGACGAGGTAGTGGTGCAGACAGGGAGGGAGCTCATCTACTCAACAGTGATGAGACTAGGTAGTGTTGCAGATAAGGAGGGAGCTCATCTACTCAACAGTGATGACATGAGGTAGTGGTGCAGACACAGGGAGAGAGCTCATCTACTCAACATTGATGAAACAAGGTAGTGGTAAATACAAGGAGGGAGCTCATCTACTCAACAGTGATGAGACGAGGTAATGGTGCAGACACGGAGGGATCTCATCTACTCAACAGTGATGAGACGAGGTAATGGTGCAGACAGGGAGGGAGCTCATCTACTCAACAGTGATGAGACTAGTTAATGGTGCAGACAGGGAGGGAGCTCATCTACTCAACAGTGATGAGACAAGGTAATGGTGCAGAAGGGAGGTAGCTCATCTACTCAACAGTGATGAGACGATGTAATGGTGCAGACAGGGAGGGAGCTCATCTACTCAACAGTGATGAGACGAGGTAATGGTGCAGACAGGGAGGGAGCTCATCTACTCAACAGTGATGAGACGAGGTAATGGTGCAGACAGGGAGGGAGCTCATCTACTCAACAGTGATGAGACGAGGTAGTGGTGCAGACACAGGGAGGGAGCTCATCTACTCAATAGTGATGAGACGAGGTATTGGTGCAGACAGGGAGGGAGCTCTTCTCCTCAAGAGTGATGAGATGAGGTAGTGGTGCAGACACAGAGAGGGAGCTCATCTACTCAACATTGATGAGACGAGGTAGTGGTGCAGACACAGGGAGGGAGCTCATCTACTCAACAGTATTATTATGACACGATGTAGTGGTGCAGACAAGGAGGGAGCTCATCTACTCAACAGTGATGAGATGAGGTAGTGGTGCAGACACAGGGAGGGAGCTCATCTACTCAACAGTGATGAGACGAGGTACTGGTGCAGACAGTGAGGGAGCTCATCTACTCAAGAGTGATGAGACGAGGTAGTGGTGCAGACACAGAGAGGGAGCTCATCTACTCAACAGTGATGAGACAAGGTAGTGGTGCAGACCCAGGGAGGGAGCTCATCTACTCAACAGTGATGACACGAGGTAGTGGTGCAGACAAGGATGTTGCTCATCTACTCAACAGTGATGAGATGAGGTAGTGGTGCAGACACAGGGAGGGAGCTCATCTACTCAACTGTGATGAGACGAGGTAGTGGTGCAGACAGGGAGGGAGCTCATCTACTCAACAGTGATGAGACGAGGTAGTGGTGCAGATAAGGAGGGAGCTCATCTACTCAACAGTGATGAGATGAGGTAGTAGTGCAGACACAGGGAGAGAGCTCATCTACTCAACATTGATGAAACAAGGTAGTGGTAAAGACAAGGAGGTAGCTCATCTACTCAACAGTGATGAGAAAAGGTAGTGGTGCAGATAGGGAAGGAGCTCATTTACTCAACAGTGATGAGACGAGGTAATGGTGCAGACAGGGAGGGATCTCATCTACTCAACAGTGATGAGAAGAGGTAATGGTGCAGACAGGGAGGGAGCGCATCTACTCAACAGTGATCAGACAAGGTAGTGGTGCAGACAGGGAGGGAGCTCATCTACTCAACAGTGATGAGACGAGGTAATGGTGCAGAAGGGAGGGAGCTCATCTACTCAACAGTGATGAGACGAGGGAATGGTGCAGACAGGGAGGGAGCTCATCTACTCAACATTGATGAGACAAGGTAGTGGTGCAGACACAGGGAGGGTGCTCATCTACTCAACAGTGATGAGACGAGGTAGTGGTGCAGACAGGGAGGGAGCACATCTACTCAACAGTGATGAGACAAGGTAGTGGTGCAGAAACAGGGAGGGAGCTCATCTACTCAACAGTGATGAGACGAGGTAGTGGTGCAGACAGGGAGGGAGGTCATCTAAACAGTGATGAGACGAGGTAGTGGTGCAGACACAGGGAGAGAGCTCATCTACTCAACATTGATGAAACAAGGTAGTTCTGCAGACACAGGGAGAGAGCTCATCTACTCAACAGTGATGAGAAAGGGTAGTGGTGCAGACAGGGAAGGAGCTCATCTACTCTACAGTGATGAGACAAGGTAGTGGTGCAGACAGGGAGGGAGCTCATTTACTCAACAGTGATGAGACGAGGTAGTGGTGCAGACAGAGGGAGAGAGCTCATCTACTCAACATTGATGAAACAAGGTAGTTTTGCAGACACAGGGAGAGAGCTCATCTACTCAACAGTGATGAGAAAAGGTAGTGGTGCAGACAGGGAAGGAGCTCATCTACTCTACAGTGATGAGACGAGGTAGTGGTGCAGAAAGGGAGGGAGCTCATCTACTCAACAGTGATGAGACGAGGAAGTGTTGGAGACACAGGGAGGGAGCTCATCTACTCAACAGTGATGAGATGAGATAGTGGTACAGACAGGGATTGAGGTCATCTTCTCGACAGTGATGAGATGAGGTAGTGGTGCAGACAGTGAGGGAGCTCATCTACTCAACAGTGATGAGACGAGGTAGTGGTGAAGACACAGGGAGGGATCTCATCTACTCAACAGTGATGAGACAAGGTAGTGTTGCAGACAGGGAGGGAGCTCATCTACTCAACAGTGATGAGACGAGGTAGTGGTGCAGATAAGGAGGGAGCTCATCTACTCAACAGTGATGAGATGAGGTAGTAGTGCAGACACAGGGAGAGAGCTCATCTACTCAACATTGATGAAACAAGGTAGTGGTAAAGACAAGGAGGTAGCTCATCTACTCAACAGTGATGAGAAAAGGTAGTGGTGCAGACAGGGAAGGAGCTCATCTACTCAACAGTGATGAGACGAGGTAATGGTGCAGACAGGGAGGGATCTCATCTACTCAACAGTGATGAGAAGAGGTAATGGTGCAGACAGGGAGGGAGCGCATCTACTCAACAGTGATCAGACAAGGTAGTGGTGCAGACAGGGAGGGAGCTCATCTACTCAACAGTGATGAGACGAGGTAATGGTGCAGAAGGGAGGGAGCTCATCTACTCAACAGTGATGAGACGAGGGAATGGTGCAGACAGGGAGGGAGCTCATCTACTCAACATTGATGAGACAAGGTAGTGGTGCAGACACAGGGAGGGTGCTCATCTACTCAACAGTGATGAGACGAGGTAGTGGTGCAGACAGGGAGGGAGCACATCTACTCAACAGTGATGAGACAAGGTAGTGGTGCAGAAACAGGGAGGGAGCTCATCTACTCAACAGTGATGAGACGAGGTAGTGGTGCAGACAGGGAGGGAGGTCATCTAAACAGTGATGAGACGAGGTAGTGGTGCAGACACAGGGAGAGAGCTCATCTACTCAACATTGATGAAACAAGGTAGTTCTGCAGACACAGGGAGAGAGCTCATCTACTCAACAGTGATGAGAAAGGGTAGTGGTGCAGACAGGGAAGGAGCTCATCTACTCTACAGTGATGAGACAAGGTAGTGGTGCAGACAGGGAGGGAGCTCATTTACTCAACAGTGATGAGACGAGGTAGTGGTGCAGACAGGGAGGGAGGTCAGCTATTCAACAGTGATGAGACGAGGTAGTGGTGCAGACAGAGGGAGAGAGCTCATCTACTCAACATTGATGAAACAAGGTAGTTTTGCAGACACAGGGAGAGAGCTCATCTACTCAACAGTGATGAGAAAAGGTAGTGGTGCAGACAGGGAAGGAGCTCATCTACTCTACAGTGATGAGACGAGGTAGTGGTGCAGAAAGGGAGGGAGCTCATCTACTCAACAGTGATGAGACGAGGAAGTGTTGGAGACACAGGGAGGGAGCTCATCTACTCAACAGTGATGAGATGAGATAGTGGTACAGACAGGGAGTGAGGTCATCTTCTCGACAGTGATGAGATGAGGTAGTGGTACAGACAGTGAGGGAGCTCATCTACTCAACAGTGATGAGACGAGGTAGTGGTGAAGACACAGGGAGGGATCTCATCTACTCAACAGTGATGAGACAAGGTAGTGTTGCAGAAAGGGAGGGAGCTCATTTACTCAACAGTGATGAGACGTGGTAGTGGTGCAGACACAGGGAGGGAGCTCATCTACTCAAGAGTGATGAGACGAGGTAGTTGTGCAGACACAGGGAGAGAGCTCATTCACTCAACAGTGATGAGACGAGGTACTGTTGCATAAAGGGAGGGAGCTCATCTTCTCAACAGTGATGAGATGAGGTAGTGGTGCAGACACAGGGAGGGAGCTCATCTTCTCAACAGTGATGAGACAAGGTAGTGGTGCAGACACAGGGAAGGAGCTCATCTACTCAACAGTGATGAGATGAGGTAGTAGTGCAGACAGAGATGGAGCAGATCTACTCAACAGTGATGAGAAGAGGTAGTGGTGCAGAAACAGGGAGGGTGCTCATCTACTCAGCAGTGATGAGACGAGGTAGTGGTGCAGACACAAGGAGGGAGCTCATCTACTCAACAGTGATGAGACGAGGTAGTGGTGCAGACAGGGATGGAGCACATCTACTCAACAGTGATGAGACGAGGTAGTGGTGCAGAAACAGGGAGGGAGCTCATCTATTCAACAGTGATGAGATGAGTTAGTGGTGCAGACACAGGGAGGGAGCTCGTCTACTCAACAGTAATGTGACAAAGTAGTGGTGCAGACACAGGGAGGGAGCTCATCTACTCAACAGTAATGATACGAGGTAGTGGTGCAGACACAGGGAGGGAGCTCATCCACTCAACAGTAATGAGACGAGGTAGTGGTGCAGACACAGGGAGGGAGCTCATCTACTCAAAAGTAATGAGACGAGGTAGTGGTGCAGACACAGGGAGGGAGCTCATCTACTCAACAGTAATGAGACGAGGTAGTGGTGCAGACACAGGGAGGGAGCTCATCTACTCAACAGTAATGAGACGAGGTAGTGGTGCAGACAGGGAAGGAGCTCATCTACTCAACAGTGATGACATGAGGTAGTGGTGCAGACACAGGGAGGGAGCTCATCTACTCAACAGTGATGAGAAAAGGTAGTGGTGCAGACAGGGAAGGAGCTAATCTACTCAACAGTGATGAGACGAGGTAATGGTGCAGACAGGGAGGGATCTCATCTACTCAACAGTGATGAGACGAGGTAATGGTGCAGACAGGGAGGGAGCTAGTGGTGCAGACATAGGGAGTGATCTCATCTACTCAACAGTGATGAGACGAGGTAGTGGTACAGACAGGGAGGGAGTTCATCTTTTTGACAATGATGAGACGAGGTAATGGTGCAGACACAGGGAGGGAGGTCATCTACTCAACTGTGATGGGACGAGGGAAGTGGTGCAGACACTGGGATGGAGCTCATCTACTCAACAGTGATGAGACTAGGTAGTGGTGCAGAAAGGGAAGGAGGGAGCTCATCTAATCAACAGTGATGAGACGAGGTAGTGGTATAGGCAGGGAAGGAGGGAGCTCATCTAATCAACAGTGATGAGACGAGGTAGTGGTAAAGACAGGGAACAAGTGAGCTAATCTAATCAACAGTGATGAGACGAGGTAGTGTTGGAGACACAGGGAGGGAGCTCATCTACTCAACAGTGATGAGACGAGATAGTGGGACAGACAGGGAGGGAGGTCATCTTCTCGACAGTGATGAAACGAGGTAATGGTGCAGACACAGGGAGGGATTTCATCTACTCAACAGTGATGAGACGAGGTAGTGGTGCAGACACCGGGACGGAGCTCTTCTACTCAACTGTGATGAGACGAGGTAGTGTTGCATAAAGGGAGGGAGATCATCTTCTCAACAGTGATGAGATGAGGTAGTGGTGCAGACAGGGAGAGAGGGAGCTCATCTAATCAACAGTGATGAGACGAGGTAGTGTTGCAGACACAGGGAGGGAGTTCATCTACTCAACAGTGATGAGATGAGGTTGTGGTAAAGACAGGGAGGGAGGGAGCTCATCTACTCAACAGTGACGATACGAGGTAGTGGTGCAGACATGGAGAGAGGGAGCTCATCTACTCAACAGTGATAAGACGAGGTAGTGGTGCTGACACAGGGAGGAAGCTCATCTACTCAACAGTGATGAGACGAGGTAGTGGTACAGACAGGGAGGGAGTTCATCTTCTCGACAGTGATGAGACGAGGTAATGGTGCAGACAGGAAAGGAGGGAGCTCATCTAATCAACAGTGATGAGACGAGGTAGTGGTATAGACAGGAAAGGAGGGAGCTCATCTAATCAACAGTGATGAGACGAGGTAGGGGTATAGACAGGGAAGGAGGGAGCTCATCTAATCAACAGTGATGAGACGAGGTAGTGTTGGAGACACAGGGAGGGAGCACATCTACTCAACAGTGATGAGATGAGGTAGTGGTGCAGACAGTGAGGGAGCTCATCTAGTCAACAGTGATGAGACGAGGTAGTGGTGAAGACACAGGGAGGGATCTCATCTACTCAACAGTGATGAGACGAGGTAGTGTTGCAGAAAGGGAGGGAGCTCATCTACTCAACAGTGATGAGATGAGGTAGTGGTACAGACACAGAGAGGAAGCTCATGTGCTCAAGAGTGATGAGACGAGGTAGTGGTGCAGACACAGGAAGTGATCTCTTCTACTCAACAGTGATTAGACGAGGTAATGGTACAGACAGGGAGGGAGTTCATCTTCTCGACAGTGATGAGATGAGGTAATGGTGCAGACACAGGGAGGGAGTTCATCTACTCAACAGTGATGAGACGAGGTTGTGGTAAAGACAGGGAGGGAGGGAGCTCATCTAATCAACAGTGATGAGACGAGGTAGTGTTGCAGACGCAGGGAGGGAGCTCATCTACTCAACAGTGATGAGACGAGGTAGTGGTGTAGACACAGGGAGGGAGCTAATCTACTCAACAGTGATGAGATGAGTTAGTGGTGCAGACAGGGAGGGAGGGAGCTCATCTTCTCAACAGTGTTGAGACAATGTAGTCGTGCAGACACAGGAAGGGAGCTCATCTAGTCAACAGTGATGAGATGATGTGGTGGTGCAGACACAGGGAGGGAGCTCATCTACTCGATAGTGATGAGACGAGGTAGTGTTGCAGACACAGGGAGGGAGCTCATCTACTCAACAGTGATGACACAAGGTAGTGGTGCAGACAGGGAGGGAGGAAGCTCATCTACTCGATAGTGATGAGATGAGGTAGTGTTGCAGACACAGGGAGGGAGCTAATCTACTCAACATTGATGAGACGAGGTAGTGGTGCAGACACAGGGAGTGAGCTCATCTACTCAACTGTGATGAGACGAGGTAGTGGTACAGACAGGGAGGGAGTTCATCTTCTCGACAGTGATGAGACGAGGTAATGGTGCAGACACAGGGAGGGAGCTCATCTACTCAACTGTGATGGGACGAGGGAAGTGGTGCAGACACTGGGATGGAGCTCATCTACTCAACAGTGATGAGACGAGGTAGTGGTTCAGACAGTTAAGGAGGGAGCTCATCTAATCAACAGTGATGAGACGAGGTAGTGGTATAGACAGGGAAGGAGGGAGCTCATCTAATCAACAGTTATGAGACAAGGTCTTGGTATAGACAGGGAAGGAGGTAGCTCATCTAATCAACAGTGATGAGACAGGGTAGTGTTGGAGACACAGGGAGGGAGCTCATCTACTCAACAGTGATGAGATGAGATAATGGTACAGACAGGGAGGGAGGTCATCTTCTCGACAGTGATGAGATGAGGTAGTGGTGCAGACAGTGAGGGAACTCATCTAGTCAACAGTGATGAGACGAGGTAGTGGTGAAGACACAGGAAGGGAGCTCATCTACTCAACAGTGATGAGACGAGGTAGTGTTGCATAAAGGGAGGGAGCTCATCTTCTCAACAGTGATGAGATGAGGTAGTGGTGCAGAAACAGAGAGGAAGCTCATGTACTCAAGAGTGATGAGACGAGGTAGTGGTTCAGACACAGGAAGTGATCTCATCTACTCAACAGTGATGAGACGAGGTAGTGGTATAGACAAGGAAGGAGGAAGCTCATCTACTCAACAGTGATGAGATGAGATAATGGTACAGACAGGGAGGGAGGTCATCTTCTCGACAGTGATGAGATGAGGTAGTGGTGCAGACAGTGAGGGAGCTCATCTAGTCAACAGTGATGAGACGAGGTAGTGGTGAAGACACAGGGAGGGATCTCATCTACTCAACAGTGATGAGATGAGGTAGTGGTTCAGACACAGGAAGTGATCTCATCTAGTCAACAGTGATGAGACAAGGTAGTGGTATAGACAGGGAAGGAGGGAGCTCATCTAATCAACAGTGATGAAACGAGGTAATGGTGCAGACACAGGGAGGGAGTTCATCTACTCAACAGTGATGAGACGAGGTAGTGGTGAAGACACCGGGGGGAGCTCTTCTACTCAACTGTGATGAGACGAAGTAGTGTTGCATAAAGGGAGGGAGCTCATCTTCTCAACAGTGATGAGATGAGGTAGTGGTGCAGACACAGAGAGGAAGCTCATCTACTCAACAGTGATTAGACGAGGTAGTGGTACAGACAGGGAGGGAGTTCATCTTCTCGACAGTAATGAGATGAGGTAAGGGTGCAGACACAGGGAGGGAGTTCATCTACTCAACAGTGATGAGACGAGGTTGTGGTAAAGACAGGGAGGAAGGGAGCTCATCTAATCAACAGTGATGAGAAGAGGTAGTGGTGAATATACAGGGAGGGAGCTCATCTACTCAACAGTGATGAGACAAGATAGTGGTACAGACAGGGAGGGAGGTCATCTTCTCGAAAGTGATGAAACGAGGTAATGGTGCAGACAAAGGGAGGGAGTTCATCTACTCAACAGTGATGAGATGAGGTTGTGGTAAAGACAGGGAGGGAGGGAGCTCATCTACTCAACAGTGACGATACGAGGTAGTGGTGCAGACATGGAGGGAGCTCATCTACTCTACAGTGATGAGACGAGGTAGTGGTGAAGATACATGGAGGGATCTCATCTACTCAACAGTGATAAGATGAGGTAGTGGTGCAGAAACAGGGAGGGAGCTCATCTACTCAACAGTGATGAGATGAGTTAGTGGTGCAGACAGGGAGGGAGGGAGCTCATCTTCTCAACCGTGTTGAGACGATGTAGTGGTGCAGACACAGGGAAGGAGCTCATATACTCAACAGTGATGAGACGAGATAGTGGTGCAGACACAGGAAGGGAGCTCATCTACTCAACAGTGATGAGATGATGTGGTGGTGCAGACACAGGGAGGGAGCTCATCTACTCAATAGTGATGAGACGAGGTAGTGTTGCAGACACAGGGAGGGAGCTCATCTACTCAACAGTGATGACACAAGGTAGTGGTGCAGACAGGGGGTGAGTTATGAAACAAGGTAGTGGTGCAGACAGGAAGTGAAGGAGCTCATCTACTCAACAGTGATGACACGAAGTAGTGGTGCAGACAGGGAGGGAGGGAGCTCATCTACTCGACAGTGATGAGAAGAGGTAGTGGTGTAGACACAGGGAGGGAGCTCATCTACTCAACAGTGATGAGACAAGGTAGTTGTGCAGACAGGGAGGGAGGGAGCTTATCCACTCAACCTTGACGATACGAGGTAGTGGTGCTGACATGGAGGGAGCTCATCTACTCAACAGTGATGAGACGAGGTAGTGGTGAAGACAGGGAGGGAGTGAGCTCATCTACTCGACAGTGATGAGAAGAGGTAGTGGTGAATATACAGGGAGGGAGCTCATCTACTCAACAGTGATGAGACGAGATAGTTGTGCGCACATCGAGGGAGGGAGCTCATCTACTCAACATTGATGAGATGAAGTAGTGGTGCAGACACAGAGAGGGAGCTCATCTACTCAATAGTGATGAGACAATGTAGTGGTGCAGACAGTTAGGGAGGGAGCTCATCTACTCAACAGTGATGAGACGAGGTAGTGGTGCAGACACAGGGAGGGAGCTCATCTACTCAACTGTAATGGGATGAGGGAAGTGGTGCAGACACTGGGATGGAGCTCATCTACTCAACAGTGATGAGACGAGGTAGTGGTATAGACAGGGAAGGAGGGAGCTCATCTAATCAACAGTGATGAGGCGAGGTAGTGGTATAGACAGGGAAGGAGGGAGCTCATCTAATCAACAGTGATGAGACGAGGTAGTGGTATAGACAGGGAAAGAGGGAGCTCATCTAATCAACAGTGATGAGACGAGGTAGTTTTGGAGACACAGGGAGGGATCTCATCTACTCAACAGTGATGAGACGAGGTAGTGTTGCAGAAAGGGAGGGAGCTCATCTACTCAACAGTGATGAGACGAGGTAGTTGTGCAGACACAGGGAGGGAGCTCATCTACTCAACTGTGATGAGACGAGGTAGTGTTGCATAAAGGGAGGGAGCTCATATTCTCAACAGTGATGAGATGAGGTAGTGGTGCAGACACAGAGAGGAAGCTCATGTACTCAAGAGTGATGAGACGAGGTAGTGGTTCAGACACAGGAAGTGATCTCATCTACTCAACAGTGATGAGACGAGGTAGTGGTATAGACAGGGAAGGAGGGAGCTCATCTAATCAACAGTGATGAGACGAGGTAGTGTTGCAGACACAGGGAGGGAGCTCATCTACTCAACAGTGATGAGACGAGATAGTGGTACAGACAGGGAGGGAGGTCATCTTCTCGACAGTGATGAGACGAGGTAGTGGTGCAGACACCGGGAGGGAGCTCTTCTACTCAACAGTGATGAGACGAGATAGTGGTGCAGACAGGGAGGGAGGGAGCTCATCTACTCGACATTGATGAGACTAAGTAGTGGTGCAGACACAGAGAGGGAGCTCATCTACTCAACAGTGATGAGACTAGGTAGTGGTGCAGACAGCGAGTGAGGGAGATGATCTACTCAACAGTGATGAGACGATGTAGTGGTGCAGACACAGGGAGGGAGGGAGCTGATCTACTCAACGGTGACATTCACTCAGTCAACCCTTACGGAAGCAATCAGAGCTTTGGTGAAAGAGAGAAGGGGGAAGAGAGAAGGGGGAAGGGGGAAGGGAGTAGGGGGAAGAGAGAAGGGGGAAGAGGGAAGAGAGAATGGGGAGGAGGGAAGGGAGTAGGGGGAAGAGAGAAGGGAGTAGGGGGAAGAGAGAAGGGGGAAGAGGGAAGAGAGAAGGGGGAAGGAGAATGAGGGAAGAGAGAAGGGGGAAGGGGGAGGAGGGAAAGGGTAAGAGTAAAGGGGGAAGGGTTTGTGGTGTGACAAGGTCTGTTGTGCCTTTAATCACTGGTGCCTGTGATTCATAATTTTTTTGGTTACACTATATAAAAGCTCTCATGAATTAACCATTTTAAATGTTTATACATAGACGTTTTATTATATTCTGAATTATACATGTCCTCTCTGTCTGTCTGTGTGTGTGCAGGGCTGTGAAGTTCTCAGCCAAGCTAATGGGCCAGGCCATGGCTAAGAGGGTCAAAGCCACTATACTATTCGCCACCGAGACCGGAAAGTCTCAAGACTATGCAAAAACCCTATGTGAAATTTTCAAGCATGCCTTTGACGCGAAGGTAACCTTTATATAGCTACCACACAAGTTGATTATGAATTGATGTGCCATGTCTATTTTTGATGTTATCTTGAATGGAAAATGAAAAAGCCTACTTCAAAAACATCCCCCTTAACCCTGTGTGAGATTTTCAAGCATGCCTTTGACGCAAAGGTAAACCACACAACTTGAATATGAGTTAATGCGTCATGTCTTTTTTGGGATGTTATTGAATGAAAGAAAATACTTTTAAAAAACAACCCCCTCTCACTGACAATGTGAGGCCCCGCAGATTTGAAAAAGTGAGGAGATGGTTTTCACACCAAGAAGGCGAGGTTACGCGGAAATGTGTATTTTGTCCCATTCCCATTCCCTCTCATGCAGCAAATCGCCAGGGGCCACAGCGGAAGAATCAACCCAGCCAAGCGTTAAGATGTAGTTTAAGATAAAATCTCAAAAGACTGCAGGCTGTGTAAATGTGTTTGACAAAACAGAAAAACATGCTGCTCTCAATCATCTAGTCTCCCTCCAGGACATGACATCTTCTGTTTTTACAGCTTCCTACTTAAAGTAATCAATCAGACGAGAGGGACGATCTTGTTGTAGTTGAGTCAGACAGGCAGATGCAGAGCGGATGGATGACCGGGTGGGCTGGGTTTCTCCCTTCCTCTTCTGCCTCAGTCATCTTGTCCGTCCTCTCGTTCTGTCGCTCTCTCTCGGCATGATGGCCTGTAGGCACTAAGGCTGCTGGAGTCAGAGAGAGAGTTGGATGTCTGGGTGTTAATTGTATCGCAGCACATTATCAGTTCGTTAAGACAAGGACGTAGTGTTCATTAGATATCTCACTGCTGCCCTATGGTCTTAGGCCCTGGACTCACGACCGTGTTTCTTCCTTTTGGTCTTAGTCAGAGGAGGGACTGGGAGATGTGGCTAGAGAGGCTTCCTGTTGACTTGTCATTATTTTATTTACATTTGTCCTAAATATGTCTCTGTTCTTTTTTTGGTATCACTCTTTGAGTATTTTTTTTAATATCTGCCGTTTTGTTTGTGGAAAATGAAATGTGTTTTCACTTCGTTTCAAAATGTCTCTGGTTCACACACATCAGGTGAAAGTATGAAATGTGGACAGCTTTACTGACACACATGTTCCACTACTACAGGTGATGTCAATGGATGAGTACGACATGGTGGACCTGGAGCATGAAACACTGGTTTTGGCTGTGACCAGTACATTTGGCAACGGAGATCCACCTGAAAATGGAGAGGTATGATTGGCCAGTACAGTGTGTTTGTTTGTGTGTGTGTGTGCGCGTACCTGCGCGTGTGTGTGGTTGTGTGTGTGCTTGTGTGTGTGTACCTGCAGGTGTGTGCATTCGTGCGCGTGTGTGTTTGATTCCCACAGCAATGTAGAGCATGCACCATATATATGTTGGTTACAGTACATAAGGTTAACCTGCAAGCGATTGACAGTTGACTGTTTTCCTGTTTGTGTAGAAATTCGGAGCTGCCTTGATGGAGATGAGACATCCTACATCCAACACAGAGGACAGAAAGTGAGTTCAACCATCTTGGCCCATTCAACCAGAGCATGTTGACATGGTACACGTCCTAAATGGCACCCTATTCCCTATGTAGTGCACTACTTTTGACCAGGGCCCATAGAGTGGGTAGTGTACTATATAAGGGATAGGGAGCCATTTGGGATGCAATCATGGCTACAGTAAAGGAGTGTACTATCTCCTGTCCTTCGGCCCTTTGAGTAAGATACTTAACCCCTAAAATCGCTCCACGGGTGCTGACCTTGTACTCCTCCCAAATTGATGTGCTGTGTCTTGAATGAAGTCGTTGGGAGGACAGCGGAAGAAAATATTTATGTCGATGCAATGGACTAATAAAGTACTATTCTATACTGAGTGTACATGCTATCCCTATGTCTGCCTCTCTCTCAGGAGTTACAAGGTGCGTTTCAACAGCGTGTCGTCCTACTCAGACACCCGCAAATCCTCCAGCGACGAACCCGAGCCCAGGATCAACTTCGAGAGCACCGGACCCCTCGCCAACGTCAGGTACAGTAAGCAAGCCCAACCCGACTTTATAATTGGCCAACGTGGGTTGAAGCGCAATCTGATTGTCGAAAAATATTTGTAGGCTTAAAATCAAATATATTTTTCACATGGTGCTTAAACAGAGTTGAACAGGTTAACAAAAAATCCAGACTTGTGAGTTTAGATGATAGCCAAGTTATGACGGGGAGACAAAGCCCTCTGTCTGTCTGAAGAGAACCCAAAGACATGTCTTAGACTGCTTATTAAACCTGTGTTTTGATGACTGGACGGGGGTGGAAAAATGTATCCTTTTTACTAACACAGACAGGGGCCATCTGGTTCAAGATAACACAGAAAACATCAGACAAAGTGATAACTCATCCCTTTATACTGGCTGTCTGTATAGAGCTCTGAGAGGACAGAGGGAGGAAGAAAGAAGCTATTTTCCCCTGTCTAGTTGTATGAATCAAACCAATTTAAACTATGTGTGTGTGTGCCTGCATATGTGTGCATCTCTCTCTTTCTCTCTCTCTCTCTCCCTCTCCCCCCTCCCTCCCTCTCTCTCTCTTCTTTCTCTCTCTCTCGCTTGCTCTCTCTCTCTCTCTCTCTCTCTCTCCCTCTCTCTCTCTCTCTCTCTCTCACTCGCTTGCTCTCTCTCTCTCTCTCTCTCTCTCTCTCTCTCTCTCCCTCTCCCTCCCCCCCCTCCCCTCTCTCTCTCTCTTTCTCTCTCTCCCTCTCTCTCTCTCTCGCTTGCTCTCTCTCTCTCTCTCTCTCTCTCTCTCTCTCTCTCTCTCTCCTCTCTCTCTCTCTCTCCTCTCACTCGCTTGCTCTCTCTCTCTCTCTCTCTCTCTCTCTCTCTCTCTCTCTCTCTCTCTCTCTCTCTCTCTCTCTCTCTCTCTCTCTCTCTCTCTCCCTCTCTCTCTCCAGGTTCTCAGTGTTTGGCCTTGGCTCCAGGGCCTACCCACACTTCTGTGCTTTTGCCCACGCTGTGGACACGCTGTTCGAGGAGCTGGGGGGGGAGCGCATCCTACGCATGGGGGAGGGAGATGAGCTGTGTGGCCAGGAGGAGTCCTTCAGAAACTGGGCCAAGAAGGTTTTCAAGGTGGGGTGACTGGGGGAGTCCTTATGGGGCACGTAACACACACACACTCACATGCATGAACACGTACACGTCCGCATGTCCGCATGTACACAGGCATGCACACACAGAAATAAGCTCTTTTGAGCAATTCCTTTGTATGGTTGTCTGAATCAAATCAATAGCGTGTTAGAAATGTAAAAGTGATTTCCCATCTGCAGCGTTTACCGTGAATGCAGTATCTGCTAAAGCGGGAACATTGCCTTTAAATGTCAATCATGCTGTAACGCTGAATGTCCACAAATGTTTTGAGACTGATTGAATAGAAACCCATGTTTTGAGACTGATTGAATAGAGCCCCATGTTTTGAGACTGATTGAATAGAGCCCCATGTTTTGAGACTGATTGAATAGAGCCCCATGTTTTGAGACTGATTGAATTGAGCCCCATGTTTTGAGGCTGATTGAAAAGAGACCCATTTTTTAAGGCTCATTGAATAGAGCTCCATGTTTAGAGGCTATACAGTGTTTGTTTACATTTACATTGTTTACAAACATTGGAGTAAACAAGCTTATATTTTGGGTTCTGATGGGGTACACACACATGGTAATGGTCTTAGTAATGGACTACACAGAACAGTATTTGCGTCAGAGAATGCTGGCACACGAGTATGATGTGTGATGTGCCCACAGGTGTCTGCATGGTCTGTAGAGTTATATTCAGTAGTAAATTAGGAACAACCCCCACACTCTGACAGCCTATAGAGGTAATGCTTCAGGCAGCCAGACCTTGACAGTGGGATGATGATATTCTGTTTATGTGCAGGCCATGAGGTTCTCTTCTGCATTTAGTGCATTATTCATCTCTATAAATCTCTCAAAATGCATCTCTAAAAAGCCTATCAGCTGTGAAAGACAGAGCTCTGAATACTTGTCTTTATAAAATCATGTGGTCTAAAATGTGCTGTTAAACAAGCAATGATTTGAATACCTGTCCTTATAAATGCCTGTGGTTGTGTCTGTCTGCCAAGGCTGCCTGTGATGTGTTCTGCATTGGCGATGTGAACATCGAGAAGGCACACGATTCGTTGATCAGTAACGATCGTAGCTGGAAGCAGAGCAGGTTCCGCCTCACATACACTGCTGAGGCCCCTGCCCTAACACAAGGTATAAAGGGTTTCATTGAAAACCCTGTCTCACTTTAAACAAAACATAACTTTAAAAAAATACATAATCTTATGATTTTAAAGAATAATAATCTTATGAAGCCTTTATAAACTCTTTATAAGGCCTATATAAGTACTTCAGAAATCATTCATTAGCAAGTGTCATGTTACAGTTGAAGTCGGAAGTTTACATACACCCTAGCCAGATACATTTCAACTCAGTTTTTCCCAATTCGTGACATTTAATCCTAGTAAAAATTCCCTGTCTTAGGTCAGTTAGGATCACCACTTTATTTTAAGAATGTGAAATGTCAGAATAATAGTAGAGAGAATGATTTATTTCAGCTTTTATTTCTTTCATCACATTCCCAGTGGATCAGAAGATTACATACACTCAATTAGTATTTGGTAGCATTACCTTTAAATTGTTTAACTTGGGTCAAACGTTTCGGGTAGCCTTCCACAAGCTTCCCACAATAAGTTGGGTGAATTTTGGCCCATTGCTCCTGACAGAGCTGGTGTAACTGAGTCAGGTTTGTAGGCCTCCTTGCTCACACACGCTTTTTCAGTTCTGCCCACAAATGTTCTATAGGATTGAGGTCAGGGCTTTGTGATGGCCACTCCAATACATTTACATTTTAGTCATTTAGCAGACGCTCTTATCCAGAGCGACTTACAGTTAGTGAGTGCATACATTTTCATACTGGTCCCCCGTGGGAATTGAACCCACAACACTGGCGTTGCAAGCGCCATGCTCTACCATCTGAGCTACACGGGACTACAATACCTTGACTTTGTTGTCCTTAAGCCATTTTGCCACAACTTTGGAAGTATGCTTGTCCATTTGGAAGACCCATTTGCGACTAAGCTTTAACTTCCTGACTGATGTCTTGAGATGTTGCTTCAATATATCCACATAATTTTCCTTCCTCATGATGCCATCTATTTTGTGAAGTGCACCAGTCCCTCCGGCTGCAAAGCACCTGTCACGATCGTTAACGGATGAGACGGACCAAGGCGCAGCGTGATAAGCGTACATTTTATTTCAGTACACAACACGAAACAAAACAACAAACAAACGATACGTGAAGTCTAAAGGTATACACAACAAACCTATACAGAACAAGATCCCAAACCGACTAGTGCCAAACAGGCTGCCTAAGTATGGTCCCCAATCAGAGACAGCGAGTTACAGCTGCCTCTGATTGGGAACCACCCTGGCCAACATAGATCACCACAATCTAGAAACTAACATAGAAAATATAACATAGAAACACACCCTGGCTCAACATTTAAGAGTCCCCAGAGCCAGGGCGTGACAGCACCCCCACAGAATGATGCTGCCACCCCCGTGCTTCACGGTTGGGATGGTGTTCTTCGGCTTGCAAGCGACCCCCTTTTTCCTCCAAACATAACGATGGTCATTATGGCCAAACAGTTCTATTTTTGTTTCATCAGACCAGAGGACATTTCTCCAAAAAGTACAATCTTTGTCCCCATGTGCAGTTGCAAACCGTAGTCTGGCTTTTTTTATGGCGGTTTTGGAGCAGTGGCTTCTTCCTTGCTGAGCGGCCTTTCAGGTTATTTCGATATAGGACTCGTTTTACTGTGGATATAGATACTTTTGCACCTGTCTCCTCCAGCATCTTCACAAGGTCCTTTGCTGTTGTTGTGGGATTGATTTGCACTTTTCGCACCAAAGTACGTTCATCTCTAGGAGACAGAATGCGTCTCCTTCCTGAGAGGTATGACGGCTGCGTGGTCCCATGGTGTTTATACTTGCGCACTATTGTTTGTACAGATGAACGTGGTACCTTCAGGCGTTTGGAAATTGCTCCCAAGGATGAACCAGACTTGTGGAGGTCTACAATTATTTTTCTGAGGTCTTGGCTGATTTCTTTTGATTTTCCCATGACGTCAAGCAAAGAGGCACTGAGTTTGAAGGTAGGCCTTGAAATACATCCACAGGTACACCTCCAATTGACTCAAATGATGTCAATTAGCCTATCAGAACCTTCTAAAGCCATGACATAATTTTCTGGAATTGTCCAAGCTGTTTAAAGGCACAGTCAACTTAGTGTATGTGTCACGATCGTCTACCAGAGAGGAGGACCAAGGCGCAGCGTTGAAGGCGAACATATTTATTTAATAAATGATCACACGATCAAAACAACAAAACGATGACGTGACAGTCAATGGTAATACACAAACCAAACACGAACAAGAAACCACAATGAATGAGTGCCAAACGGCTACCTAAGTATGACTCCCAATCAGAGACAACGAGCTACAGCCGTCTCTGATTGGGAGCCACCCTGGCCAACATAGATCTACAAAACCAGAAAGTGAAACCTAGAACACACATAGACTATACACACCCTGGCTCAACATATTAGAGTCCCCAGAGCCAGGGCGTGACATTACCCCCCCCTAAAGGCGCGGACTCCGACCGCGCCCACCAAACACCACAGGGGAGGGACCGGGTGGGCACTCCGCTTAGGCGGCGGATCCGGCTCCGGGCCTGATCCCCGCTCCCTCTCCAACCCCCCAAAGTACCCCTGGTCCGGTCTGGCCCCGCTGGCCGGAGCTGGACTGCACACTGGTGGAGCGGATTGCTCTAGCTCCGGCGTGAAGCATCTGACCGGTGCCGGACCAGCCACCGGTGGAACAGGCACGGGCCGTGCCGGACTGACGAAGCGCACCACTGACTTGGTGCGGGGAGCAGGAACGGGCCGAGCCGGGCTGACGAAGCGCTCCACTGACTTGGGGCGGGGAGCAGGAACGGGCCGAGCCGGGCTGACGAAGCGCACCACTGACTTGGTGCGGGGAGCAGGAACGGGCCGAGCCGGGCTGACGAAGCGCACCACTGACTTGGTGTGGGGAGCAGGAACGGGCCGAGCCGGGCTGACGAAGCGCACCACTGACTTGGTGCGGGGAGCAGGAACGGGCCGAGCCGGGCTGACGAAGCGCTCCACTGACTTGGGGCGGGGAGCAGGAACGGGCCGAGCCGGGCTGACGAAGCGCACCACTGACTTGGTGCGGGAAGCAGGAACGGGCCGAGCCGGGCTGACGAAGCGCACCACTGACTTGGTGCGGGGAGCAGGAACGGGCCGAGCCGGGCTGACGAAGCGCACCACTGACTTGGTGCGGGGAGCAGAAACAGGCCGGACCGTACTGGGGACACACACCACTGGTCCTACGCAGGGATCTGGAATGGGCCGGACCGGACTGGTAACACACCCCAGTACCTCTCGCCGTGCCTCTACACCTTCCACCCCCTCTTCGACCAGTGGCCCCCGTAACCTGGCGGCCTCCTCTGCCAATCCGCTGGGCCGCTCTGCCGCGGTCTCCTGCTGGCCCGTCGTCCACGGCGTTAGCCCCCCCCTAAAAAATTTCTGGGCGTCTCTCCTACCCGTGGACCAGGTCTCCATGTCCCTCGCCAGCATTTCGCCCTTCTGCCACAATGTCAAGCCCTTCTCTTCCTCACTCGGCTTAACCCAGTCGAGGAGGCGAAGGAGATCTGCCAGAGATCTCCCTGGCGATGGCTCCTGGACACGCTGCTTGGTCAAATCTTGGTGGTTTCTTCTGTCACGATCGTCTACCAGAGAGGAGGACCAAGGCGCAGCGTTGAAGGCGAACATATTTATTTAATAAATGATCACACGATCAAAACAACAAAACGATGACGTGACAGTCAATGGTAATACACAAACCAAACACGAACAAGAAACCACAATGAATGAGTGCCAAACGGCTACCTAAGTATGACTCCCAATCAGAGACAACGAGCTACAGCCGTCTCTGATTGGGAGCCACCCTGGCCAACATAGATCTACAAAACCAGAAAGTGAAACCTAGAACACACATAGACTATACACACCCTGGCTCAACATATTAGAGTCCCCAGAGCCAGGGCGTGACAGTATGTAAACTTCTGACCCACTGGAATTGTGATACAGTGAATTATAAATGAAATAATCTGTCTGTAAACAATTGTTGGAAAACTTACTTGTGTCATGCACAAAGTAGATGTCCTAACCGACTTGCCAAAACTATAGTTTGTTAACAAGACATTTGTGGAGTGGTTGAAAAACGAGTTTTAATGACTCCAACCTAAGTGTATGTAAACTTTCGACTTCAACTGTATGTAAAGGGTGGAAAAATGACTATTTATCTGATCAAAGTGAATTTAGACATAGTATAGAATAGCTCAAAAGCTTTAATTGATGAAGCTTTGTGAATGTATCCTTCAACAGCACTATACAGCATCCACAAGAAGAAGGTCTATGGAGCCAAGATCGTACAGAGCGAAAACCTCCAGAGTTCTACATCCAAGTGGGTAGATTTAGTTCTCTCAGTATTCTATGGCTAGCTCAATAAGTATGTTTTTATGATTTTACTCTAGCCTTGCTTGATATGAGATGTTATAACCCCAAACTGTACAATGGTTACAAACTGTAACCACAAACTTTAACCTCAAACTCTAACCCCAAACTCTAGCCACAAACTGAAACCACAAACTGTAACCACATTTCTGAATCCCCTAGCAGTCGCTCCACCATATTTGTTAGACTCCACACAAATAACGAGGACAGCCTGGCGTACCAGCCCGGCGACCATCTGGGCATCTTCCCTGGAAACCACGAGGACCTGGTTTCGGCCCTCATAGAGAAACTAGAGGACGCCCCACCTGTCAATCAAATCGTTAAGGTGGAGTTCCTGGAAGAGAGGAACACAGCACTGGGTTAGTAGAACTCTATTTTATTCATATGACCTTTATTTAGAAAGCCCCACTTACACTCCATGCTCTTCATTCAATATTTGACAATAAAGAACAAACAGAGAGTTTGATATTGGATATGCAGGCCTTATTAGGATGATTTAGGGTGGTTTACATTATACACAGTGTACACTTGACTATTTCATGCTTAAATACTTCTTCTTTTTTTAAGCAGTGCTTAACATTTTACACTGGCATTCATAAGTTGTGTAGACTACTCATACATCATGCTATTGTAGCGTTATATTATTGATGCACAATAATAAATACTCCACTTGTTCTAAGGGGTGGCAGGTATCCTAGCGGTTAAGAACGTTGGGCCAGTAACTGAAAGGTCACTGGTTTGAATCCCGAGCCAACTAGTTGAGAAACAAAATCAGTTGATGTGCTCTTGAGCAAGTCACTTAACCATAATTGCTCCTGTAAGTCGCTCTGGATAAGAGTGTCTCTCAAATGTACTTTTGTGCTTGTTTTCTCCATTTGAAGGTGTGATCAGTAACTGGCTGGAGGAGCCTCGGATCCCCCCCTGCACTATCTACCAGGCCTTCCAGTACTTCCTGGATATCACCACGCCCCCCAGCCCAGTCCTGCTGCAGCAGTTTGCCTCCCTGGCCACTAACGACAAGCAGAGGAAGAAGCTAGAGACCCTCAGTAAGGTAATGAAAAGTTTTAACCGTATAGTCTGTATGTTTCACCATATGTACAGATGTAGAATCTGACCCGTATTGTCACAGCAAAAGAATCCTGCAGCAACAGGATTTGAACGTTTATTCCATAATGTTGTTTGATCGGTTGTTAGGCTATTAGCTGGCTAATAGTAGGCTACATGAAAAGTGCAATACTGTTAATATGTAACCGACCGGCTCGATTCAGTCTTATGTAGCAACATTTGAAATTGTGTTTTTTACATTGGATAAAAGTAGAGACTCAGAGCTAGAGAATGGTATATCATACACTACAGTTGAGGAACAATGGGAAAGTAATTCTGCTTTGAAAGTTGATAAACTTGTAACCTCACTTTTGAGAAAATGGCCTTTGAATGTTTTGGTACACCTACTGGAGACCTCTTCTTTGTCTTCACCCATTCAGCATTGTTCACACCCTCTTAAGCTTTAGCCCCACCCATCTCTTTAAGGTATGATCCGAGCGTTCTGTCCTAACAGCAGCAGTCAAGCACCCAAGCTAACTGGCTAACGTTGGCTAGCTTGCTAGTTACTTCCAGACACAAATGAGAGAACAGCTCACTCTGACCATTTTACCTGCCCTAGCATAGCTGGTTATGCTGTTTTTATGTTATCCAAAGCACTGATGACTGCAACTGTGCTGCTGGCAACAATTTACGCTTTTTTGCCAACGTTTACTGACACCGGCCATATTCAATGGGTGTTGAGTGTTTGTAAATTCGTCAGTCTGCACTCTGCCACACTCAGACGAGAGTGCTCTGAAATCGCAGTAGATATTCAGAGCGAATTTACCAGCTACGTCTATCAACAGTTGTCGCAGTGACATCATTAACATTCTATTAAATGGTTACTTTCATAGTGTACTGTCTGTAGCAAATAATGTTCTAGCTTTAATTATAATCCACATTTCCTGTTGCTGCAGGATTATTTTCCTGCTGTGGGAAACTGGTCAAATTAAGATAGCAAACCTGTATACGGTTCAGTACAGTTTGTTATCTGACGGAATTCAGTGGTAGGAAGATCCTAGTACCCAAAGGACATCTGGATTATTTATGCAGTTTGTAGTTCCATTGTGATTTTATGTTTAATAATGCATAGGATAGAATAACACAACATATTTAGATTCCAATTAGCATACACTTTTATCCGAAGTGACTTACAGTACAGTGAGTGCATATACAGTATTTCACTATGTGTGACCCCAGTGGGAATTGAACCCACGACTTTGGTATTGCTGGCACTATGCTCTAACCAACCCACGACTCTGGTGTTGCTAGCACTATGCTCTGACCAACCCACGACTCTGGTGTTGCTAGCACTATGCTCTGACCAACCCACGACACTGGGGTTGCTAGCACTATGCTCTGACCAACCCACGACACTGGGGTTGCTAGCACTATGCTCTGACCAACCCACGACTCTGGTGTTGCTAGCATAATGCTTTAACCAACTGAGGAACACTAAGGTAATTCCTTTCATTAGCATTCATTATATTCTTCACGCTTTTTCATGATGCCTTTGCCGCAGGCAGTGAGTGCACTGAACAGAGAGACAATACTTATTGGGAAGGTGGAAGTAAAAGCACCATCTTGGCTTTTACTACTTGCTATCTGATAATGGGAATTCTTTAATCCCAAAATGTAAACCTTTATAGAAACATGTTGTATGCCTCCCTGTTGAATGTGTTCTTCTTTTCAGTACTGTAGCTATGAATTTACACTTTAGCACGAAGCGGAAGCACCCTGTGCTCAAGGCACAATTGACAAGTCTATTCAAAATGTTTACCATAGAAACATGAAAGTGCCTTTATCTGTGTGATTGAAAACCGATTTGAAGCACTTTGCGCTTGTTGAAAATAACCTTATAGTAGACGAGCTTTAGCTTGCACAGACGCCATGGAATTTAAGCCCAGCGCTTGGTAACCCTCAGACACATATTCTCCCCATTCAGTGATTCCATACAGTTCAAAAACGTCCATTTTGGTGAATGTCTTAAACCGTTATGTTGGCCAGGAGAGTGAGTAACTCACTCTTTGTGGTTCAACTCATTCTAAAAAAAACTATAAAAAGGAATAAAAAAGAGATGTCAAGCCACAGTGGGATCTTCAATCAATCAATCAATTTTATTTTATATAGCCCTTCTTACATCAGCTAATATCTCGAAGTGCTGTACAGAAACCCAGCCTAAAACCCCAAACAGCTAGTAATGCAGGTGTAGAAGCACGGTGGCTAGGAAAAACTCCCTAGAAAGGCAAAACCTAGGAAGAAACCTAGAGAGGAACCAGGCTATGAGGGGTGGCCAGTCCTCTTCTGGCTGTGCCGGGTGGAGATTATAACAGAACCATGCCAAGATGTTCAAAAATGTTCATAAGTGACAAGCATGGTCAAATAATAATCAGGAATAAATCTCAGTTGGCTTTTCATAGCCGATCATTAGAGTTTAAAACAGCAGGTCTGGGACAGGTAGGGGTTCCATAACCGCAGGCAGAACAGTTTAAACTGGAATAGCAGCAAGGCCAGGCGGACTGGGGACAGCAAGGAGTCACCACGGCCGGTAGTCCCGACGTATGGTCCTAGGCCGGTAGTCCCGACGTATGGTCCGACGTATCTTCAGCTACTGGCTGTCCTTGCTACGTCAAGCCACAGTGGGATCTTCAGCTACTGGCTGTCCTTGCTACGTCAAGTCACAGTTGGATCTTCAGCTACTGGCTGTCCTTGCTACGTCAAGCCACAGTTGGATCTTCAGCTACTGGCTGTCCTTGCTACGTCAAGTCACAGTTGGATCTTCAGCTACTGGCTGTCCTTGCTACGTCAAGCCACAGTTGGATCTTCAGCTACTGGCTGTCCTTGCTATGTCAAGCCACAGTTGGATCTTCAGCTACTGGCTGTCCTTAATACGTCAAGCCACAGTGGGATCTTCAGCTACTGGCTGTCCTTGCTACGTCAAGCCACAGTTGGATCTTCAGCTACTGGCTGTCCTTAATACGTCAAGCCACAGTGGGATCTTCAGCTACTGGTTGTCCTTAATACGTCAAGCCACAGTTGGATCTTCAGCTACTGGCTGTCCTTGCTACATCAAGCCACAGTGGGATCTTCAGCTACTGGCTGTCCTTGCTACGTCAAGCCACAGTTGGATCTTCAGCTACTGGCTGTCCTTGCTACGTCAAGCCACAGTTGGATCTTCAGCTACTGGCTGTCCTTGCTACGTCAAGCCACAGTTGGATCTTCAGCTACTGGCTGACCTTGCTACGTCAAGCCACAGTGGGATCTTCAGCTACTGGCTGTCCTTGCTACGTCAAGCCACAGTGGGATCTTCAGCTACTGGCTGTCCTTAATACGTCAAGCCACAGTTGGATCTTCAGCTACTGGCTGACCTTGCTACGTCAAGCCACAGTGGGATCTTCAGCTACTGGCAGTCCTTGCTATTTTTGAACTCTGGACCTGATTGGCTCCCAGTGTCTGTGGCTTAAACGAGATACTCAGGCTAAGTTTAGATTATGACTAAAGCTGGAAAGCCCAAAGTATGTCAAAAGTCAATGATCCATAATTTCATCATCACATCAGGAGATTGGCTTGTTGTGAGTGCCATGTCTAACTGGAATATGTGTCTCACCTCTTTACCTTCTCTACCAGGTGTGTGGAGTTGGAGAAAAAAACATAAATACTCCTTTTCTCTGAAGCAATAACTTGTTTTTAGCATGGCTCCTTACACTAGGGTATATTGAATGCACATGACATTAACATACCTCCTCTCCTCCACCTCTCTACTCTCCTCTTCTTTCCTACTCCTCTCCTCCCAGGGCTTGCAGGAGTATGAGGAGTGGAAGTGGTACAACAACCCGACCATGGTGGAGGTGTTGGAGGAGTTTCCCTCCATCCAGATGCCCTCTACCCTGCTGTTAACCCAGCTACCCCTGCTCCAGCCCAGATACTATTCTATCAGCTCCTCACCAGACGTCCACCTAGGGGAGATTCACCTCACCGTGGCCGTAGTGTCATACAAAACCAGGGGTAAGGGCTGGCCGCTAGAATGCGTTGGGTTTACAGGAGTAGGATGAAGTTCCCTCATAGACACTGATCTAGTCAGTTTTACATGTTCCTTAGGCTACTCTTGTATTGTATTGGGGCTCCCTGTCACGCTCTGGCTCCGGGACTGTGTATTTTGAGCCAGGGTGTGTTCATTTGGTTGTGTTGTATTTGGTTGTGTTTCATTGTTTGGTCGTGTGACTCCCAATCAGTGGTAACGAGTGTCAGCTGTCGGCTCGTTATCTCTGATTGGGAGCCATATTTAAACTGTCAGTGTTCACCTTAGTGTTGTGGGTTTTTGTTCCTTGTCAGTCATTGTAACGGAGGACTTCACGTTTCGTCATTGTTTGTTGTTTTCGTGTTTAGGCTTTAATTTAATAAAGTCATGTTCACCTTCAACGCTGCGCATTGGTCCTCCTCATTAGACGATCGTGACAGAAAAACCCACCAAGATGGGACCAAGCAGCGTGTCCAGGAGCCGTCGCCAGGGAGATCCCTCACAGATCTCCTTCGCCTCCTGGACTGGGTCAAGCCGAGTGAGGAGGAGAAGGGCTTGACACTATGGCAGAAGGGCGAGAGGCTGGCGAGGGATATGGAGACCTGGTCACGGGTAGGAGAGACGCCCCGAAAATTTTTAGGGGGGGGCTCACGACGTCGGACCAGCAGGAGGCCGCGATAGAGCGGCCCAGTGGGTTGCCGGAGAAGGCCGCCGGGTTACGGGAGCCACTGTTCGAAGAGGGGATGGAGGAAGTAGAGGCACGGCGAGAGGTACTGGCGTGTGTTGCCAGTCCGGTCCGGCCCGTTCCAGATCCCGGTGTAGGACCAGTGGTGTGTGTCCCCAGTACAGTCCGGCCCATCCAAGCTTCCCGCACCAAGCCAGTGGTGTGCGTCGTCAGCCCGGCTCTGCCCGTGCCTGCTCTCCGCATCAAGCCTGTGGTGCGTCTCGTCAGCCCGGCTCTGCCCGTTCCTGCTCTCCGCACCAGGTCTGTGGTGCACGTCGCCAGCCCAGTCCGGCCCATTCCTGCTACTCGCAACAAGCCAAGGGTGCGAGTCGTCAGCCGGATTCAGCCCATTCCTGCTACTCGCACCAAGCCAAGGGTGCGAGTCGTCAGCCGGATTCAGCCCATTCCTGCTACTCGCACCAAGCCAAGGGTGCGAGTCGTCAGCCGGATTCAGCCCATTCCTGCTACTCGCACCAAGCCAAGGGTGCGAGTCGTCAGCCGGATTCAGCCCATTCCTGCTACTCGCACCAAGCCAAGGGTGCGAGTCGTCAGCCGGATTCAGCCCATTCCTGCTACTCGCACCAAGCCAGGGATGCGAGTCTTCAGCCTGGTGAGGCCTGTTCCGGCTCCACGCACCATGCAAAGGGTGCGTATCGTCTGCCAGGTCCGGTCCATTCCTGCCTCACGCGCCAAGCCAGGGGTGCGCGTCGGCAGTCCTGATCCAGCTAACTGGGTCAGATCGGACTGGGGACACTGCGGGGGGATTGTAGTAGGGTGGTGGTCAAGCCCGGAGCCGGAGCCGCCTCCGAGGAGCAATACCCACCCAGCCCTTCCCTATTTGGGGTGTAGGCGCGGTCGGAGTCCGCGCCTTTAGGGGGGGGTACTGTCATGCTCTGGCTCCGGGACTGTGTATTTTGAGCCAGGGTGTGTTCATTTGGTTGTGTTGTATTTGGTTGTGTTTCATTGTTTGGTCGTGTGACTCCCAATCAGTGGTAACGAGTGTCAGCTGTCGGCTCGTTATCTCTGATTGGGAGCCATATTTAAACTGTCAGTGTTCACCTTAGTGTTGTGGGTTTTTGTTCCTTGTCTGTCATTGTAACGGAGGACTTCACGTTTCGTCATTGTTTGTTGTTTTCGTGTTTAGGCTTTAATTTAATAAAGCCATGTTCACCTTCAACGCTGCGCATTGGTCCTCCTCATTAGACGATCGTGACACTCCCGAGTGGCGGAGCGGTCTAAGCACTGCATCTCAGTGCTAGATGCGTCACTACAGACCCTGGTTTGATTCCAGGCTGTATCACGTGATTGGGAGTCCCATAGGGCGGCGCACAATTGACCCAGCGTCGTCCGGATTTGGCCGGGATAGGCCGTCATTGTAAATAAGAATTTGTTCTTAACTGACTTGCCTAGTTAAATAAAGGTTAAATAAAATGTAAAATGTTGATACACCATTACTAGGGTTTTCAGTATGGTTATGGTTTGAGGCTCTATGACGCTAGAGGTAAGGGCTGTCCGCTTGGCTATGTATGGTGAAGGTTGTGATTTCTCAGAGTATGTGCACGATATGATGTGATGTGTGTGAAACTGAGTAATTTATAGTAATTTCCCTAAACTGGAGACAAATGCCCTGGGAACTGCATTCATTATGTGTCCTCTTCTTCAGTGTTAGTTTGCATATTTCTGTCGTTGTGGAGAGGAGGCGGTACGCAGGTGAAGTGGATGATGGGTAATTGTCTCTTTTCAGATGGAGCGGGCCCGATCCACCATGGAGTGTGTTCATCCTGGCTCAACAGAATAGAGGCAGAAGAAATAGTCCCCTGTTTTGTCAGAGGGTATAACATTGTGCTTCTTCTTCTTGTGTTTGTGTGTTGTATGATTGCTTTACTCTTATTGAATGAATACATGTCATTTTCTATGATTGTAAGTGGTGGTTTGGAATATAACTATAACGATAACAAATGTCAACATTGATTCTTATATGGTGTGTATTCATATGTGCCCACTCAGCTCTATGTCAGTGCAGGACACAACACTGTACATGATTATACCATATGATTCATATATGATTCATATACAACATTGACTCATATATGGTGTACTCTACAATCATTGACTAAAATTGTTGTTGTTTTTGTTACGTTTTCATTTCTGATAAAGAAAAATGCTTTGATTCTAGTGCTCTTAAAAATGTCTTGATTCGTAGACTTTATGGTGCATTCTACAATCATTTTGTAATTTTTTAAAATTTAAATTATGTTAAGCCTTGAGTTGTAATTTCTGATGGAAAAAATGCTTTGAATCTAGTGCTCTTAAAAATGTCTTGATCAAATGTCTGATTCTAGTGCGCCTACATTCCGACTGCCAAAGGACCACAGAGCTCCGTGTATCCTAGTTGGTCCCGGCACTGGGATCGCCCCCTTCAGAAGCTTCTGGGAACAGAAACTTTTTGACTACGAACACAATGGTTTGTGTACAAAATAGGAAAAGCACTCACACACTTTATCTTTATTGTTGCATATGTGTGGGAATTATTCGATAATGACTTAAAAATGTAAAATAAACCACACACTGTGCTGCCAGTATCACTTGTGCTTATTAAACTTTACAGACAGAAACTTTATAAATAAACACTGTAGTTTTTAGATGACTCTAAATCATTAAAGTTCAGTGAAAGGTGTAGTTAGTATCTGAACTTAAAAAGTAATGTGTTGTTTGCTTCCGTAGGGATCAAATCCTGCCCTATGATCCTGGTATTTGGATGCCGTCAGTCCCAGATAGACCACATCTACAAGGAGGAGGCTATCCAGGCTAAGAACAAGGAAGTGTTCAAAGAGCTATACACAGCCTACTCCAGAGAGCCTGGTAGACCAAAGGTACTGTTAACTTGAAAGACTTGGTTTAGTCCATTTGAGTTTAAACATGATAATTTGTCTTTGGCAGTAAACACACAGCAACACAGACAGAGGCCATGTGAGAGATAAGAAAGTGGATTTCTAAATAAAAAGTATGGATATCTCTATCCCTGTGTTTGTCTTTTCCCTTGACACCATGGGAGGCTGCTGAGGGGAGAACGGCTCATAATAATGTCCGGAACGGAGCAAATGGAATGGCATCAGATACCTGGAAACCATGTGTTTGATGTATTTGATACCATTCCACCAATTCCGCTCCAGTCATTACCACAAGCCCATCCTCCCCAATTAAGGTGCCACCAACCTCCTGTGCTTGACTCCCACTCTTACCCTCTTCCGGTTGTAAAATACTGTCCTCACACGGGCCACCATTTATGTCTCCCGAGTGGCGCAGTGGTCTAAGGCACTGCATCGCAGTGCTAGCTGTGCCACTAGATCCTGGTTTGAATCCAGGCTCTGTCGTAGCTGGCCGCGACCGGGAGACCCATGGGGCGGCGCACAATTGGCCCATGGTAGGGGAGGGACTGGCCGGCAGGGATGTAGCTCAGTTGGTAGAGCATGGTGTTTGCAACGCCAGGGTTGTGGGTTCGATTCCCACGGGGGGCCAGTATGAAAAAAAATAAAAAAATAACTGTGGGTTGCTCTGGATAAGAGTGTCTGCTAAATGACTAAAATGTAAAAATTATGAAACAGGAAATTATTTTGTGGTCCTCTGTAGCTCAATTGGTAGAGCAGGGCGCTTGTAACGCCAGGGTAGTGGGTTCGATCCCTGGGACCACCCATACGTAAAAATGTATGCACACATGACTGTAAGTCGCTTTGGATAAAAGCGTCTGCTAAATGGCATATTATATTATGTAGGATTCTAAACAAACCCGATGCTCCATCACTACAATCTGTTTGTTGCCTTCCACTCTCTTTGACCTTGTATCTCTCTCTCCCTGTTTAACACGATCTGATTTATTAAATCAGTCTCTCATTCTTCCTCTTGGTCTCTGACACAGACATATGTGCAGGATGTGCTTCGTGAGCAGCTGTCGGAAACTGTGTACCAGTGCCTGAAGGAGGATGGAGGACACATCTACGTGTGTGGGGACGTGGGTATGGCCGGGGACGTCCTCAAGACCGTCCAGCAGATCATCAAACTACAGGGAAACATGACGCTGGAGGACGCTGGGTTCTACCTCAGCAAACTCAGAGTAAGGACAATAGGCTTCGCTATACTGGACACTAAACTAACTAACAAACTAACCTAGCTGACTGACTGACTGAACGACTGACTGAATTACTTACCGACTGACCGGCTAGCTGACTGACTGAAACATACAGTACAAAGTAACTGTAAATCAAGCGATTTCGATTTGGGCATTGGCAGATTCTCACTTTTTGAGACGACTACACTCCATACACCTTATTATGGATGGTTTTCAGAATATGACACAGACACATTCACAGACACATTCAGGATTTTGTTCGGTGGGATTCAAAAGAAAACTGAAAGGAAGGTTGTTACATTACCGACTCAAAGAAAGAGAAACCAAAAACACAAGTTTCAAAGATTTTAATAAGCAAACCGGATAAAGACCACCAACTGTACAGACTGGAATCGAAGGTCCACATGAGCAAAATGGCTGGATCACTATTGACTGAGCAGAAGAGGCTATATAATCAAACTCATTTCTAAAGAGCTGCCTCCAACAGAAAACTAAGAAAATATTTTATCCAAGCCCTGGCTATTGAAAACATGTTTCAAGACAATACTGTACTGTACAGTACTCTGCACTCGACTGTATCCATCTTTCCTCTCTGTCCCCACTGATCCATCTTTCCTCTCTGTCCCCACCGATCCCACTGTATCCATCTTTCCTCTCTGTCCCCACCGATCACACTGTATCCATCTGTCCTCTCTGTCCCCACCGATCCCACTGTATCCATCTTTCCTCTCTGTCCCCACCGATCACACTGTATCCATCTGTCCTCTCTGTCCCCACCGATCCCACTGTATCCATCTTTCCTCTCTGTCCCCACCGATCCCACTGTATCCATCTGTCCTCTCTGTCCCCACCGATCACACTGTATCCATCTTATCTTCCTGTACCAATCTAACCTCACTCCATCTATGGTATAATCCTGTACTCATCTAACCTCACTTCATCTCTGCTATAATCATGTGCCCATTTTATTACACACACCTTATCTTCTCTCCTCGCAGGACGAAAACCGTTATCACGAGGACATCTTCGGTGTCACGCTGCGTACGTACGAGGTCACCAACCGGCTGCGTTCGGAATCCATTGCCTACATTGAGGAAAGCAAAAAGGACTCTGACGAGTGAGTCTTTAGTTTACCCCCATAGCTTCCATTATATTCCCCTCTTGTTCTTTTACAGCCACCAATCGTCCCCGGGACATCTCTGCTGTCTTTACATACTGTGACATACTTGTGGGAGGGACCTGCAGGCTGTAGATACACTGGATATGCAGCCACTGGTCTGGTTTATGATCGTTTTCAAAATGCAGAACAGGTAACCATAGAAACCAGTTGAAAAGGAATCCAACTCAACCAACCGGATTACAGTGTTAGCAAGTGGCTCTGTTTTGTTTTCTGTTCACGCTGTATATTTATAATTCCATTCCATTGTTCCTTAAAGGGGCAGTCTTCCATTGGTACATTTTTTGACTTTTAAATGAATGAAATACACCCATTGATTCTTGAAGAATCTAACTTAAAAATCCCTCATGGGCTTAGTTCAACTGTCGTACCCCATCAGAACCCAAATTATAAGCTTGTTTTACTCCATTGTTTGTAAACAATGTAATTGTAAGCAAACAATGTATAGCCTCAAAACATGGTTAAAACTCTACTTTTGATATCATGGCTGGTCAGTCCTTGCATCCCATAGCTCTGTCTATGAATTTGAGAGTGGTTACATTTCTCCAGCCCCATCCCTCAGCTTTTGTCCGAAACAGTGGATGGGTGGCATTTTGTTGTTGTTTGAACTGCAGATTGTGCCTTTAAAGATGTCCATATACATTTGTCATAAGAGGAGTGGAGAATTAAGTCTGGCTTGCACAATGCCTCATTAAAAAGCAGCATAATAATGTATGTGTGAAATGTCACTTGAATTTCTCAGTGTTGTGATCAAAGCCCTTGTTACCGAGTGAGCTGGATGAGTAATTCTCTCTCTCTCTCTCTCTCTCAGGGTGTTCTGCTCGTAGAACCATAAGTGGGGCTTCCGGCTCTTTCTGATGTGGACCAATCGGAAGGGCCGTACACCGACACTACAGCTGCTCGAGAATACTGTGCCAAGTTTTGTACTGTAAAAAATATGTGTGGGTTTGTTTTTGTTCTTTTTATATACCAGTTCAGCTTTGTCATGGTCAGTCAGGATCTGCACTTAGTCTGTAGCAAGATTTGAAACATTTTTTCCCCCAAGAATTTTAAGATGCGTTTTTTTGTTGTCATGTTTTGTTAAATTATTCCAAAATGGATTACTTTCTGATTTCATTATGCATCATAATGTGTACCTAGTATTATACCAGCCTCTTTGTTGATGCATGAGCAAGATGAGAACATTACTAAATAAATATACTATTAGCTATTTAATGTTAGAATCAAAACCTTTTGCTAAAGTTTTATATTTGCAGGACTACTTATGGTAAACAAGGTCACAATGTTTTGATTGGAGATCAAATTCCATTCCCAACCAACTGAATCTAGTGCATTTCAGCATATACTTTACAAGGCTGAACTCTTGTCAGTTTGAGCTGTTAGAGCGAGAGCGAGCGAGCGAGAGAGAGAGAGAGAGAGTGAGAGAGAGAGAGAGCGAGAGAGAAAAGATGTGATACATAAAGGGGTGCTTTGAAGAACTATGAACCACATTTGCTTGACAGTCCATCAAAATGCATTTGTTTCTCTGTCTCTCCGCCTGGCTGTCAGAGTAGCAGAGTTTTCTCCCCATTTTGTGGTCTGATTTCCAACAGTAACTGCATATAGATGTGGACGAAAGCCATTGCAATGTTTGAAATGTCATGCCGTGGGAGAGCCTATGCATGTGTATCTTCTGTATACATTCATAACCGATATTACACACAAAAACAACTGCTTATAATCTAGAGGGCTCTGCATCTTATAAATGGTATACAATATTATCAAGGGGAAAGAAGTCTATGGCACATATATCTGACTGCCTTCCTATTTATTCGCTAAGACCAAATGCTGAGGTATTGGGGTGCTGTCTGATAGCTTGGTACATATTTCCAATGGGAACAGAGAGAGTGAGGAATGCGGTCATGATTTCAATGAATCAAGAGGTTGGGTTACTTTACTTTGCTTGCTCTCCATGACCAACCGTTACCAGAGACGGAAAAGGAAGCGAGACATCTCACTCCCTCCTTTTTTCTGGTTCATATACAGTCAATGAACAAAGCAGACCAGACCCAGCTGCTAATGCATTGGTGCCTATGGGAGAGTCACCCCTTAATCAGACCGTAACTGTGTAAAAAATGCAATGACAAACGGCCTAAGTGGGACATCTTCCTTTAACCACCATCTTTGCCACCATGTAACCAGAGTTATTTATGGCTACATGTACAATATGTAACTATCAATGTAGGGGAACCCCTGTTTGTGCATAGTGTCTGTCTTATCCCCATGTCATCAGATCTGGATTAAGGGTTAGAGTGGTCTAAATCTCATGAGACAGAAATCTCAAGTAGTAGAAATCTTGAATGCAGGAACCTTGAATAGCAGGAATCTTAGATAGCAGGAATCTTGAATGGCAGAAATCTTGAATAGCATATCTTGAATAGTTAGTGCTGAGCGATTAAACGACATTTCCAAAACATTTTGGTTATTAACGCAACATGTAAAGTGTTGGTCCCATGTATCATGAGCTGAAATAAAAGATCCCAGAAGTGTTCCATACGCACAAAAAGCTTATTTCTCTCAAATGTTGTGCACAAATCTGTTTACATCCCCGTTAGTGAGCAGTTATCCTTTGCCAAGATAATCCATCCACCTGACAGGTGTGGCATATCAAGAAGCTGATTAAACAGCATGATCATTACATAGGTGCACCTTGTGCTGGGGACAAGAAAAGGCCACTCTAAAATGTGCAGTTTTGTCACACAACACAATGCCACGTTTTTACCGGAGAACTTTCTGTTTTTATTTGGGGAGAAATAGGCAACTCTGTTAATTGTTCCTTTTGCTGAATGTTTTTGTTCCTCCCAAGAACTACATGTACTTTTGCTTTTTTGTTTTTAAGCATCTTTGAGATTATTTGTAAAATGAAAATTATAAAATAATAAATAAATATATTATTATTATTTGTTTACATAGGTTTTTGGGGATTTGGAATGAGGGCCGCTAAAACTCTGTGATGTAAAATGTGTAACGACAAAAAAAATATATATAAATATAGTCTATATATAATATATACAAAGAAGAAAAGTATTACACTGAACTATTTGAACCAACTTTTTCTAAGAATGTATTTTGTTTATATAAATTGATATTATTTGTTTTTTCTGCTTGGTAAAAAGAAGAACACATAAGAAAACAAACAAGGTCTATGGTCTCCCTGATAGCCTTTACATACGGGAAAAACAGCAGCACTACATGAATGCATGATGTACTGTAGCTACTGCTCTATGTCCTCTTTTAAAAAAGCTCTGTCTGCCTAACAACACTGTGTCAGTCAGTACAACTAATGTGACTCCGTCCTTCCATCCACGGTGTGATGGGACGGACAGTCGATGTGCTCAAGGGGTTTCTGTGTTTGTATTGCTGCTGCTTAACTCCAACAACCCAAACAGCTTCTGCTATGACCCTTAGTGTGGAATTGATCAACCTTGACGGTTTCCATTTTAATGCATACTGCAACGACCTTTGCATTTACTTAATAAAAAAAAAACATTTACAGTATGTCAATACCGTGTTTGTTGTCTTTTCTTGTGGGTTTAAACTGTCATGGGATCTTAAATGAGTGGGACGTGGGTAGTTGAGTTTGTTTAAGGTCAATGTGGATTGTTGTTGATGAGTGTTTCCTGCACTCTGGCAGTTTCAAAGATCAAAAGGGTATTATATTGTGTACACTCCATGTCCTGTGCCTTTCCTGTTTTGAACTGAATATAATTACTGCAAACAAGTCAGCTCTGTGCACTTCCTGCACCTGTTGTCATTCTCAAACCCTTCACAACAGGGTAGGGACTCAGAGGTACAATTCAGCCACCGAGATGCAATGTGTAGGTGGTGACACTCAGCTTCAGATGCCACCCAGCACCATGGAAACCTAAGAACAAAGTAAATCAGCCAAACATTAAACCAGCCCCCGTGTCCTCAGCCTCCTGTGGATTGGTGGGTGTGAGCCAGAGCGAAAAGCCTACAGTTTCCTAATTAGCATGCCAGTCAATAGTTTTACGAGCAAGATACACTACATTACCAAAAGTATGTGGACACCTGCTAGTCGAACATCTCATTCCAAAATCATGGGAATTAATATGGAGTTGGTCCCCCCTTTTGCTGCTATAATAGCCTCCATTGTTGGAACATTGCTGCGGGGACTTGCTTCCATTCAGCAACAAGAGCACTGATGGGCAATTAGGCTTGGCTCGCAGTCTGCGTTCCAATTCATCCCAAAGGTGTTTGATGGGGTTGAGGTCAGGGCTCAGTGCATGCCGATCAAGTTCTTCCACACCGATCTCGAAAAACAATTTCTGTATGGACCTCCCTTTGTGCACGGGGGCATTCTCATGCTGAAACAGGAAAGGGCCTTCCCCAAACTATTGCCACAAAGTTGGAAGCACAGAATCGTCTCGAATGTCATTGTATGCTGTAGCGTAAAAATGTCCCTTCACTTGAACTAAGGGGCCTAGCCCGAACCATGAAAAACAGACCCAGACCATTATTCCTCCTCCACCAAACTTTATAGTTGGCACTATGCATTTGGGCAGGTAGCGTTCTCCTGGCATCCATCAAACCCAGATTCCTCCGTTGGACTGCCAGATGGTGAAGCGTGATTCATCACTCTAGAGAACGCGTTTCCACTGCTCCAGAGTCCAATGGCGGCGAGCTTTACACCACTCCAGCCGACGGTTGGCATTGCACATGTGTGCGGCTGCTCAACCATGGAAACCCATTTTTGGGTAAAAACTCAACTCATCGTGTTTGGAGGACAAAGAATGCTGAGTTGCATCCAAAGAACGCCATACCTACTGTGAAGCATGGGGGTGGAAACATCATGCTTTGGGGCTGTTTTTCTGCAAAGGGACCAGGACGACTGATCCGTGTAAAGGAAAGAATTAATGGGGCCATGTATCGTGAGATTTTGAGTGAAAACCTCCTTCCATCAGCAAGGGCATTGAAGATGAAACGTGGCTGGGTCTTTCAGCATGACAATGATCCCAAACACACCGCCCGGGCAACGAAGGAGTGGCTTCGTAAGAAGTATTTCAAGGTCCTGGAGTGGCCTAGCCAGTCTCCAGATCTCAACCCCATAGAAAATCTTTGGAGGGAGTTGAAAGTCTGTGTTGCCCAGCGACAGCCCCAAAACATCACTGCTCTAGAGGAGATCTGCATGGAGGAATGGGCCAAAATACCAGCAACAGTGTGTGAAAACCTTGTGAAGACTTACAAAAAACGTTTGACCTGTGTCATTGCCAACAAAGGGTATATAACAAAGTATTGAGAAACTTTTGTTATTGACCAAATACTTATTTTCCACCATAATTTGCAAATAAATTCATTAAAAATCCTACAATGTGATTTTCTGGATTTTTCATTTTGTCTGTCATAGTTGATGTGTACCTATGATGAAAATTACAGGCCTCTCTCATCTTTTTAAGTGGGAGAACTTGCACAATTGGTGGCTGACTAAATACTTTTTTCCCCCACTGTATGTGACCAATAAAATTTGATTTGATTTGATTTGAAGAGATAGTTGGAAACGATTTGATACTGTCCTGTACAATAGTTGTTTTAGAGTAAGCATGTTCATTGTTGTGGATATCCACCACCATCATCAAGTCACTGATATCTCCCTCTGGTTAAAAAACAACCTGTATACTTTTATCTACATTGATGACTTTGATAATACCGGCCAGGGATGCCTATATGTCTCTCTACAAGGCTCTGGCTCAGACAACACACAGTAAACCTCCATAGTCACATCTCAGCAGTGTAACATTTCCTAGATCCTTCATCTGTCTCCCCGCTTCCCTTCAGCAGGACAGTGACCCGGTCAGGGTCCAGACGCCACTCCAGCCCAGAGGGGGATGTGTCAGACAAGGGTGGGAGAAGGGAGGATGAGGAGGAAGAAGAGGAGGAAGAAGAGGAGGAAGAAGTGGTGTCGATGGAGACTGACAGGAGAGGGGGAGGGAGAGTTGCACTGACTGCTGGGAGGCAGGTGGGTGGGTCGTTCCATGAAATGAGTCCTTTTTGCATCCCTTTGATATTTTAAATAGAAATTGTACAACAATATTGGATTTTAAAAGCCTGTTATATTAAATGAAGAGTCCTTTAATATAGACCACATGGAAAATTCAATAAATCAGATTTTCATATGAATAAATTCAGCATTTTGACATGTCTGTGCACCCTGTGACTTCTACGAAGATTTTAAGCCACTTAACCCCACATTTTCACAAGTTTTCACCAGCCCTAGTTATTTTGTTGCTTTGCAAAGTCATTGCTGAAGATTAATATTTATTTAATGTGATTAGTGATTCATTTTAAGATTTAAAAAAATAACCTCTCCCTCATTTTAAGGTCAACCCTGTTACGTGAACTGAACTTTCATTTTAACATGGTAAAACTATTCCTTTTTCATTTATTCAAAAGAAACATTGAACATCTAATTGTCAAATCATAGTATAAAAGCACATGAGCTGATTCTACTTATTTGGGCCATTTTCTGGTGTTTTGTGGTGGAAAACAGAGTGGTTCGAGCGTAACACATCAACCCTGTTACCCATAGATAGACAGTCTAGAAATGTTTTAACAATTAAATATTTTATGGTGAAGCTTGCATTCAATTGCCCCTCCCTGTTTTGCACGACAAGCTTCCATTCCCCCGGTCACAAGCACAACGGGATTTAGGGCAGATTTTAGATGAAATCGTCAACCCTGTTCTGGTCAACCCTGTTACTTTATTTGGCACTTAATAGGCACTTACTATAGTCTTTTTTTTTTTTGATGGGAAAACAAGTTTTTTTATTAAGTTGAGCATGTGCTCTTCGTGACAGAATGTAACAATTACATGAAATAAATGTTTTTTTTCACCAAGTTACACCACCCAAAAGGGACTCATTTCGTGGAATGACCCAGGTAGCACATTGTAGCACTGTGAGTTCTTATTAAAAGAGAGAACGGGAGAAAGGTGGGTGAATCACACGTTCTGATAAAGGGCATCAGTGTCAGAGAGCTAAGGGACAGAGTGTGTGGTTTGCCACTCTCGGTCTCTCGTCTCGGGGGAAGAGAAATGGCTGATGTGAGTCATGTGTTTGACATTAACCGTTTCATCACTGATAGATAGATCGATCTTCTCACATTCACATGCTCTTTCGGTTTTCTCTCTCTCTCTCTCTTTCTCTCTCTAGGACGCATCATCGTCAACAATTTCACTTCTCTCTATCTTTATTCTCTCCCTTCCCTTCCCTGCCCCTACTCCTCCTCCTCCTCCTCCTCCTCCTCCTCCTCTCTCTCTCTCTCTGCTTTTCCTCCTGATTAGAATGCAGAAACAAACACCTACACACACTCCTGCACACACAGATTCCTGTTGTGCATCTTAATGACTTCATCTAGGCTTTGTATCAAGGCCTCTTTCACCATAAGTGAAGGCCATCTGGTACATGAATGAGCTAGTACCCAGTACCCACTACCAAGTCCCCAGAAGTGGTGAAATCAACCGCAAGGGACTTTAATGACCAAAGTCACATTGACATCTAGGCCATCTCAGAGGGATATGCAGAGATGCCAAGTCCTTTTACTCAGTGTTTTGATAGTGAGTGGCTCTGATGGCGAAACATGTGTGGCCAGGTCAGACCTGTGTTCAACTACTATTTGAAATCGTTCAAATACTTTGAGTGTTTGCTTTAGCCTGTCTGAAGTGCCCAGTGGACAGGGTTTGCAGTGTTGGGACTATTCTATTGGCTCCATTGCATCAGCTAAGTTCAATCAAGCCCAGCTGAAGTATTTGAAAGGATTTCAAACAGTATTTGAACCCAGGTCTTGTGTCTGCTTGGTTCTGTTGTAGATGTGAGGGAGGCATATGACCCGACGGGCCAGACTGGGTACAGGGAGGTGTGTAGAATATTCAACGTGGTCCCTGTAACCTATTTTCTGACCATGATGCACCATGGCCTAAGGCCACAGGTAAGACTGACCAGGCCAGTGCCATGTTTGAATAATGTAACAATGTTCCCTTCCACGGTCTCTCCCTCATGCTCCCTTGGGTCTACTCCTCCAATGAGCTTTAAGAGGGAAGCAACAAATTGAGGAAACAAGCATTTGACAGCTATTAAGTCTTCAAACACAGTATCAAATCAAATCAAAATCAAATCAAATTTGATTGGTCACATACATATATTTAGCAGATGTTATTGCAGGTGTAGTGAAATGCTTGTGTTCCTAGCTCCAACAGTGCAGTAGTATCTAACAATTCACAACAATACACACAAATCTAAAGGTAAAATAATGGAAATAAGAAATATATATATATTAGGACGAGCAATGTCGGAGTGGCATTGACTAAAATACAGTAGAAAAGAATACAGTATATACAGTGGGGGAAAAAAGTATTTAGTCAGCCACCAATTGTGCAAGTTCTCCCACTTAAAAAGATGAGAGAGGCCTGTAATTTTCATCATAGGTACACGTCAACTATGACAGACAAAATGAGGGAAAAAAATCCAGAAAATCACATTGTAGGATTTTTAATGAATTTATTTGCACAATTATGGTGAAAATTAGTATTTGGTCAATAACAAAAGTTTCTCAATACTTTGTTTTATACTCTTTGTTGGCAATAACACAGGTCAAACGTTTTCTGTAAGTCTTCACAAGGTTTTCACACACTGTTGCTGGTATTTTGGCCCATTCCTCCATGCAGATCTCCTCTAGAGCAGTGATGTTTTGGGGCTGTCGCTGGGCAACACAGACTTTCAACTCCCTCCAAAGATGTTCTACGGGGTTGAGATCTGGAGACTGGCTAGGCCACTCCAGGACCTTGAAATGCTTCTTACGAAGCCACTCCTTCGTTGCACGGGCGGTGTGTTTGGGATCATTGTCATGCTGAAAGACCCAGCCACGTTTCATCTTCAATGCCCTTGCTGATGGAAGGAGGTTTTCACTCAAAATCTCACGATACATGGCCCCATTCATTCTTTCCTTTACACTGATCAGTCGTCCTGGTCCCTTTGCAGAAAAACAGCCCCAAAGCATGATGTTTCCACCCCCATGCTTCACAGTAGGTATGGTGTTCTTTGGATGCAACTCAGCATTCTTTGTCCTCCAAACACGACGAGTTGAGTTTTTACCAAAAAGTTATATTTTGGTTTCATCTGACCATATGGCATTCTCCCAATCCTCATCCAAATGCACTCTAGCAAACTTCAGACGGGCCTGGACATGTACTGGCTTAAGCAGGGGGACACGTCTGGCACTGCAGGATTTGAGTCCCTGGCGGCGTAGTGTGTTACTGATGGTAGGCTTTGTTACTTTGGTCCCAGCTCTCTGCAGGTCATTCACTAGGTACCCCCGTGTGGTTCTGGGATTTTTGCTCACCGTTCTTGTGATCATTTTGACCCCACGGGGTGAGATCTTGCATGGAGCCCCAGATCGAGGGAGATTATCAGTGGTCTTGTATGTCTTCCATTTCCTAATAATTTCACCCACAGTTGATTTCTTCAAACCAAGCTGCTTACCTATTGCAGATTCAGTCTTCCCAGCCTGGTGCAGGTCTACAATTTTGTTTCTGGTGTCCTTTGACAGCTCTTTGGTCTTGGCCATAGTGGAGTTTGGAGTGTGACTGTTTGAGGTTGTGGACAGGTGTCTTTTATACTGATAACAAGTTCAAACAGGTGCCATTAATACAGGTAACGAGTGGAGGACGGAGGAGCCTCTTAAAGAAGAAGTTACAGGTCTGTGAGAGCCAGAAATCTTGCTTGTTTGTAGGTGACCAAATACTTATTTTCCACCATAATTTGCAAATAAATTCATTAAAAATCCTACAATGTGATTTTCTGGAGAAAAAAAATCTCAATTTGTCTGTCATAGTTGACGTGTACCTATGATGAAAATTACAGGCCTCTCTCATCTTTTTAAGTGGGAGAACTTGCACAATTGGTGGCTGACTAAATACTTTTTTTCCCCACTGTACATATGAGATGAGTAAAGCAGTACGTAAACATTATTAAAGTCGCCAGTGATTCCATGTCTATGTACACTGCTCAAAAAAATTAAGGGAACACTTAAACAACACAATGTAACTCCAAGTCAATCACACTTCTGTGAAATCAAACTGTCCACTTAGGAAGCAACACTGATTGACAATAAATGTCACATTCTGTTGTGCAAATGGAATAGACAACAGGTGGAAATTATAGGCAATTAGCAAGACACCCCCAATAAAGAGGTGGTTCTGCAGGTGGTGACCACAGACCACTTCTCAGTTCCTATGCTTCCTGGCTGATGTTTTGGTCACTTTTGAATGCTGGCGGTGCTTTCACTCTAGTGGTAGCATGAGACAGAGTCTACAACCCACACAAGTGGCTCAGGTAGCGCAGCTCATCCAGGATGGCACATCAATGCGAGCTGTGGCAAGAAGGTTTGCTGTGTTTGTCAGCGTAGTGTCCAGAGCATGGAGGCGCTACCAGGAGACAGGCCAGTACATCAGGAGACGTGGAGGAGGCCGTAGGAGGGCAACAACCCAGCAGCAGGACCGCTACCTCCGCCTTTGTGCAAGGAGGAGCAGGAGGAGCACTGCCAGAGCCCTGCAAAATGACCTCCAGCAGGCCACAAATGTGCATGTGTCTGCTCAAACGGTCAGAAACAGACTCCATGAGGGTGGTATGAGGGCCTGACGTCCACAGGTGGGGGTTGTGCTTACAGCCCAACACCGTGCAGGACGTTTGGCATTTGCCAGAGAACACCAAGATTGGCAAATTCGCCACTGGCGCCCTGTGCTCTTCACAGATGAAAGCAGGTTCACACTGAGCACATGTGACAGATGTGACAGAGTCTGGAGACGCCGTGGAGAATGTTCTGCTGCCTGCAACATCCTCCAGCACGACCGGTTTGGCGGTGGGTCAGTCATGGTGTGGGGTGGCATTTCTTTGGGGGGCCGCACAGCCCTCCATGTGCTCGTCAGAGGTAGCCTGAATGCCATTAGGTACCGAGATGAGATCCTCAGACCCCTTGTGAGACCATATGCTGGTGCGGTTGGCCCTGGGTTCCTCCTAATGCAAGACAATGCTAGACCTCATGTGGCTGGAGTGTGTCAGCAGTTCCTGCAAGAGGAAGGCATTGATGCTATGGACTGGCCCGCCCGTTCCCCAGACCTGAATCCAATTGAGCACATCTGGGACATCATGTCTCGCTCCATCCACCAACGCCACGTTGCACCACAGACTGTCCAGGAGTTGGCGGATGCTTTAGTCCAGGTCTGGGAGGAGATCCCTCAGGAGACCATCCGCTACCTCATCAGGAGCATGCCACACACACTACTGAGCCTCATTTTGACTTGTTTTAAGGACATTACATCAAAGTTGGATCAGCCTGTAGTGTGGTTTTCCACTTTAATTTTGAGGGTGACTCCAAATCCAGACCTGGGTTGATACATTTGATTTCCATTGATAATTTCTGTGTGATTTTGTTGTCAGCACATTCAACTATGTAAAGAAAAAAGTATTTAATAAGATTATTTCATTCATTCAGATCTAGGATGTGTTGTTTAAGTGTTCCCTAGATTTTTTTGAGCAGTGTATATAGGGCAGCAGCATCTAAGGTGCAGGGTTACATAACAGGGTGGAAGCCACCTAGTGATGGCTATTTAACAGTCGGATGGCCTTGAGATAGAGACTGAAAAACAGCTTCTAAGTCCCAGCTTTGATGCACCTGTACTGACCTCGCCTTCTGGATGATAGCGGGGTGAACAGGCCATGGCTCGGTGGTTGATATCCTTGATGATCTTTTTGGCCTTCCTGTGACATCGGGTGCTGTAGACGTCCTGGAGGGCAGGCAGTGTGCCCACGGTGATGCGTTGGGCAGGCCGCACCACCCTCTGGAGAGCCCTGCGGTTGCGGGCGGTGCAGTTTCCGTACCAGGCTGTGATACAGCCCGACAGAATGCTCTCAATTGTGCATCTGTAAAAGTAAAGCCAGTGTGTCTATGTATGCGGATGACTCAACACTATACACATCAGCTACCACAGCGACTGAAATGACAGCAACACTTAACAAAGAGCTGCAGTTAGTTTCAGAATGGTTGGCAAGGAAAAAGTTAGTCCGAAATATTTCAAAAACTAAAAGCATTGTATTTGGGACTAATCATTTACTAAACCCGAAACCTCAACTAAATCTTGTAATGAATAATGTGGAAATTGAGCAAGTTGAGGAGACTAAATTGCTTGGAGTAAACCTGGGTTGTAAACTGTCATGGTCAAAACAACAGCAGCTAGGATTGGGAGAAGTCTGTCTATAATAAAGTGCTGTTCTGCATTCTTAACAGCACTATCAACAAGGCAGGTCCTACAGGCCCTAGTTTTGTTGCACCTGGACTACTGTTCAGTTGTGTGGTCAGGTGCCACAAAGAGGGACTTAGAAAAATTGCAATTGGCTCAGAACAGGGCAGCACGGCTGGCCCTTGGATGTACACAGAGAGCTAACATTAATATCAATCTCTCCTGGCTTAAAGTGGAGGAGAGATTGACTTCATCACTACTTGTATCTGTGAGAGGTATTGACATGTTGAATGCACTGAGCTGTCTGTTTGAACTACTGGCACACAGCTCGGACATCCATGCATACCCCACAAGACATGCCACCAGAGGTCTCTTCACAGTCCAGAACAGACTATGGGAGGCACTCAGTACTACAGTCGTGGTCAAAAGTTTTGAGAATGACACAAGTATTGGTCTTCACAAAGTTTGCTGCTTCAGTGTTTTTAGATATTTTTGTCAGATGTTACTATGGTATACTGAAGTATAATTACAAGCATTCCATAAGTTGTAAAGGCTTTTATTGACAATTACATTAAGTTTATGCAAAGAGTCAATATTTGCAGTGTTGACCCTTCTTTTTCAAGACCTCTGCAATCCGCCCTGGCATGCTGTTAATTAACTTCTGGGCTACATCCTGACTGATGGCAGCCCATTCTTGCATAATCAATGCTTGGCGTTTGTCAGAATTTGTGGGTTTTTGTTTGTCCACCCGCCTCTTGAGGATTGACCACAAGTTCTCAATGGGATTAAGGTCTGGGGAGTTTCCTGGTCATGGACCCAAAATGTTGATGTTTTGTTCCCCGAGCCACTTAGTTATCACTTTTGCCTTATGGCAAGGTGCTCCATCATGCTGGAAAAGGCATTGTTCGTCACCAAACTGTTCTTGGATGGTTGGGAGAAGTTGCTCTCGGAGGGTGTGTTGGTACCATTCTTTATTCATGGCTGTGTTCTTAGGCAAAATTGTGAGTGAGCCCACTCCCTTGGCTGAGAAGCAACCCCACACATGAATGGTCTCAGGATGCTTTACTGTTGGCATGACACAGGACCGATGGTAGCGCTCACCTTGACTTCTCCGGACAAGCTTTTTTCCGGATTCCCCAAACAATCGGAAAGGGGATTCATCAGAGAAAATGACTTTACCCCAGTCCTCAGCAGTCCAATCCCTGTACCTTTTGCAGAATATCAGTCTGTCCCTGATGTTTTTCCTGGAGAGAAGTGGCTTCCTCGCTGCCCTTCTTGACACCAGGCCATCCTCCGAAAGTCTTCGCCTCACTGTGCGTGCAGATGCACTCACACCTGCCTGCTGCCATACCTGAGCAAGCTCTGCACTGGTGGTGCCCCGATCCCGCAGCTGAATCAACTTTAGGAGACGGTCCTGGCGCTTGCTGGACTTTCTTGGGCGCCCTGAAGCCTTCTTCACAACAATTGAACCTCTCTCCTTGAAGTTATTGATGATCTGATAAATGGTTGATTTAGGTGCAATCTTACTAGCAGCAATATCCTTGCCTGTGAAGCCCTTTTTGTACAAAGCAATGATGACGGCACGTGTTTCCTTGTAGGTAACCATGGTTAACAGAGGAAGAACAATGATTTCAAGCACCACCCTCCTTTTAAAGCTTCCAGTCTGTTATTATGACTCAATCAGCATGACAGAGTGGTCTCCAGCCTTGTCCTCGCCAACACTCTCACCTGTGTTAACGAGAGAATCACTGACATGATGGCAGCTGGTCCTTTTGTGGCAGGGCTGAAATGCAGTGGAAATGTTTTTTGGGGATTAAGTTCATTTTCATGGCAAAGAGGGACTTTGCAATTAATTGCAATTCATCTGATCACTCTTCATAACATTCTGGAGTATATGCAAATTGCCATCATAAAAACTGAGGCAGCAGACTTTGTGAAAAATAATTTTTGTGTCATTCTCAAAACTTTTGACCACGACTGTACATAGAGCCATGACTACATGGAACTCTATTCCACATCAAGTAACTCATGCCAGCAGTAAACTTAGATTTAAAAAACTGATAAAAATACACATTATGGAATAGTGGGGACTGTGAAGCAACACAAACATAGACACATGCAAACAAACACACGATAACATACGCACTATACACACGTACACATGGATTTTGTGTTACAGATATGTGGTAGTAGAGTAGAGGCCTGAGGGCACACACTTAATATGTTGTGAAATCTGTTATGAATGTATTGTAATGTTTTTTAAATGTATAATTGCCTTAATTTTGCAGGACCCCAGGAAGAGTAATGGGGGATCCATAATAAATATAAATACAAATACCTACGTCTCGTGTCTGAGCCGTTGAATTGCGACTCCACTTTGTCTCTGTACTGACATTTTGCCTGTTTTATTGCCTTACGGAGGGAATAACTACACTGTTTGTATTCAACCATCTTCCCATTCACCTTGCCACGGTTAAATGCGGTGGTTCGCGCTTTCGGTTTTGCGCGAATGCTGTCATCTATCCACAGTTTCTGGTTTGGGTAAGTTTTAATAGTCACCGTGGGAACAACATCCCCTATACACTTCCTGATGAACTCAGTCACCGTGTCCGTGTATACGTCAATGTTATTCTTAGAGGCTACCCGGAACATATCCCAGTCCGCGTGATCAAAACAATCTTGAAGCATGGATTCCGATTGGTCAGACATTTGATTGTGAGGTATTCATGGTCGGGTGAACAAAAGGACTTGAGTTTCTGTAAGTTTTCGCAATCACACCATGAGCAGTTAATCATAAAACATACACCACTGCCTTTCTTCTTTCCAGAGAGTTCTTTATTCCTGTCTGCGTGATGTACTGAGAACCCAGCTGGCTGTATGGACGGGACAGTATATCCAGAGAGAGCCATGATTCCGTTAAAGAGTATGTTACAGTCCCCCCTGATGTGTCTCTCTGGAAGGAGATCCTCGCCCTGAGCTCATCTACTTTATTGTCCAGTGTGATGTGGTGGTGTTGAAGGAGTCAGGCGCAGGAGGGTAAAATCACAGAAAAACAGGCTTTAATCCGCAAAATACAGGTGTATGCAGAACTGCGTCAAACACACTCCAGGGCACAAAACAGATGCACTGGAAAATACAAGGCACATGGGAAAATACTCCCGTCTAACAAAATACATGAGCTCCACCGAGCTACTCTAACCTTCACAATAAACAATCACCCACAAGGACAAGGGGGCAGAGGGAACACTTATACACAGACTAATTAGGGGATTAGAACCAGGTGTGTGTGATAACGAGACAAGACAATTGTGATGATGATTGGGGCGGCAGTGGTTAGTACTCCGGTGACGACGAACGCCAAAGCCTGCCCGAAAAAGGAGGGGAGGCAGCCTCGGCCGAAGTCGTGACAGTACCACCCCCCCCCCCCCCCCCTCCACAAGGTACTGAAGGCCCCCCACCCGATGCCTCGAATCCAGGATGGCCCAGACAGAGTACACCGGGGCCCCCTCGATGTCCAGAGGAGGTGGAGGTACCTCCCGCACCTCAGACTCCTGGAGCGGACCAACCACCACCGGCCTGAGGAGAGACACATGAAACAAGGGGTTAATACGGTAATCAGGGGGAAGTAACAACCTATACGTAACCTTGTTGATTCTCCTCAGGACTTTGAACGGCCCCACAAACCGCGGGCTCAGCTTCCGGCAGGGCAGGCGGAGGGGCAGATTCCGGGTCGAGAGCCAGACCCGATCCCCCGGTACGAAAACCGGGCCTCACTGCGGTGACGGTCAGCGTTGGCCTTCTGACAACGCACGGCGTGCTGGAGGTGAACGTGGGCAGCGTCCCATGTCTCCTCCGCGCGCCAAAACCAGTCATCCACCGCAGGAGCCTCGGTCTGGCTCTAGTGCCATGGTGCCAGAACCGGTTGGTAACCTAAAACACATTGGAATGGTGTTAGGTTAGTAGAGGAGTGGCGGAGAGAGTTCTGTGCATATTTCGCCCTTGGCAAGAACACCGGCCACTCCACCGGCCGGTCCTGGCAGTAGGACCTCAGGAACCTACCCACATCCTGATTTACTCGTTCCACCTGCCCATTTGACTCGGGGTGGAACCCAGAGTTCAGGCTGACCGAGACCCCCAGACGTTCCATGAACGCCTTCCAAACCTTGGACGTGAACTGGAGACCTCGGTCGATATCCTCTGGCACCCTGTAGTGCCAGAAGACGTGAGTAAACAGGGCCTCCGCAGTCTACAGGGCCGTGGGGAGACCGGCAGAGGAAGGAGGTGGCAGGACTTGGAGAAGCGGTCCACAACGACCAGGATGGTGGTGTTACCTTGGGAGAGGGGAAGATCAGTCAGAAAATCAATACTAAGATGAGACCATGGTCGTTGTGGAACTGGTAATGGTTGTAGCTTACCCGTTGGGAGGTGCCTAGGCGCACACAGAGCAGGAGGAGAAGTACACCCTCACGTCCTTAGCCAAGGTAGGCCACCAGTACTTTCCACTCAAGCAGCGCACTGTACGGCCGATACCTGGGTGACCAGAGGAGGGTGACGTGTGTGCCCAGAAGATCAGACGATCACGGATAAGAGCAGGCACATACCGCAGCCCAGCTGGACACTGCAGTGGAGATGGATCTGTGCGTAATGCCTGCTCTATATCCGCGTCCATCGCCCATACTACCGGCGCCACAATGCGGGAGGCAGAGAGTATGGTGGGGTTGTCTCTGGGCCTCTCCTCTGTGTCATACAGCCGGGACAGTGCGTCTGCCTTCACGTTCATCGTACCTGGAATGTATGATAGTGTAAAATCAAACCGGGTGAAGAATAGGGCCCACCTGGCCTGGCGAGGATTCAGCCTCCTTGCTGCCCGGATGTACTCCAGACGAGGAAAGGGTGTTTTCACCCCTTCGAGCCAATGCCTCCACACGGTCAAGGCTCGGACAACAGCCAACAGCTCCCAATCACCAACGTCGTAGTTCTGCTCCGCTGGGCTGAGCTTCTTAGAGAAGAAGGCACAGGGGTGGAGCTTGGGTGGCGTACTGAGCGTTGAGACAGGACAGCTCCTATCCCAACCTCGGACGCATCCACCTCCACTACAAAAGGTAGTGATGAATCGGGTGGGCCAGTACTGGGGCTGAGGTGAACAGACTCCACAGTTTGCTGAAGGCCAGGTCAGCCTCAGCAGACCAGCGGAGCCGGGACGGCCCACCCTTCAACAGGGAGGTAATGGGAGCTGCGACCTTGCCAAAGCCCCGGATAAACCTCCGATAGTAGTTGACAAAGCCAAGGAAGCGCTGCACCTCCTTAACCGTGGTTGGAGTCGGCCAATTACGCACGGCTGAAATGCGATCTCCCTCCATCTCTACACCTGAGGTGGAAATGCAGTATCCAAGGAAGGAGACAGACTGCTGGAAAAACATACACTTCTCTGCCTTAGCATGAAGGTCATTTTCCAACAGTCATGCCAGCACCTTGCGAACCAGGGACACATGCTTGGCACGCATAGCGGAATACACCAGGATGTCATCGATGTAGACCACTACACCGCGACCAAGCATGTCCCGAAACACCTCGTTCACAAAGGACTGGAAAACTGAGGGAGCATTCATCAAACCATAGGGCATTACCAGGTATTCATAATGCCCCGTGGTTGTGCTGAATGCTGTCTTCCATTCATCTCCCTCTCGGATACGCACCAGGTTGTATGCACTCCTGAGATCTAATTTGGTGAAGAAGTGCACCCCATGCATTGATTCAATCACCGAAGGAATGAGGGGGAGAGGATAACTAAATCTTATCGTCTCCCTGTTCAGTGGTCGATAATCAATGCACGGGCGCAGACCTCCGTCCTTCTTCTTCACAAAGAAGAAACTCGAGGAGGCGGGTGAAGTGGAGGGACGTATATACCCCTGGCGCAGGGACTCATTGACATAGGTTTCCATAGCCACCGTTTCAGCCTGTGACAGGGGGTATATATATGACTCCTGGGAGGTACAGCGTCTACCCGGAGGTTTATCGCGCAATCCCCCGCCCGATGAGGTGGTAATTTAGTCGCCTGCATTTTAGAGAACGCTTGCGCCAGAACGAGGTATTCAGGGGGAATGCGCACGGTGGAGGTACTGTCTGGACTTTCCACCGTGGTTGCACCAACGGAAACATCTAGACACCTACCCTGACACTCTCGCGACCACCCCGTGAGAGCCCTCTGCGGCGATGAGAAGGTGGGGTTGTGAAGTGCTAGCCAAGAGATACCTAATACCACAGGGAAAGCAGGAGATTCAATAATCGAAAAAATAACCTGCTCAAAATGTGTCTCCTGGGTGATCATGGTGACTGGTATCGTGACTTCCGTAACAAACCCGGACCCTATTGGTCGACTATTGAGTGCTCTGATGGGGAGTGGAATGGATAGGGGAACCAATGTTATGTCTTGACGGCGTGCGAATGCCCTGTCCATAAAGTTCCCAGCTGCGCCTGAATCGACTAGTGCCTTACACTGTGGAACTACCATGAGATCGGGAAAGTGGATAGGTAGGGTACAGTGCGCAGCAGAGGGCTCCGAACAAATGTGGGTGTTCGATACATGGGGTGATGCGTGAGTGCCCTGCCTGCCACCTCCCGGCCCAAAAGAACGTTGACTACGACGTGTGGTGTATTGTCCCTTCGTGCCACCAGAGTGGCACTGTCGCTGTCCTCCTCCGCTCTCTCGGCCGGCGGCTCCACCCAGCTCCATCGGCTCGGGATCCGAGTCGTCCGGGGTGGAAACTGGCAGACCCCTACCAGGACGTCCTCTGGCTGCCAGCAGGTTGTCCAAACGAATGGTCATGTCCACCAGTTTGTTGAAGGACAACATGGTGTCTCGGCAGGCTAGCTCCCGTCGGACGTCCTCCCACAGATGGCACCGGAAATGGTCGATCAGGGCCCGCTCGTTCCACCTGGACCCCGCTGCCAGCGTCCGAAACTCCAACGCGAAGTCCTGGCGAGGAATGTTCCGAATATTTTGGTGTCTCATTCTTTACTCTGGTGAAGACAGTTGTGCCTGGATCCACTTTGGATCTAATAACCCTAGGGAATTGATGTTGATCATCTGTTGTTGTCTGCTTGATTTACAGCAGGGTCTCGTTAGATTTAACACAGAAAGCATCAAGGTAATGAGTTCATGTCTAGTATGTGCAATTGTGTGCATTTGTGTAGGATACACTATTGCGCAACACCCAATGCTATTCCTATTGATTACTCTGGATATAATGACAACAAATACATAGCCTAGTGGGCTTATTAACAATATAATCTGGTAATGAAATTTCCTCAATTTGGTGCTTGAAAAGTTATTGTAAATATTGTAGCCAATTTATAAGTTCTTCTGCACCCTTATAATTATCCGTAAATTCATTTTGATCCGTTTTTGTGAGAGGGGCCACTTTCGTTTGTTTCCTGCTGCTTCAATTGAAGGGTGTTGCGCTACTCTGTTGCGGTAAAACCATGTGTGGTTATTATGAGGACAACAACATCTAATGTTGCCTTCAACTTGGCTTTCCATACAAATCCTTCCATTAAAAAAAGGAACCTGGTTCTTGGTCAATTTCTCATGATAAAAACAGCCATGATGAGATTAATGCTACCCCTATTCATGGTTTTATTATGTGTGCCTGCGTCGGCCACCTAGGCCACAGAAAAATCACCATGCCAATGTCCACATTATTCTCACATATTTTAGAATGTAATAATAATTTGAATATCAAGGCCTACAAAATGCATTATTCTTAAAGTGGTAATGGCCTACTTTTTTGACACTTTTTGCATGCTTTTTTGGGGAGGGGGCGGTTCTATATTAGGCCCTAAATGTACAATTATATAAATTATACAAGTGTATACCATTGAGGTCCTTGAGAATTACAATTAAGTGCTTTAAAAAGTCCCTGAAGTCCTTGAATTTGACTTGCTGATGTCTGTATGAACCCTGCTTAAAGGATGTATAGTCCTAGACCTATGTTGTTGTATAGGTGGAGTTATGGGCCAATTGGGATGTATTCATTTTTATTCCTCTAAGTACACATGTGGAACTGCATAAAAATCATTTTTTATTTTTGTTTCAAACCATTTTGAAATGTTGATCCCAATGTCATACATTGGTCCCATTATTTATAGAAAGACCCATATGGTATACCGCCCAAGCCTAACGAGAGGTCATTCTGCCACCCATAAGATGGGTGAGGACACCTGCTCTCACGGCCCACTTCCTTCATTCGAGAGCACGTCCTTCTCTCTTCATAAAAAGAGAGATAGAGAAACAAACAAAATAATCTCACTTTGTGTGAAATGTGTTCCCTTGGTAACCAACACTTCCCTGCTGAAGCTCAACCTCAGAGATAATTGGATGGAAGGGATGGGCGGGGCCGCCATGTTAAAGGAGAACTGTTACATCACAGGTGGTGCTCTTCCAACCTCCGCTCCGAGGCCCCAGGGGGCTCAGGGGGGCGGCAGCGCCACCCACACCCACCTGTGTGCCACCCTCACCCCCTGCCACCCTGGTTGTGCCTCGACACCTAGGGTCCTATTTAACATTGTCAGCGTCTAGCTAGCGCCACACACAGTTCATGTTCCAGGGGAGAGGAGTGAGAGGAGAGCGAGGGTTGTTATTTTTACATAAAGGACCCTGGTTGGCCCTTAAGGGTCTTTTATATCCACCATCATTAAATTTTAGTCATTTAGCAGACGCTCTTATCCAGAGCGACTTACAGTTAGTAAGTGCATACATTTTTATTTTTATTTTTTCATACTGGCCCCCAGTGGGAATCGAACCCATAACCCTGGCGTTGCAAACGCCATGCTCTACCAATTGAGCTACATCCCTGTGTAGCATTTCAATGGTCCTAATTGCACAACTAATAACTGTCATTCCCAATGCCTTAATGACACTGCTGCTAGAATAATAGGTTAACTGCTGACAAGGAGAATGGAGAAAATGATCAACACGTAGATATCTGCTAAATTCAGATCACGTTAGGTTTTGACCATTGCATTAAGGAGCTCCATTTTACCTAGAAACATCAAGACAGGAACAGACAAACAGAATGCCTTAGCTCCACTGTAACTCGCCCTGCTTGACCTCAGTGTGTTCCCCTGCCAGAGGTTGACCTGGGGGAGAACAGACTGGGGGAGCATGGTGCCCGGACCCTTTCCATTATGCTCCTGGAGAACACCACTCTGGTCTCACCTCTCCAGGAACGAGCTGCCTGACAGGGATACACAGCACCTGGCTCAGGCCCTGACCTCCAACACCAAACTGGAGACACTAGATCTCAGTCACAACACCATGGGAGATGTAGCAGGTAGGGTTTGGGTACAGTGTGTGTGTGTGTGTGTGTGTGTGTGTGTGACCTTAACCACAACACCATGGGAGATGTAGCAGGTAGGGTAGTGTGTCTTGGGTGGGGTGAGATGAGGTGCTGAATGGAGAGGAACTGTGCATTTATAATTAGAACAGTAGTGGTCCAAGAGAGCCTTGAGGAACACCTAAAATGTGCTAAAGAACATACCCAGCCATCACCCTCGTCTTAAGGTGTCTCGAGTCGAGGAGACATAAAGTTCGGACGTCTTGAGACACTTTGAAAGAGTATAACAAATTACAAAATAGGAATAAAAACATGACATCTTCCTATTCTTATGGACAAGGACTTTTTCCATTAAAAGAAGATTATGTCCTCGAGTCTCACAGTTAAACATAAATGACTGTTACAAAGAAGCCTGGATTACAGTCTCCACCCCACCATCAGTCACCTCTGGTACAGTTCACAGCACATGGCTGTTAAATAAACAAATGTATGTAATCCGCTATAACTCACCCTGACTGCACAACAAAAGTGAATCACTTCAATTTCAAAGGTCTCAATTTCCTAATCAATCCCTCGATGCAAGCGTGTTTCTCAGCTTTAATAATATCCGTTGCAGACAACTGAAAAGACTGCAGTCAGTGATGATCATTGAGTTCATAAAAACGCATGCACGTACACACACACACACACACTCGTGGTGACATATTGATGCAGAGCAGTCAGCCACAGACCACAGCTTTTGTAGCAGATTGTGGCATTCAAAGGTCAAGAAATCTCCTTCATTCAAAGCCCACTCAATTAGGACGTGGATGAGATTTGTGACATAAACCTTCTGGGGCTGACGATGAGTGAATGACAGACCAGACTGTGCGGCTTCAGACAATATCTGCGTAATTGAAACAGAGATAATTGCTTTGTTTAAGGAGGGGGAGAGGAACCATCTCCATGGTATTGTTATTTTGGTGCTTGTTGGTTGTCCCTGCACCAAAACTCCAGTATTTTTCCATCATAGCTTGTTCTCCATCTTCGTTCTAAATAGGGAGCCAAAAAACGTGTTTTCTTATGGCTCTCTCTTGTCCCTGTGCAGCAGACATATGGTGAGCAATATGTTTGGAACATCGAATCACAATAAAATCACAGTACCGAATCGCAATACATATAGAATCGTGAGAATTGCAATACATATCGTATCGGCACCTAAGTATCTTATCGTGAGGTCCCTGGCAATTCCCAGCCCTAATGATTAACTGTGTCAATCAAGATATACTGACATTTTATTAATTTACCTTTGACTGTTATTGCCTTTCTTACGGTCTTCTTCGCCACGTTAGGTAAATAGAAAGCCATCACTGTCTATAACGGTTAATATCATGTGTTGGAAGGAGCACCACAACATTCTATCCAAGCTGGGAGAGAGCGTGAGGACGGCTCATGTCATACAGGCTCAGGTAGCCTATACAGGACAGTTGTATATTCAAAAATAATCTATTGGTAGCTGATTAGTATGCTGTTGCATTGAAAATACATTTTACAATCTGCATTATTTAAATGTCCAACTTTAATTACTGAACAAGTCATTACATTATTGCCGCCAGCCAGCAGTCTAAATGTCAGCATTGCGTCACATTACGCCAGTGCACCTAGTCCTCACCGTTTGAACGCCAGAGGCCAAAGAAAGCATAATGACCTATGACAGATAATTGTTCACCCATATATATGAACTTGTAAATGAAAATGTATCGAATCTTTTTTTAGATGATTCGCTGAGCTTATTCTTCATTCATTGCTTATAATCTTTCTCCTTTAATGTCCTAGGCCAACATATTCCTGGGAACACTAGATCTGTCCTATAATGGTCTGGGGAAGGATGGAGCCGTAGCTTTAGGACAGGCTCTAAGAGAAAACCCTCTGGAGGACATCAATATAAGGTACAAGGGTTTCTGTCTGCTGTGCTTATACACTTTTCTCAACTATTTTTTTTTTTTGTCATTTAGCAGACACTCTTATCCAGAGCGACTTACAGTTAGTGAGTGCATACATTTTTTCTTTCATACTGGTCCCCCGTGGGAAACGAACCCACAACCCTGGTGTTGCAAACGCCATGCTCTACCAACTGAGCTACACGGGACTATGTAAGAACGCCCTTTGAAAGGCAACAGTTTTATTTTGCTTGCCTCACACACCCAACACCTATTTTTGTCTCTCCCCCACAGTAACAATCGTGTACCCCCTGAAGGTGCGATCCGCTTCGCCATGGGCCTCCAAGTAAACAAGACAATCAAAACACTCAATGTCAGTCATAGAAAAGAGAATGGCTGTAGTTTGGAAATCAGCAGGGGACATATGTGAAAGAGCTATATTTTTCAAGATAAACACCCAAGATGCAGCCTCAAAACACCAGCAGTGACTAAAGTGACAGGTCGTATAGAGACAAAATATGCATGTCTATTTGATGTCTGCCATCTTTTGTGATTCCATGTTAATTAACCTCTCTTTGGTCAATGGGTAGGAATCCTATACAAACTGTTGGGAGTCCTGAAAACAATCCAGGGTAACCCAGAATCAACAATGGAGTGCTTGGACTTTTCTGCAGGTCTTAAGGTTTTTGATTGTTTTGTGAGTGAGTGCGTGAATGAATGACCTTTCTATTTATATCTGTTGTCTTTCCTTGATCTAGTCTGCAATAGTCAAACCACTCACCTGACCATGCATGTCTCTCTCTCTAGGACCTAAAGGACATCGTGGTCCTCTGTAGCTCAGCTGGTAGAGCACGGCGCTTGTAACGCCAAGGTAGTGGGTTCGATCCCCGGGACCACCCATACACAAAAATGTATGCACGCATGACTGTAAGTCGCTTTGGATAAAAGCGTCTGCTAAATGGCATATTATTATTATTATTATTATCATAGTGAACCACGACTTTCAGGATCTGTGCGTTGCCGTGAAAGGCATGTACCCTAACCTGAGAGTCAAACATGGAGGGAGAATCGACACGTTCAGAAAACCAAAGGCCTGAGTGAGAGGTTTTGCTATTTGATTCATTACACATTGCTTGCATGGGTTACTGCTACTACCCAAAGAGATGAAATCATTGGTTTTGCAAAGCAGTGGAACACTACAAGGATTTGTTATATTAGAGAGAATGACTAACCATGACAGGAGTCTGAATTAAACAAATTAATTATATGCTATATATGTTATATATTATATATGACTAATCCAAGTTTGTTTTCGTTTTTTCTTTCATTTGTGGCCTGGTTTGACCCGTCAAGAGGAGCTGTTTCCTTCAAGACAGCAGTGTGTGAAGGTACCTGGCATATCAACTGGAGGTTTATGAAATGCTGATGTAAGTGAATGGACAATGTATGGGATAACTATATCCTACTTTAGTTTACCCTTAAATACATTATAAGCCAAAAGCTTGTGGACATGATTATTCAAAGCTTATGGACCTGAAGCTTCTCGATAAATGCTACATTTCATTCACAACTGTCTGTAATGTATACAATTAATTGTATGTGGTCTATGTTGGAAGATATTTGGAGACGTCACCCTGGTGCATGGGCACACGTCAGATGTTTTTTTTTAAAGTTCTCTGCACAGGATTGCTGAACTACTACTATCATATTGACAAGTTAGTCAAGTGACCGCTCTAACAAATGGAAATACATGTCCTCAAAAATAGAAGGCAGGTGGGAGAAGGCGAGATAAGGTAGGACCATTCTAGCCAATGAGAGGGCAGATATGCATGTGAACAACAAGCCATAGAGATAGATAGAGGACTCATATTTCGATCTGTGCCATTATAGCGTCTGTGACAGCATGGACAGTGCTATTCAGGCTTTATTCATTTGCTGATTGCTCCCAACTCATAGGAATCTCCAACTAGTTGACTACTTTAAAATGGTGGAAGCCCTCAATGGCAATGTCCATGCTAAAACGGGTTATATCCATGATTAGTCCCATCTATCTCTATAGACGGGTTGGTTGTTTAGCAACAAAACTGACACGTGCACAACTATAGATACACATGGCGAGGCGTGGCTTAACGTGACCACGCCCCCGAGTAGAGTACAACAGTCGGGTACTCCCATTACTCCCATGTAATTAGCCAAACTTTGGCGGAATCCTCAGCAAACTACTGAATTTATTTTGTTGTTTCAATAAACGTTTTCAGCAGCCTGACATGTCGTTATTAACATACTTGGCTGTCACAACAACAAATGGTTTAAATGATACTTATTCTGGCACTCTAATTTATTACCCGACCTGCTAACACTGACAGTAAAGCTGTCGCATTATACTTACGTCACTGTTAGTTTACGCCTAGTTTTTTGGCCAATACGCTTATGTTAGCTGGCTGGCTAGCAAGATAAGTTAATCTCAATCTAATTCGCTAGTCTTAGATATGTCGCGTAACTACACTGAACAAAAATATAAACGCAACATGTAAAGTGTTGGTCCCATGTTTCATGAGCTGAAATAAAAGATCCTAGAAATGTTTCATATGCACAAAAACGTATCTCTCTCAAATGTTGTGCACAAATGTGTTTACATCCATGTTAGTGAGCATTTCTCCTTTGCCAAGATAATCTATCCACCTGACAGGTGTGGCATATAAAGAAGCTGATTAAACAGCATGATAATTACACAGGTGCACCGTGCTGGGGACAAGAAAAGGCCACTGTAAAATGTGCAGTTTTGTCATACAACACAATGCCACAGATGTCTCAAATTTTGAGGGAGCGAGCAATTGGCATGCTGACTGCGGGAATGTCCACCAGAGCTGTTGCCAAATAATTTAATGTTATTTCTCTACCATAAGCAGCCTCCAATGTCATCTTAGAGAATTTGGCAGTATGTCCAACCGGCCTCACAACCGCATACCATGTGAAACCACGCCAGCCAAGGACCTCCACATCTGGCTTCTTCACCTGCGGGATCATCTGAGACCAGCCACCCGGACAGCTGATGAAACTGTGGGTTTGCACAACCGAAGAATTTCTGCACAAATTGTCAGAAACCGTCTCAGGGAAGCTCACCTGTGTGCTTGTCGTCCTCACCAGGGTCTTGACCTGACTGCAGTTCAGCATCGTAACTGACTTCAGTGGGCAAATGCTCACCTTCGATGGCCACTGGCACGCTGGAGAAGTGTGCTCTTCACGGATGAATCCCGGTTTCAACTGTACCGGGCAGATTTGCTGATGTCAACATTGTGAACAGTGCTCCATGGTGGCGGTGGGGTTATGGTATGGCCAGGCATAAGCTACGGACAATGGACACGGTTGCATTTTATCGATGGTAATTTGAATGTACAGAGACTCCGTGACGAGATCCTGGAGGGCCATTGTCGTGCCATACATCCGCCGCCGTCACCTCATGTTTCAGCATGATAACGTATGGCCCCATGTTGCAAGGATCTGTACACAATTCCTAGAAGCTGAAAATGTCCCAGTTCTTCCATGGCCTGTATACTCACCAGACATGTCACCCATTGAGCATGTTTGGGATGCTCTGGATCGACGTGTACGACAGCGTGTTCCTGTTCCCACCAATATCCAGCAACTTCGCACAGCCATTGAAGAGGAGTGGGACAACATTCCACAATCAACAGCCTGATCAATTCTATGTGAAGGAGATGTGTTGCGCTGCATGAAGCAAATGTTGGTCACACCAGATACTGACTGGTTTTCTGATCCATGCCCCTACCTTTATTTTAAGGTACCCGTGACCAACAGATTTATATGTGTATTCCCAGTCAGGTGGAATCCATAGATTAGGGCCGAATACATTTATTTAAATTTACTGATTTCCTTATATGAACTGTAACTCAGTAAAATCTTTCAAATTGTTGCATGTTGAGTTTATATTTTTGTTCAGTGTACTTCCAGTCTTTGCCTGACCTTGAACGGTCTAGGTGTTGAGAAAAGTTGATTATTGTTGGCTTGCCTATATGTCCTTTAAACTTGCCAGAGACCAGCTGGGGAGACAACCATACCAAATGGCCCAAGTAGCTATGGCGATATCTACACATACTTGGTGGAATCTCCAGGTTTGCATAAATTTCCAAACGCAGAAGAATATACAATATTACAGTTGTTATTTGGATGGATACAGCTCACTAGTCCTTACTACAAAACTAACTAGCAAGCTTTGTGCAATACACGTAGCTAGTTAGATACAAACAAGAGTTAGCGACATACCGTTGATGAAGTGCTTTGAACACACATAAATGTATCAAGTAACCGGAGCCCACAGCTTTCCATCATCATCGTGGCGTAATAGCCTGAAACCATGAGGTTCTTCTAACCTGGTCCTTGATGAAACTTCATTTGGTGGTATTTTTCTCCTACCATTGTTCAGACAAAATGGCACGCAACAGCTTTTTGGCATCTTAAAAGCAAGGTTAGCTAGCTAGTTAAGAAAGCCAGTTAGAATCGCCTCATTGGCTAATAATTGTGATGTACATTCCATGCAACAGTCTATGAAAGTGTTTTTAGGTATGTTGTAGTTTGTTGATTCAGACGACATGGAAATATATTTAAAATGACCTACCCAGCATATACAAAATGTTTATAGAATGATACAAAATAAAATACAGCAATTGTTGGGTTATGAGTAAAGTAGGCAATTTAACATAGGAGTAACGAGAGTACCCTACGGCTGTACCCTACTCGGGGGCATGGTCACGTTAAAGCCCTGCCTCGCCATGCGTATCTATAAGGCAAAACAGACAGGGTTGGCTTAGATTGTTAACAACATGTAAACTATATTTTGTCTCCAATGTTTATTGAAAACATAAATACATTTGCACAATGGGCACTCGTCTCTCACATTGTTACAGTTGTTGGTTAGCTAGCTAGCGAATTTTAGCCATATTAGCATTGACATGAAATCAGTCAAAACACCTCAAAACAAGACATGGTATCAAGAGCAAGGTACGACACAACCGTTGAGGAAAAGATGGCGGAAGCGGACCTTGAATCTAATGGTGGTGTAATCAAGGAGAATTTGATTATTGTCCAAAAGAATGGAAAAACTGAGCAAAGTAGCGTACCGTGCTGAAAATGTCCTTTCTTATCTTGTAAGAGTACAGTTTGTTAATGAGGAGCAGCTGATCGGATTACCAATCTTGAAGAATCCATTTGAGATATCCAAACTGGTGGAGAGAGTGCTGGGTAAAGTGAAGGCTGTGAGGATCATGAGAGGAGGGCTTGTTTAGATTTTTTGTACTTCTGAGGATCAGAGGGAATGTGTGTTGCGTCTCACCCGATTTGAGAAGTTTGACGTGTCGTGTGTGTCTCTTCGGAACAGGGCACCCCTCACGGGGGTAATATCTGGCGTCTCGTGGGAAGTTGATGTTGCAGAGATGACAAATATTCATGGAGTGATTGATGCATGTCGGATGAATCGTGTGGTGAATGAAGAAAAAGTGAAGAGTATCTGTTCTTTAATATGTAGTCTATCCCTACTCAAGTGCAGTTAGTGTATACAAACTACAGAGTCAGAGCATTTATCCCAAGACAATTACATTTAAGTCATTTAGCAGACGCTCTTATCCAGAGCAACTTACAGTTACTGAGTGCATACATTTTTATTTTTTTCATACTGGCCCCCCGTGGGAATCGAACCCACAACCCTGGCGTTGCAAACGCCCTCCCCTACCCTGGGCCAATTGTGCGCCGCCCCATGGGTCTCCCGGTCACGGCCGGCTACGACAGAGCCTGGATTCGAACCAGGATCTCTAGTGGCACAGCCTTAGACCACTGCGCCACTTGGGAAGACCAATCACTGTAAAGCTTTTGGACATGTTTTAAGTGTTTGCAGAAGGGAGAAGCCAAGTTGTGGAAAATATCATATAATGTGTTTTAAAAGTGATGAAAATGTTGTAATTATGGTGGGAACTATGAAGCCACGTCTTTGGAATGCCCCACAAGGCTGAAAGAGAACGAGGTGGCCAAAGTCAGGGCTGTCCAGAGCATTTCATATGCAGCAGCTGTTAAAAGAGTTGAGGGTTTGAATGGTGCACCTGAAGAGTCCATGGTGGTGGATAGGCCTTCACTGCAGGCTGCAGGGGTTGCCTTTCACCAGTAGGACTCAGACATTTTAAAGGTTAAGAAGGTGGACTTTGTGGCCTTTATAGCTATGGTGATTAATGGCACTGTCGAGGTGGAGAGGAAGTCCAGGAAAATAGATATCATTGTGTATGCGGCGGAGTGGTTCCTGGCTGGATTTGAAAGACTTCTCGGCGGAGGAGTTTCATGGAGTATTGTCACAAGCCGTACCACCCTCTCAGGCTCCAGAGCCTGCCGGAGATATGGAGCTTTAAAAGAAGGAATTAGTGGGAGTTTTGTTTTTGTCAATGTACTATTTTTATTTGGGTGGATGAAGTTAGTTTTCCCTATCACATATGAATTCTATTTTTACCTTGTTTTTTCAACCCTGTCCAGTCGGTGGTGACAATGCACCTTTTTGGTTTGTAGTCCGCCATAAATCCCACACAAGAACAAGATTAAAGATTTTATTTCACCTTTATTTAACCAGGTAAGCCAGTTGAGAACAAGTTCTCATTTACAACTGCGACCTGGCCAAGATAAAGCAAAGCAGTGCGATAAAAAACAACACAGAGTTACATATGGGGTAAACAAAACATAAAGTCAAAAATACAAACAGAAAATATATATACAGTGTGTGCGAATGTAGTAAGTTATGGAGGTAAGGCAATAAATAGGCCATAGTCCAAAATAGTTACAATTTCGTATTAACACTGGAATGATATATGTACAAAAGATGATGTGCAAATAGAGATACTGGGGTGCAAATTAGCTAAATAAATAACAATATGGGGATGAGGTAGTTGGGTGGGCTAATTTCAGAATGGCTTTGTACAGGTACAGTGATCGGTAAGCTGCTCTGACAACTGATGCTTAAATTTAGTGAGGGAGATAAGAGTCTCCAGCTTCAGAGATTTTTGCAGTTCATTCCAGTCATTGGCAGCAGAGAACTGGAAGGAATGGCGGCCAAAGGAGGTGTTGGTTTGTAGTGAGGGCCAGCCAACAAGAGCGTACAGGTCACAATGGTAGGTAGTATATGGGGCTTTGGTGACTAAACGGATGGCACTGTGATAGACTACATCCAATTTGCTGAGTAGAGTGTTGGAGGCTATTTTGTAAATGACATCGCCGAAGTCAAGGATCGGTAGGATAGTCAGTTTTACGAGGGCATGTTTGGCAGCATGAGTGAAGGAGGCTTTGTTGCGAAATAGGAAGCCGATTCTAGATCTAACTTTTGATTGGAGATGCTTAATGTGAGTCTGGAAGGAGAGTTTACAGTCTAACCAGACACCTAGGTATTTGTAGTTGTCCACATACTCTAGGTCAGACCCGCCGAGAGTAGTGATTCTAGTCGGGTGGGCGGGTGCAAGCAGCGTTCGGTTGAAGAGCATGCATTTAGTTTTACTAGGGTTTAAGAGCAGTTGGAGGCTACGGAAGGAGTGTTGTATGGCGTTGAAGCTCGTTTGGAGGTTTATTAACACAGTGTCCAATGAAGGGCCAGATGTATACAAAATGGTGTCGTCCGCATAGAGGTGGATCCAAGCTTCACCAGCAGCAAGAGCAACATCATTGATATACACAGAGAAGAGAGCCGGCCCGAGAATTGAACCCTGTGGCACCCCCATAGAGATGGCCAGAGGTCCAGACAACAGGCCCTCCGATTTGACACATTGAACTCTATCTGAGAAGTAGTTGGTGAACCAGGCGAGGCAGTCATTAGAGAAACCAAGGCTATTTAGTCTGCCAATAAGAATGCGGTGGTTGACAGAGTCGAAAGCCTTGGCCAGGTCGATGAAGACGGCTGCGCAGTACTGTCTTTTATCGATCGCGGTTATAATATCGTTTAGAACCTTGAGCGTGGCTGAGGTGCACCCATGACCGGCTCGGAAACCGGATTGCATAGCGGAGAAGGTACGGTGGGATTCGAAATGGTCAGTGATCTGTTTGTTAACTTGGCTTTCAAATACTTTCGAAAGGCAGGGCAGGATGGATATAGGTCTGTAACAGTTTGGATCTAGAGTGTCACCCCGTTTGAAGAGGGGGATGACCGCGGCAGCTTTCCAATCTCTGGGGATCTCAGACGTTACGAAAGGGAGGTTGAACAGGCTAGAAATAGAGGTTGCGACAATTTCGGCAGCTAATTTTAGAAAGAAAGGGTCCAGATTGTCTAGCCCAGCTGATTTGTAGGGGTCCAGATTTTTCAGCTCTTTCAGAACATCAGCTGTCTGAATTTGTGTGAAGGAGAAGCGGGGGGGGGGGGAAATGGGCAAGTTGCAGCGGAGGGTGCAGAGCTGGTGGCCGGGGTAGTGGTAGCCAGGTGGAAAGCATTGCCAGCCGTAGCAAAATGCTTATTGAAATTCTTGATTATTGTAGATTTATCGGTGGTGACAGTGTTTCCTAGCCTCAGTGCAGTGGGCAGTTGGGAGTTGAAAAGTTGCATATCGCGGGGGCTGTTTGATGCTAATGCAGTACGCCACAGGATGTTTTTGTGCTGGTCAAGGGCAGTCAAGTCTGAGGAGAACCAGGGGCTATGATACCCCACATGGCAATTTCTTGTCATCGTTGGTAGCTATCTGGCCATCCAGAATCACAACTCACAGGCTTCTGCCCCATTGAAGCGTTTTTGTGAAGTTGTCAGCTAACTTATGACAACAGGCACAACTCTGATATAAAGTCTTTTTTTTCCAAAGTTGTCGCTATTCCACATACCTCCATTTATATCAGTTGATTCGTAACAACCTAACCATTACGAACATCTATTCAATCAAATAAGCCTCATTAGCAAACTAGCAATTACATATTTTGTTAACGCTTCGTGGATTTTCGTGGACAGATTTTGGGCAGAGTGAAACCTCTTGCTTCATCTCTTCCTCTCTGAATACAGCTAGTCATTCTTCTTCTTCTTCTGTGGGTTTTATGGCAGACTACATCCAAAAGTTGTATTGCCGCCACCAACTGGACAGTTTGAAACCAAAATTAAAATAAAAATAAATCCATACTTAATAGTGATCTAACAATCCACCCTAATAAAAATAGTACATTGCCAAAACAAACAAAACTCCCACTTCTTCCTTCTTTTAGTTCTCCATGTCTCCCTTCTCAGGCTCTATGAACTGAGAAGGTGGTACAGTTTTCGCTAATATTCCATGTAACTCCTTTGCTGTGAAATCTTTCAGCCCCAGGAACCGCTCCGCCGCAATCACAATGATTTCAATCTTCCTAGATATTTTCTCCACCTTGGCAATGCCATTTATCACCACTGCGATAAAGGCCACGAAGTCCACCTTTTTAACCTTTAAAATGTCAGGATCCTCTTGGTGTAAGACAATCCCTGCAGCCTGCAGTGAAGGCCTATACACTACCATGGACTCTTTCTGGTGCAACATTCAAACCCTCAACCCTTTTCACAGCTTCTGCATATGAAATGTTCTGCACAACTCTGACTTTGGCCACCTCATTCTCTTTTACCCTTGTGGCATTCAGAAGACGTGGCTTCATGATTCCCACCCCAATTACAACATGTCACATTTTCTTCACCTTTATAACACATGATATGATATTTTCCACATCTTGTACATATAGGCTTCTCCCTTCTGCAAACACTTAAAAAAAAAAAATGTATGCACTCACTAACTGTAGGTCGCTCTGGATAAGAGCGTCTGCTAAATGACTAAAATGTAAATGTACATTACCAAAAGCTTTACAATGTTCACACTGAATTGTTCTTGGGATAAATGCTCTAACTCTGTAGTTAATATACCGTAACCGCACTTCATCAGGGAGAGACTACATTTCAAAAAACAAAAGAACAGATAAACTCTTCACTTTTTCCCCATTCACCACTCACCACTCGATTCATCCGACGTGCTTCAATCACTCCAGGAATAATTTTCATCTCTTCCAAATCAACTTCCCACGAAACGCCAGATATAACCCCCTTGAGCGGTGCCCTGTTCCGAAGCGACACACAACACAGTTCCTTCTGATTGGCGGAATCACAAACAATCTAAACAAGCCCGCCTCTCGTGATCCTCACATCCTTCACTTTACCCGGCACTCTCTCCACCAGTTTGGATAACTCAAGTGGTTTCTTCAAGATTGGTCCTCTGCTCAGCTGCTCCTTATTAACAAACCGTACTCCTACTAGATACGAAGGGACATTCTCATCACTGTAAACCACTTTGCTCCGTTTTCCATTCTTTTGAACAATACTCAAATTCTCCCGCCACTGGATTCAGATTCCACTTCATAACCCGCTTCCGCCATCTTCCGTCCACACACAGCTACAGTCAGATACTTCTCCTTGGTTAAATATTAAACTGTAGCTTCTGTTTACCTCTCGTCATAATGTCGCTACATAGACCGTATATATAAAGCTTCACACAAACGAGGGAAAGGTTTCCATTCAGTGTCTGGAGAAGATGGCGGCGACGTGTTCAATATTGCCCAAGGGCCAACTACTGTACAGGAATGCAGTCAAGTTGCAGGTCACAAGGTAAAGTGAAACTGTTGGAAGTTTTAAATGCTTACATTTACTCGCATCTTTGATCAACAATTGTACTTAACCTAATCTTACAAAGCGCAATTAAATACTTTGAGAATGTGAACCACAATTATCTAAACTAGGTCGCTTTGAATCGTAGACTAATTATGAAAGGGACGATATATCCAACAATAACTGGCTGCTAAATGTGTACGTTATGTTCAATTGTTGGTCAAATGATGAAGGTTCAACGATTGAAAGGAGGATACATCCTGATTAATGATGAGAAAGTTGCACTAACTGAGTCTACTAGCCTACTTTAATAATTTGCTAGGCAACTGAACTTTGACCCATTTCAAATGGGATCTACTGTGTGGTGTTATCACTTTTCCAATGCTGACACAATCTAACTAAACCCTTTGACAACATGGCAACTGAATAAAACAAGCAACAACTACTCGATCCTTTCCTCTGACTGCAAATTCATGTCAGCGTGCAATATTCTATATTTAAGCAATAAGGCCCGAGGAGGTGTGGTATATGGGCAATATACCACAGCTAAGGGCTGTTCTTAGTCATGATGCAACACAGAGTGCCTGGACACAGCCCTTAGCCGTGGTATATTGGCCATATGTCACAAACCCCTGAGGTGCCTTATTGCTATTATAAACTGGTTACCAACGTAATTAGAGCAGGACAAATAAATGTTCTCATTCAACTGACCAGACTAACATAAATGGCTATTGACCACACTCATACCCAGGGTGTAGGCTACTCATCATAGCGCGATAACTGCAGTGCCACCAGTGGACTCACTTAGATTTCATGGCCCATACTGATCAGACATTTTTTTCTACTGTATATCAATGCCAAGTTGCCTGATCCTGCAAAAAGTCTAAATTCTTTTGATTCTTTAAATTCACTCCAAAAATGTTTTTGTGTAGGAGGTTTTCAGATAAAGGATGGTTCCAGTCTATGTTTGTGCACAAAGTGGAGACCAGGAAAGATGCCCACTCCAACCTGCTGTCGAAGAGTGAGACCAGCGACCTCTACAAAATGCAGTGTATGTAATAATATATGATATCCTCCTGCAGCAACACATCTATTTACTCTTCTAGAGGAGGGGTTGAGGTTCAATAATAAACTAAATGTGATACAAATACAGCAAATTATATTGAATTGCATTCATTTGCCTTGTACACGGCATAGCCTCTGTGTGACATTTTATCGTTCCGTCTCTGTGGAAAACTGTGAAAGGATCATCATAATTTAATGCATATATTGCACCAAGGGACCTACAGGAAGATGCATGCAGCACTGGGGCTAAATAAAGTGAGAATGTGTAATTACATGGTATCATTACAATGCTATCATGTTTTTTTGTTGTGACAAAAATGTCATTAGAAATGTCTAGTTCTCATCACATAATTTAACTTTGATAGTTTGTCCTTTGACTTGTCTATACAGCAGGGAAATTGAGTTAGAAAGACCATTACAACCAGCAGGGAAATTGATTTAGAAAGACCATTACAACCAGCAGGGAAATTGGGTTAGAAAGACCATTACAACCAGCAGGGAAATTGAGTTAGAAAGACCATTACAACCAGCAGGGAAATTGGGTTAGAAAGACCATTACAACCAGCAGGGAAATTGAGTTAGAAAGACCATTACAACCAGCAGGGAAATTGAGTTAGAAAGACCATTACAACCAGCAGGGAAATTGGGTTAGAAAGACCATTACAACCAGCAGGGAAATTGGGTTAGGAAGACGATGATCCAAAAATAGTTCATTTGCAGAAGGAATAATGCATTAGTCCAATAATATGACTGAAGCTGCTGAGTATGTGATATGATATTTTCATTTGTTTAGCCTAATGTCCACCCACCAATATTCACTGGCTAATTCTGTCCCTTTCTCTCTCAGTTCACAATGTCAAGCCAGAGTGTCTGGAGGCGTATAACAATCTAGAGTGAGTTCATCTTTCATTTTTAGTTTTGCTCATGTGCTGTAAATGCTAATTGACAGACTCCTCTTTTGGTCATTCACAATAGATATTTTCTAGAGATCTGTGGGGAGGACGGCACAATCAATGAAAATGCAGACATATACAGTATCTGTGATATTGTGTCTTTAAACTTTTCCCTGTGAATTCAGGGCTGAGGTGCAGAGCAAACTCCACTTAGACCAGGACTATCCCTGTGAGGTTGTGGGGAGCTGGAATACTTGGTATGGCGACCAAGACCAAGCTGGTAAGTGGCAGAGACGTCAGTGCATAACAACAGTGTCATGAAACCCGAATCTAATGTTATATAATATGATCTATTGATGTAATCTAATGTTCTCTGTTAACCCTGATCTAATGCTATCACATACCCTTTCCTGAAGATAGGCCTCTTGTACAATGATGACACTCACCAGAAGCTTCTAGCTGGCAGGGTGTAAACAGTTTGGCCAATACAACACTGACCTCTGCTGTCTGTTTGTTGCAGTGCACCTTTGGCGGTATACAGGTGGCTACCCAGCGTTGACTGAATGCTTGACCAAATTGAACAACAATAAGGTAGGCTGTGTAAACTGTGTTTTTAGCATAATAAAAGCAATTAGAAAGGATGTTCAGGACAAATCAGTACCGCAACGTATCATTCAAAATGCATATCAAGTTATATCAGATATTTTTTTATAATCCGATATTGTTTTATATAAATATCAGAGTATACTCATTGTTTTGGGGGAAAAGCATGACTCTACTACTGGCTGACGTGTAACAACTATTCTTCTTTAGTTGACTAATTCATACATTTCAAACAACGTAACTCTTTGAAGGAGTATATGCAATTCAGGAAGGAGAGGAGTAAAATGCTGGTCTCACGGCGGAACCAGCTTCTTCTAGAGTTCAGTTTCTGGAACGAGCCAACACCCAGATCGGGACCCAACATATATGAGATGCGCTCATACAAACTCAAGGTAAGACACTGATTTGGACTAGAAACATGCAAACTGTGGTCATACAGACTTAAAGGGATACTTCGGGATTTTAGCAATGAGGCCCTTTATCTACTTCCCCAGAGTCAGATGAACTCATGGATACCATTTTTATGTATCTGCATTCAGTTTGAAGGAAGTTGCTAACTTACGTTAGCGCAATTGCCAACTAGCGTTAGCACAATGACTGGATGGCTATGGGAACAGCTACCATGCAGACTTCCAGTCATTGCTCTAATGCTAGTTAGCATTGGTTCGTGAAACTAACTCTAACTTCCTTCATACTGGACGCAGATATATAAAAATGGTATCCACAAGTTAATCTGATGCTGGGGAAGTGGATAAAGGGCTTCATTGCCAAAATCCCGAACAATCCCTTTAAGAGAAGTAATGCGATGTCCTAGACATAATACGAAATGCGCTCCTACAAACTCAAGGTAAAACACTGATTGGGCCAAGAAACATGTAAACTGTGGTCATACAAATTTAAGATAAATCATGCGATGACCTAGACATATGAATTGCGCTCATAGAAACTCAAGGTAGGATACTGCGTGAGGACACCCAGAGATATACAAACAGTGGTCCTACAGAACACAATGGACATCATGTACGTACCTAAGATAAGATAAATGTCTACTCTTAAACACAACCAACATGTCTGGCTTGACTGTGTATATAATGAGTATGTAGGCCTCCGTCACACTGCATTGTGTACAGAACTGTATGTTTTGATTGCAGCGCCTGCATGTCTAGTAGTGGAGGCTGCTGAGGGGAGGACGGCTCGTAATAATGGCTGGAACGGAGCGAATAGAATGGCATCAAACACATGGAAACGATGTATTTGATACCATTCCACCTAATCCGCTCCAGCCATTACCACTAGCCCGTCCTCCCCAATTATGGTGTCACCAACCTCCTGTGATGTCTAGGAGTATGGTATGTGAATAGGATGCTGTTGCATTCTGTGGGTAAAGGCCACAGGTGGTTATGAAGTAAACATTATTTCCTGTGTTCATACTTCAGCATAATTATTTCCAGTAGCTAGGTTTCCATCCAATTGGCGACAGATTTTCATGTGAATATTCTAGAATCCGCATAAAGAAAATATGTGGACGTTTCCACCAAATGGACTTGTTGAGGATAACAATCAGTATGTGATGTAGTGCACACAAAATGTACTTTTTCGTTTTTAAGTTTTTATGTACCAAATATAAATCTGAAGTTCAATGTGTTTCCATCGCATTTTCAACTTTACTGATAGTTTTACCACAAAAACAGTTGCGTTAAATAGCAAATGTGACTACTCTGGTCTTGGCACCTGCGCTCTAGCCAACAGCTGGCAGGTACAGTGCGGGTAGGCTGTGTGGGTAGGTTAGTCTACAAATCTACATGATGAGATTATTATGGATAAGAGCGAGAATATTAGTATTTGTCAAATGTCAGTCAAGCATCGATCATCATGTCACCAGAATAAGACCCTTGATATTTATTGGAAAGGAGCATCAAGCTCATCACCTTGCACTTTCACCACCCTGTGAAGTTCATCATAACTTATTTCATCTGTAGCCTAATAAACTACATGGTTTACTGAGTTGTAGTGGGAGGACCACACACCATATCATTGTGTGACTCCAAGTTTACTTCAATATGATGGTTGTTATATAAATATTTGCGCATAAAGCGTTTCCACCGCAATTTCCTGCATAACTAATTTTACCGACACAAAGATCCCACCATGTTGAACGAACAAATGTATCTGTTGGCATTTATACATTTACACAAACTTCCTGTTTCCATCACAGCTGTCGTGATGATTATTATTTTTGATACGATATGACTTTACTGGCATAAAAACTGGATGGAAATGTGGTTAATGACGTCATTGTTTTTCTCTGTCGCCATCCACTTTTAGCCTGGAACGATGATTGAATGGGGGAATCATTGGTAAGACTTCTCATGAGACTGCAATATGTACTTTGTTTGAAAGAAATGTGCATGTACCATATGCATCTAAGTTGCATGTCATTTTGTAAATGATTATTGCATTAAATAATGCTGGTATGCAATATGTAATATCAGTAAATGTTTCAGTAGAATGTCAAATATGTCCAATATTGACTGTATTCATGAACTATCTTGATAGGGCGCGGGCGATCAAACACCGACAGGAGAACGATGAGGCCATCGGAGGGTTCTTCTCTCAGATAGGAGACCTGTATGAAGTTCATCATCTGTGGGGTGAGTCAGCTGATGATGCCCGTATACACAACATTGACACTATTTTATCAAATGAATCCAATCAATGCTGTGTTTTATGGAATTATCCTATTGAGTTTGTGACCGACAGTTTACTACTATCAATACACACACTATTGTGCAACACGTCGGATTATTGTTTATTCTGTATGTCAATGTCTTTTGTACCTGCCCCTATTTATATACCATGAATACATGCATACTAAATTATTTGTTCCATCTGCAGCCTATAAAGACCTTCAATCCAGAGAAGAGACCAGAAACTCTGCCTGGCAGAAGGAGGGATGGGATTCTAGTGTCTATTATACAGGTAGGAGAGAACACATGCAAAACACACACACACATAAAGACATCAAATCTAAACCTCTCTGGCAATGCATTGTGATTTTTGTCTTCAACCATGAGAGGTTTCAGAATAATGATGTTTTTCATTTGCATCAAACTCTCAGTACTTCACTATGTTTGTAAGTCTAAATGAATTGTCATCTGTGAATACTGATCATTTCAGATCATTTCATGATAACCGTGTATTACTCTGTCTTGACATAAAATATAGCCTGATGTCTTTTTATCAATGTTTCTCAACTCTGGTCCTCAGTTACCCCCAACAGTACACCACATGAGGTTGGTGGCACCTTAATTGGGGAGAACGGGCTCGTGTTAATGGCTGGAGCAGATTAAGTGGAATGGTATCAAATACATCAAACACATGGTTTCCATATGTTTGATGCCATTCCATTTGCTCAGTTCCAGCCATTATTATAAGCCAGCCTCCACTGCAGTACACTTTTTAAAATTGTATCCCTGGAGAAACACACCTGATAGACTCATGGAGGGCTTGATGATTAGTTTACAAGTTGAATCAGGTGAGCTTGTCCGAGGCTACAATAAAAATGTGTACTGTTGAGGGTAGTCCCCTGTAGTTCAGTTGGTAGAGCATGGCGCTTGCAACGCCAGGGTTGTAGGTTCGTTTCCCACGGGGGGCCAGTATGAAAAATGTATGCACTAACTGTAAGTCGCTCTGGATAAGAGCGTCTGCTAAATGACTAAAATGTGAATGTAAATGTACTCACGGATTGGAGTTGAGAAACACGGTTTTAGATGTTGAGAAACAGAGCTTGATGTTGAGCTCCTAACATGTCTCTTTGTCACATCTCTCCTCTCCTAGTGCCTTTGATCAGGAGCATGGAGTCCAGGATTATGATTCCCACAAAGAGTTCACCTCTGCAATAACCAGATTCAGTCAAGCGCCCTTTCTGGAAGACCAAAGCGAGAACAGATTATGTGCATTTTTCCTTCTCTCGCTCTCTCACTCTCTCGCTTGCTCTCTTTCTCTTTTGTTGTAGGTGCAGATAATTTAGGCCTACATGTAAAGCTTGAATCTATGAACTGTGGTAGATGGGAACTTTTGATGAAGACTAATGTTTTGGTGCACCGGCAAGCCCTCAGTTTGAAGACTGCATTCAACATAGAATCCAGTTACCACCTTTGCTACCATGGTGAATAGGGGAGAGATGTTTTATTTCACCTAAATAGGTAGATCAATTATATTTCAGGTGAATTATGTGCCAAACAAGAGGAAGGAAATCTTCAATTACTTCAATCAGGTATGAAGTAGCTATAAGACAGTGAATGAAATAGCTATGATAGGGAAATTAACTTGTTGCTACTGTATTATGCATCTTGAGTGTGTTAACATACAGAAGTAAGAAATGCCTACTCAGTGAACATGTAAAAGTATATGCCATATCTCAGTTATAAGAAACCTATAGGTCAATGTAAGCAAATGTGAGTCTTCCATTGTCAACCATCTGAAGAAGCAAATCAATAGAAGTTAATAGATGGATCTTTGAACTGAGAAACGTGGATTATTAAATGTTATGTAATATTTTTCTCTGTCTCATTGATTGTGTTTTATCATCTTGTGATAAATAGTTTCATGTTAATCTATTGATGAACATTTGTTTTTGTTATACATATTATTTGATCTGGAAATGTATTAAATATATGGAAACAACATGTTTTTGCAGTGGTGGTATTGCAGACCCCAAGTTGCAAACACTGTTCTAGAATTGTTAATTTTTTTAGTTTATGGGTATGGGTGTGATAATTAGGCTATGGGTATCATATATTGTCCTATCAGAATATGTTATTATAGACTCCCCTACGTATTTATTTGGACAGTGAAGCTACAACTTTTAATTTGGCTCTATGATCTAGTCCCAACATTTTAAAGTCATAGAAGTTCACGTGTGTGTAGCTTTAAGAGCAAGGGGGCGTGTTATCATATGATGACTTTTATTTGAATATACAGTAGTGGAGTCAGATTGCGTCGGATGTTGTTCTCTTTATCTGTGACTGACTAATGCGAGACATACGGTTGAATAACTAAGCCGCGAGCGTCTAGTCCTCAGGAATGAAAATAACACACTCAAAACGTTAATTTAGGAACGTTTTATTGGATCGTTCCTGCAAATAGTCAGTCATTCATTCAAACCGATTCGGGGCTTGCGCTATTCAGAACCATGGACTTGCACATTCTGGATCACAGACTGCGAGTGACCAGCATTTGCAAAAATGGGCTGGTGAATTTCACTCACCCCCTCATCAAACTAATTTTCCTGCGGAACAGAACAAGGTAAGGTTGTTTGCATGACGAGACTAATCTAGCTCATTTAAAAACGTCCGGGATCCTAAAACCTGCAAGAAACAGAAATAGGCAGGTTGCAGACATGCTAGCTAGCTAGTTCGCTAATCCTGTCTCATTCATCTGCTATGTAAATGTGATGATATACTGTAGTTAGCGACGCTATCCCATTCAATTCAGGCCGTAATTGTGCATGCCATGCTATGTCGATATAGCTAGCTGCACCCTGTTGCACCCCTAAACAATTATTAAAACGTGGACCAAAGGTAACTAGACAACTTAATGTGGTGTACTGTTTATTGTACTTGCCGTCAATGAATGAGCACACCAGTCCAAAATGTAGTACTGTTTAAGTTTATCCGAAATAATCATCTGATATACTAATATCAGTCTTTTATTTACTGTAACAGTAGATCAGTAAATGTTTGGCTAGTATTTGAGGAGTGATCATTAGAAAACCTAAAGCATGTTTAGTTATAGGCCTATTAGTAACTATGCCGACAAACAAAACCAATTTAATCAGCGGTCAGATACAGGTAGTCTTTGGGCTAGTCAACACCACTTCACTTTCACTGTTTTCTATTCAGGTACCTGTCTGTTCTTACATGATATGAGGAAAGCACTTTCCTTTCAATGGGACCTAATCACTTCCCCAAGACTTCTGTCATGGCAAAGGCAGCTCTCTCGAAATTCGTTTTTAAAGAGGCTGAATTTAAAGCAGAACGGATGGTGGCTGCAGTGGCAATTTTTAGTTAATCCCTGGAAATCCTGCCTTTTATTATGTAATTGTTTATGACTCGGCCTGTCCTGCATATGCATCAGCCGGAAGAAAGGATTCAACATCTGGCAGATACTAACAGGCTAGCAGTATTTTATATAGTAGTAGCCTAATGGTAGGCCTATGTATTCAGATGTGGAAAGGGGGCTCAACATACACGGTAGGCCTACATAGTTTGGGAAGAAATGCCATTCATGCCAAGTTGGAGAAGGCCGTTTTTAAAAGGTGATTTTATAGCCTAGACCTCACTTGGTGTTCTGTGAGGTCTAAGCAGCACTACCGGCTGTCTTCATGGACTTGCTTATTATAAAAGTTTCACAGATCAATCCAGTAACATCAGTCTACCAGCCCAGACGCCATACTCCTCTGACGAACGTCACTGATGTTAGAGTTTGCCTTGACTCCCTTCTGACACACAACGGTAAGGTGTGCATCAATTCACGAACATGATGACGACACTTCCTTTAGATGTATAGCTTCTAAAGGTGTTAGTCACCTAAAGAGTTCCTCAGCTTCTCTCTCCAGTGAGTCATTAGCAGGTTATTCATTATACCTGCTGGCCTATGGATACACTTCATGACAGGTCAGCTACTAGGGTTGAATCCAAAGAACAGTCAGAATGCACTAGAACTGCCGTGGCAGGCAGTATCAGCTTAGGGACTTAGGCTGCTAGCCTACGTGGGTTTTGACTCTCTTTGTTGTTGCTTTGTAGTTATGTCATATCATTCTGTTGTGTCCTGGTCGTTTTCCTGTTTTGGGGTGAGGATCAGGCCGTGTGGAAAAAGGATGGTTTAGGCTGAATTGTTTTTGAGTTACCATGAATGTATTTGGGGAACATAACAACAACCCTAATATAAACAAAATGGTCTTTTTTAGACAGCTTCCCAGTATAATTGGTTTTTGACTACAGTTCTCCCTCTTGTAGGCCTCTGCAATTCATTATAGTATAGGCTACCCAAGAAAGGGCACAAAATCACTCAAATGCGAACAACCATGGGAGGAATTTTAAGGATAGGCTACCTAACCACTCAGCAGTCAGCACAGGATAGTAGCAAGCAGATCTTGTAGGCTGTTTTCTTGTTGCAGCTCTGTCTGACAATCTATTCTAGAATATCTGTATGAGTGTATTATTGAATCTTAAGGAGCCTACTCCAGTGTTCAGCAATAACTAGCTGGTAATGGTAACTTTATTGATCAGCTCTCTCTCCTTCTCACACCACGTTTCTGTTTGAGGCCTTACTTTTTTTTCTGAGGCTTCTTCTTGTCAGTGTTATTCTTCTGGTGAAACAAGCACCGTCAGCCTACATGATAAGAAGAAGAAAAGGTTAAGGAGGAGGATTATCTCTTTCCCAGCTGAACTGAATGTCTGCTACAGTGTTAATTTATGAAGGCTGTGTGTGGTGGGATGCACACTCATACTGTATAATGTTAGCCAATAGCCTATGTTGCAGCGTGCCCTCTTCACAGTACATCCCCTTTCCTCTGCAGCTTGCTAACGAGAGGGCATGGGTCGCAACTCTGAGCCAAAACAATGGGGATTTTTTTCCTCCATTTGCCTGCTACAGTAGGCAGTCAAGGGCCCTGGGTTAGCAGCATGGGGGAGAGCTGGGTAAACTTTATCCATTGTTCATTAGAATACACTGTGAAAGTGGAACGCTCATTAGGTCAGCCTACCGCAAGGTTACACACATACACCATGTTCATCCAGAGTTGGTGAACATGGTGTAATAAATACTAAGGAAGTCTCGAGGTTTTGCTCGCCTGAGGTAGAGTATCTTATGATAAGCTGTAGACCACACTATTTACCAAGAGAGTTTTCATCTATATTTTTCATAGCTGTCTATTTACCACCACAAACCAATGCTGGCATTAAGATTGCACTGAATGAGCTGTATAAGGCCATATAAGGTCAACAGGAAAACGGTCATCCAGATGCAGCGCTCCTAGTGGCCGGGGACTTTAATGCAGGGAAACTTAAATCCGTTCTACCTCATTTCTACCAGCATGTTAAATGTGCAACCAGAGGAAAAAAAACTCTAGACCACCTTTACTCCACACACAGAGACGCATACAAAGCTCTCCCTCGCCCTCCATTTGGCAAATCTGACCATAACTCTATCCTCCTGATTCCTGCTTATAAGCAAAAACTAAAGCAGGAAGCACCAGTGACTCGGTTAATAAAAAAGTGGTCAGATGACACAGATGTTAAGCTACAGGACTGTTTTGCTAGCACAGACTGGAACATGTTCCGGGATTCTTCAGATAGCATTGAGGAGTACACCACATCAGTCACTGGCTTAATCAATAAGTGCATCGATGTCGTCCCCACAGTGACCGTACGTACATACCCCAACCAGAAGCCATGGATTACAGGAAACATCCGCACTGAGCTAAAGGGTAGAGCTGCCGCTTTCAAGGAGCGGGACTCTAACCCGGACGCTTATAAGAAATCCCGCTATGCCCTCCGACGAACCATCAAACAGGCAAAGAGTCAATACAGGACTAAGATTGAATCGTACTACACTGGCTCTGACGCTCGTCGGATGTGGCAGGGCTTGAAAACTATTACAGACTACAAAGGGAAGCACAGCCGCGAGCTGCCCAGTGACACAAGACTTCCAGACGAGCTAAACCACTTCTATGCTCGCTTCGAGGCAAGCAACACTGAAGCATGCATGAGAGTACCAGCTGTTCCGGATGACTATGTGATCACGCTCTCCGTAGCCGATGTGAGTAAGACTTTTAAGCAGGTCAACATTCCCAAGGCCGCAGGGCCAGACGGATTACCAGGACGTGTACTCCGAGCATGTGCTGACCAACTGGCAAGTGTCTTCACTGACATTTTCAACATGTCCCTGACTGAGTCTGTAATACCAACATGTTTCAAGCAGACCACCATAGTCCCCGTGCCCAAGGACTCTAAGATAACCTGCCTAAATGACTACCGACCCGTAGCACTGACGTCTGTAGCCATGAAGTGCTTTGAAAGGCTGGTCATGGCTCACATCAACAGCATTATCCCAGAAACCCTAGACCCACTCCAATTTGCATACCGCCCCAACAGATCCACAGATGATTCAATCTCTATTGCACTCCACACTGCCCTTTCCCACCTGGACAAGAGGAACACCTACGTGAGAATGCTATTCATTGACTACAGCTCAGCATTCAACACCATAGTGCCCTCAATGCTCATCACTAAGCTAAGGATCCTGGGACTAAACACCTCCCTCTGCAACTGGATCCTGGACTTCCTGACGGGCCGCCCCCAAGTGGTAAGGGTAGGTAACAACACATCTGCCACACTGATCCTCAACACGGGGGCCCCTCAGGGGTGCGTGCTCAGTCCCCTCCTGTACTCCCTGTTCACCCATGACTGCATGGCCAGGCACGACTCCAACACCATAATTTAAGTTTGCCGACGACCCAACAGTGGTAGGCCTGATCACCGACAATGATGAGACAGCCTATAGGGAGGAGGTCAGAGACCTGGCCGTGTGGTGCCAGGACAACAACCTCTCCCTCAACGTGACCAAGACAAAGGAGATGATTGTGGACTACAGGAGAAAAAAAAGAGGACTGAGCACGCCCCCATTCTCATCGACGGGGCTGTAGTGGAACAGGTTGAGAGCTTCAAGGTTCCTTGGTGTCCACATCACCAACGAACTATCATGGTCCAAACACACCAAGACAGTTGTGAAGAGGGCACGACAAAGCCTATTCCCCCTCAGGAGACTGAAAAGATTTGGCATGGGTCCTCAGATCCTCAAAAAATTCTACAGCTGCACCATCGAGAGCATCCTGACTGGTTGCATCACCGCCTGGTATGGCAACTGCTTGGCCTCCGACCGCAAGGCACTACAGAGGGTAGTGCGTACGGCCCAGTACATCACTGGGGCCAAGCTTCCTGCCATCCAGGACCTCTATACCAGGCGGTGTCAGAGGAAAGCCCTCAAAATTGTCAAAGACTCCAGCCACCCTAGTCATAGACTGTTCTCTCTGCTACCGCACGGCAAGCGGTACCGGAGTGCCAAGTCTAGGTCCAAAAGACTTCTCAACAGCTTCTACCCCCAAGCCATAAGACTCCTGAACAGCTAATCATGGCTACCCGGACTATTTGCACTGCCCCCCCACCCCATCCTTTTACGCTGCTGCTACTCTGTTTAATTATTTATACATAGTCACTTTAACTCTGCCCACATGTACATATTACTTCAACTACCTCAACTAGCCGGTATATATCACATTGACTCTGCACCGGTACCCCCCTGTATATATAGCCTCCCTACTGTTATTTTATTTTACTTCTGCTCTTTTTTTCTCAACACTTTTTTTTGGTTTTGTTTTATTTTTACTTTTTTGTTAAATAAATGCACTGTTGGTTAAGGGCTGTAAGTAAGCATTTCACTGTAATGTCTGCACCTGTTGTATTCGGCGCATGTGGCCAATAAAATTTGATTTGATTTGAGATGGTTCATAACATAGAACGTCATCACGGCTCACACCCCTCACATTTCCTCTGATGGAACATCAGTTGCAAGGTCCAGTTGTTCTTACCTCCCCTTACTGTGTTGGTAAAGAACATCATTTTGAGTGCCATCTTTTCAAGTCGCTCTCTTTATTTCACGTTCTCTTTCTTTCTCTCTTTCTCTTGCCCTCACACCACAAAATAAATAATCACGAATCATAAATGTGTTGACCGTGGCTTTGTTGCATCATGGAGACACATGAAACTGCGGACACATGAGAATGGAATGGAGGCTTAGTTTTATCATCTAAGCCTGGAATAATGAATTAGAATGTTAAACCTACGTGTCAGTGCAGTAGATGTTTTGTAGAAGCTTTATAGAAAATGTAGAATGATTAGCACAGAAACAGGAAACTAGCCTAACCCAGCAACAGCTTCACGTGGATAGGAATTTTAAAGACGCGGCTCCAAACCATTTAAGAATGTGCCTGCATCAATTAGGCTACACTCTCCCTTTGGTTAAAAAAAGCATTAATGAGCTTTTAATGTTTGGACTGTGCAGTTTTTCCAACAGTAGCCTTAACAAAGCAGACCGAGGGTTGCTACCTGTTAGCACCATCCTCTCCCCCTTCTTCTTGCAGGCTTTACAAAAACAAGTCGGAAATCTAGCACTAAATTCTGAGGTTGAGAATGAAGCAAACTTTCACCAGCCCCGTTAATACTCTGACGGGCCGGGCTACCTAGCAGGAAGTAGCAGTATAGCTGGACAGGGTGAGAGGTCAACAGGAAGGGCTGGCTGGGAGGTGGCAGTAGACAATGGGCTGCTGAGTTAGCTCGGTGCCTCGCTCGCTCTACAGACGGCTGGGTGGAGCTCTGAATTTTTTCCCCACTTACTGGCTGCGTCTAAAATGGTACCTTATTCCCTACTGTATGATGTGCAGTACACTACTTTTGATGCACTACCATGGGTCTCTGGTCAAAAGTAGTGCACTATGTAGGGAATAGGGTGCTATTTCGGAAGCACCCCTCTCTGGATTGATTGCCCTGTCTCATGAAACCAGCGGATTACGTTTTGCTGAGTAGGACCCCGTACATGATTCTAGTGTTATATAGCTGGGAGAGGAGAGGGGATGTGGAGGAGGATAGGGGGTGGGTGGGGGGGGGGGGTGGTGCGAAGTTTTCTAATGACAGCAGAGCGGGATGTTGCTGTCTCTTGCTGAGGCAGAATAACACTAAAGGGGAAGGTGTTGCGCTGTTTAATCATCCAGAAGATTACATGGTCTGATTCTGAACCACATACTGTATGTTTATGCTGAATGCATTTCCTGTTCTTTCACTCCTCTCCTACAAAACTTCTACTTTGTATTATGCCCAGACCCACACCCCATAGTCCTTGTGAACCGCTCTCTCCTGCTGGCCAGGGGGCAGTCTGCCACAAAGACAACATTATGGACAGTGGACAGAGCGTCTCTAAAACTCCTCTGTCTCTGAGACCAAATAATTAAACCTGTCGGAGTCCCCCGCTCACCCCAATGTACCCAGTATTCCCCACTGCTATGCAGCACAGCATTGGACCTAATGAATGGGGCCCACGAAAGAAGGACCATCCTGCCGTCCCATCTCGGAACGGCCGGGTATGGCTCTGCTCTCTCCAGGATTAAAAACACAGTGGGTGATTGAAGCAAAGCAGAGCCTTGTTCGATTGGGTACACACTGTGAGCAGAGCAGACCAGGCAGGCTGGGGGGGAATATTGGGTACACACTGTGAGCAGAGCAGACCATGCAGGCTGGGGGGGAATATTGGGTACACACTGTGAGCAGAGCAGACCATGCAGGCTGGGGGGGAATATTGGGTACACACTGTGAGCAGAGCAGACCATGCAGGCTGGGGGGGAATATTGGGTACACACTGTGAGCAGAGTAGACCAGGCAGGCTGGGGGGGAATATTGGGTACACACTGTGAGCAGAGTAGACCAGGCAGGCTGGGGGGGAATATTGGGTACACACTGTGAGCAGAGCAGACCATGCAGGCTGGGGGGGAATATTGGGTACACACTGTGAGCAGAGCAGACCAGGCAGGCTGGGGGGGAATATTGGGTACACACTGTGAGCAGAGTAGACCAGGCAGGCTGGGGGGGAATATTGGGTACACACTGTGAGCAGACCAGGCAGGCTGGGGGGGAATATTGGGTACACACTGTGAGCAGACCAGGCAGGCTGGGGGGGAATATTGGGTACACACTGTGAGCAGACCAGGCAGGCTGGGGTGGAATATTGGGTACACACTGTGAGCAGAGCAGACCATGCAGGCTGGGGGGGAATATTGGGTACACACTGTGAGCAGAGCAGACCATGCAGGCTGGGGGGGAATATTGGGTACACACTGTGAGCAGAGCAGACCAGGCAGGCTGGGGGGGAATATTGGGTACACACTGTGAGCAGAGTAGACCAGGCAGGCTGGGGGGGAATATTGGGTACACACTGTGAGCAGACCAGGCAGGCTGGGGGGGAATATTGGGTACACACTGTGAGCAGACCAGGCAGGCTGGGGGGGAATATTGGGTACACACTGTGAGCAGACCAGGCAGGCTGGGGGGGAATATTGGGTACACACTGTGAGCAGAGCAGACCAGGCAGGCTGGGGGGGAATATTGGGTACACACTGTGAGCAGAGTAGACCAGGCAGGCTGGGGGGGAATATTTGGTACACACTGTGAGCAGACCAGGCAGGCTGGGGGGGAATATTGGGTACACACTGTGAGCAGAGCAGACCAGGCAGGCTGGGGGGGAATATTGGGTACACACTGTGAGCAGAGTAGACCAGGCAGGCTGGGGGGGAATATTGGGTACACACTGTGAGCAGAGCAGACCAGGCAGGCTGGGGGGGAATATTGGCACAGTGAAGACTAGAGCTTGGTGCTTGGCCAGCGGGCACTAGGTTTAAATCACCCCTACCACACACACACACCATCGCCATACTACACAGTAACACTCATAGTGGCAATCTGTTTTTAGTTTGTTCTGAAAATGGTGTTCTATTCTTCTCTTTCCTTTTCTCTCAGATGCAAGTTCTTCAGTCTGACAGAGACCCCAGAGAACTACACTGTCGTCCTCGATGAAGAGGGATTTAAAGGTAAATGACCCCTCCTCCTTATCAACCAGAGACGCATCACTTAACAACCCCCCCCCCCCAGCCTATTCTCAATCACACTCCCTTAACATCCTGTATGCTGAAGTCAACAACTTCAGAGTCATATCACATTTTTTACACTTACATTTTAGTCATTTAGCAGACACTCTTATCCAGAGCGACTTACAGGACCAATTAGGGTTAAGTGCCTTGCTCAAGGGCACATCGACAGATTTAACACCTAGTCGGCTCGGGGATTAGAACCAGCGACCTTTCGGTTACTGGCACAACGCTCTTTACCACGTTTTCTATAGCCCATACTCTTTTTCTTTGGAGGCATTTTATTCCCAGTGTCTGTTTCTCACAGATGTAGTTGATATTACAGGCACATACTGCCTCCAGGCCTTCTCGCTCTCTCTCTCTTGTCTATTTTAAGAGGTGAAAGCTGGTGCAGAGAAGCCACAAGGGGCTGCTTCTGACAAATGATTCCAACCAGAACAGTTCCCCTTTGAAGGGGAATAGGGGGGTGTGAGAGAGAATGTTTCAGAGAAACTGATTGCAGGGTCCTGGAACCGTTGGGAATAAATACCATTCGTTTCCCAGCCAGACATTGTTGTTATTCTTCATCCCCTGAAGTAATTTAAGTTCACTTCACACATTTGTAATTCAAACCAGGCTTGTCCCTGAGAACACCGAATTGTTGCATAATAGTGCTCTTCTTATGGAGAATGAAATAGGCTGTATAGCAACTAAGATAGAAACACAATGCTATAGAAGATTAAATAACATAGCAACAAACTACATTGAACCAAAAATATAAACGCAACATGTAAAGTGTTGGTCCCATGTTTCATGAGCTGAAATAAAATATCTCAGAAATTTTCTATACACACAAAAAGCTTATTTCTCTCAAGTTTTGTGCACAAATTTGTTTATATCCCTGTTAGTGAGCATTTCTCATTTGCCAAAATAATCCATCCACTTGACAGATGTGGCATCAAGAAGCTGATTTAAAGAGCATGTTCATTACACAGGTGCACCTTGTGCTGGGGACAATAAAAGGCCACTCTAAAATGTGCAGTTTTGTCACACAACACAATGCCACAGATGTCTCAAGTTTTGAGAGAGCGTGCAATTGACATGCTGACTGCAGGAATGTCCACCAGAGCTGTTGCCAGAGAATTGAAAGTTCATTTCTCTACCATAAGCCGCCTCCAACGTCGTTTTAGAGAATTTGGCAGTACGTCCAACCGGCCTCACAACCGCAGACCACGTGTATGGTGTCGTGTGGGCGAGCGGTTTGCTGATGTCAACATTGTGAACAGTGCCCCATGGTGGCGGTGGGGTTATGGTATGGGCAGGGATAAGCTAAGGACAACGAACAAAATTGCATTTTATCGATGGCAATTTGAATGCACAGAGATACGTGACGAGATCCTGAGGCCCATTGTTGTGCCATTCATCCACCGCCATCACCTCATGTTTCAGCATGATAATACAAAGCCCCATGTTGCAAGGATCTGTACACAATTCCTGGAAGCTGAAAATGTCCCAGTTCTTCCATGGCCTGCATACTCACCAGACATGTCACCCATTGAGCATGTTTGGGATGCTCTGGATCGACGTGTACGACAGTGCGTTCCAGTTCCCACCAATATCCAGCAACTTCGCACAGCCATTGAAGAGGAGTGGGAAAACATTCCACAGGTCACAATCAACAGCCTGATCAACTCTATGCAAAGATTTGTAGCGCTGCATGAGGCAAATGTTGGTCCTACCAGATACTGACTGGTTTTCTGGTCCACTCCCCTACTTTTTTTTTTTTTTTTTTTTACCTGTGACCAACAGATGCATATCTGTATTCCCAGTCATGTGAAATCCATAGATTAGGCCCTAATTAATTTATTTCAATTGACTCATTTCCTTATGAACTGAAATTGTTGCATGTTGCATTTTATATTTTTGTTCAGTATAATTTCTTTTTGTAAACAAACAATTATTTGTTAAATCCAGTACAATGCATCTGCTAGTGTCTAATTGTATTTCAAACGATGATTGTGCACATATCCCAGTTTGCAACCCCATATCCTAGTGCACTTTCCTCCCAGTGCCTATACTTCCTGTATAAATAAAATATTAAATGTTAAAAGTTTGAGAGCTCACAACCGGTCTGCCAGGTAGCTGCCAGGCTAGCGGTTGTTGATGGCCTGTTTGGGGAAGTGGTGAGGACTGAGCAGTGTCCTGTCTGGGTCAGTTATGGCCCTCTAGGCCCAATGGGGAATACTGTTTTCCCTGCCCCGTGCACATCCTGTGTGAATAGACTGATGCATCCAGAGTGGAGAGTGAGAGGAGGATCTGGTTGAACCCTCCCTGACCGCTTCTCAGACCATACACACTCGCACGCCGTTAAGAAGTCTAGCGATAGAAGTACTGCAACAGAATCAGCTTACCCTCCCCAAATCTTAGACTAGATCAGTCTCTGGGGGCACTTTATCCTACTCCCAACATCCTGTAGGGACCATAGTGGGCATGTATGGGATGGTGGATGATGCCATTATCCATTACATAAGTTCATAGGAGCCACTTCCTGGTTGTAACTCATAGCTGAGTGATGGTTTATAAATAGCAGAGATATTTTAGACCCCCCCTGAAGGAAGCGTATGGCAGTGGGGGTGGGGTCCAATAAGATGAAATGACTTAAAACAGCTGTGTAGACATGGCATAAGGTCTGGTTTGGAAAGTAGCAACTTTGCATTGGGCCTGAATGTATGTTTGTTTTTAGAAAGAAGGCTTAACTTAGCTGTGGGTTTTCTGTTCAATACAGTATAGACTAGTGGATAGTCTTTGTTTGAGTGAAATCTGAAATGTGTGTGTGTGTCCCGTGTCCATCCACTATGTGTCTGCTCTATGTTCTGACATGACCTAACCCACCACCCACCACCCATCCCCCCCTCTCTCTCCCCCCTGCAGAGCTGCAGCCCTCAGAGCACCTACTGGTCGAAGGTTCCGTGTGGCTGCCGCTCAACGTGGTCTCCAACGGCAACTCCTCCAGCAGCTCGCAGGCGGTGGGCGTGACCAAGATCGCTAAGTCCGTCATTGCCCCATTGGCCCAGCAGCACGTGTCAGTCTTCATGCTGTCAACCTATCAGACGGACTTCATCCTGGCGAGTCCCCTGTGACCCCAACCTGCTGGGGCTTGTTGGGTTGTCTGATGTGATTCTTTATCATTGTTTTATGACATAATAGGCCTACATTTCTCTCTGAACATTCTGTAATGTTACACCCTCCTAAACATGCCCCTGGTGTCTAACCATGACAACAGTTGCTAAGCGATAGGCAGAGGTGTCATGCCCATAGGGGGCACAAGGGCACGTGCCACCTCAGATTTGTCATAATTTTTCAGATGTTAAATTAATTACCAAACGTCCTTTTTAAGCCCCCGTTTTATCAGAATTATTTTATAAAAAGATCTGTCAGCTGTATTTTGTGGAAGGGGCACTGACTGGACCAGGTAAAGTGTCCCCCTATTCTCCCTAGTAAGTGGTTCCTTCCAAGGTGCACCACAGAGCAAAGACACACAGTGTTTGATTTGATTGGAGGATTCGCAGGAGGTATGTTTGGAAATGAATTTGATCAAGCTACAGTGGGGAGAACAAGTATTTGATACACTGCCGATTTTGCAGGTTTTCCTGGTCTTGGCCATTGTGGAGAGGTTAGAGTCTGTTTGATTGAGTGTGTGGACAGGTGTCTTTTATACAGGTAACGAGTTCAAACAGGTGCAGTTAATACAGGTAATGAGTGGAGAACAGGAGGGCTTCTTAAACAAAAACTAACAGGTCTGTGAGAGCCGGAATTCTTACTGGTTGGTAGGTGATCAAATACTTATGTCATGCAATAAAATGCAAATTAATTACTTAAAAATCATACAATGTGATTTTCTGGATTTTTGTTTTAGATTCCGTCTCTCACAGTTGAAGTGTACCTATGATAAAAATTACAGACCTCTACATGCTTTGTAAATAGGAAAACCTGCAAAATCGGCAGTGTATCAAAAACTTGTTCTCCCCACTGTATGTAGCCTACTGATTCCTTCTTGATGAATAAATAAAACAAACATGTTTTATTGTTTCTCTAAAACTCCCCCATCCTCATAACTAGCTACCAAGCCATTTTAGGCTATTAATCAAGTTAGAGTAGCTTGTCTAAGTATCTTAGCTGGCATGCCTGCTGGCAAGGTTGCTAGACTTTAGAAAAGCAAGCAATTACTAAATGTACTGAATAATATTTTAACATTCCTTTAAATATTTTACTCAGATTTGAGCAGAGATGCAGAGAAGCATTTTAGTTTCTTTAACAAAATAAACATCAGTCAGGAGGATACAGACCGCTCAAGATGTATGCTTGGATATGCAGAAAAACAAACATATTTTTTACATAGAATTAAGCATAATGATTATGGTTCTATTGCAGGAAAAAGCGGTTTCGGGTGTTTGAAAAATTCAAAATTCTCCAACTCCAACCAGCAATCCTCATGTACTTTGCGTCCCCTCATATTCGTGTCAAAATAGAGAGTGAATTACACAATGGTGGAAAAAAATTGTCAAAACGTTGCATGTTACGGATTTAACAAGACGGCGATAATAAGTTGTGATGAAGTAGGTATAGCTATGCAAAGCAGTTGCATTTGTCCCACTCCAAACTTGTCCCACTCAAAACAAATGTTATCTCGAGTACAAATAGGCCACTAGTCTATTTGAAGTATTAGAAGTGACTACAATGTTGCTCTTTTCACTTTCTCAGAATGTCACCGACTGTCAGCCCATATGTTGTCCGCTTAGGTGCGAGAGAAAGACAAGAATATCACTTCATATTGTTGTCCTGTTACTGTAGGAGAACCCCCTGGCTGTAGTTATTAACACTGTGTTACTGTAGGAGAACCCTCTGGCTGTAGTTATTAACACTGTGTTACTGTAGGAGAACCCTCTGGCTGTAGTTATTAACACTGTCTTACTGTAGGAGAACCCTCTGGCTGTAGTTATTAACACTGTCTTACTGTAGTAGAACCCTCTGGCTGTAGTTATTAACACTGTGTTACTGTAGGAGAACCCTCTGGCTGTAGTTATTAACACTGTGTTACTGTAGGAGAACCCTCTGGCTGTAGTTATTAACACTGTGTTACTGTAGGAGAACCCTCTGGCTGTAGTTATTAACACTGTCTTACTGTAGGAGAACCCTCTGGCTGTAGTTATTAACACTGTGTTACTGTAGGAGAACCCTCTGGCTGTAGTTATTAACACTGTGTTACTGTAGGAGAACCCTCTGGCTGTAGTTATTAACACTGTGTTACTGTAGGAGAACCCTCTGGCTGTAGTTATTAACACTGTGTTACTGTAGGAGAACCCTCTGGCTGTAGTTATTAACACTGTGTTACTGTAGGAGAACCCTCTGGCTGTAGTTATTAACACTGTGTTACTGTAGGAGAACCCTCTGGCTGTAGTTATTAACACTGTGTTACTGTAGGAGAACCCTCTGGCTGTAGTTATTAACACTGTGTTACTGTAGGAGAACCCTCTGGCTGTAGTTATTAACACTGTCTTACTGTAGTAGAACCCTCTGGCTGTAGTTATTAACACTGTGTTACTGTAGGAGAACCCTCTGGCTGTAGTTATTAACACTGTCTTACTGTAGGAGAACCCTCTGGCTGTAGTTATTAACACTGTGTTACTGTAGGAGAACCCTCTGGCTGTAGTTATTAACACTGTGTTACTGTAGGAGAACCCTCTGGCTGTAGTTATTAACACTGTGTTACTGTAGGAGAACCCTCTGGCTGTAGTTATTAACACTGTGTTACTGTAGGAGAACCCTCTGGCTGTAGTTATTAACACTGTGTTACTGTAGGAGAACCCTCTGGCTGTAGTTATTAACACTGTGTTACTGTAGGAGAACCCTCTGGCTGTAGTTATTAACACTGTGTTACTGTAGGAGAACCCTCTGGCTGTAGTTATTAACACTGTCTTACTGTAGGAGAACCCTTTGGCTGTAGTTATTAACACTGTCTTACTGTAGGAGAACCCTCTGGCTGTAGTTATTAACACTGTCTTACTGTAGGAGAACCCTCTGGCTGTAGTTATTAACACTGTCTTACTGTAGGAGAACCCTCTGGCTGTAGTTATTAACACTGTGTTACTGTAGGAGAACCCTCTGGCTGTAGTTATTAACACTGTGTTACTGTAGGAGAACCCTCTGGCTGTAGTTATTAACACTGTGTTACTGTAGGAGAACCCTCTGGCTGTAGTTATTAACAGTCTTACTGTAGGTGAGGGAGAAGGACCTGGCTGTAGTTATTAACACTGTGTTACTGTAGGTGAGGGAGAAGGACCTGGCTGTAGTTATTAACACTCTGGAGGAAGAGTTCAACATCTACAGAGAGGTGGGGGGAGAGTACTCAGCTGTACTCAGCCAAGATGTCCGCAATGGCCTCCAGAAGAACGGCAAAGAAGGTACGGCTCAGCGGGGGGGGGGGGGGGACTGAATGTATTGGAGGGAGTCACAGAAAGGGACAGACGTAGAGAAAAGAGAAGATCAGCCTATTAGTGTGTTGTTTTTAGAGGGAATTATGGGTAACAGAATAGCCATGTTTCACAATAAAAGCCCCCCACAAGATCATGATAAAGTAAAGACATGCTTGTACTCTATAACACTACTGCTCACTGTCCCAGTGCTATAGGTTACTTCAGGTTGGGTTCAGGTTGTAAACTATAATTCCCCTTGTGTTTTCATCTCCAGCCCCCCAGCTGACAGTGCACCCGGTGCTGATACCTCAGAACCAGTTCTGTGTGATGAGTCTGGACCCAGATACTCTGCCTGCCATCGCAACAACACTTATCGACGTACTCTTCTACTCCAACGGGTGAGCTCTGCCCTGCCCAAAACCCTTGTTCCTTTTATCAGAGTTGTTGCCTTACCAGTTCAAGTCAAGATGGCTGCAGTGTGAAATCCCTCGTTAACACCAGGTTGATCATTACTTAGGGTAATGGTTCTGCCATCTTTTTGTAAAATAAAGTAAATAATAGAACTGCACATAAAAGTGTTCCTATTCTAATTCTATGGTGTAAATGATTTTCTCCCCCAGTCCTAAAGAGGGCGCTCTTCCCAGCCAGGACCTGGACTTTATCAAGTTCTTTTCCTTCTCTCTGATCGATGGCTACGTCTCTCTGGTCATGGACACAGAGGCACAAAGACAGTAAGACTCATCTCCTCTCACCCTCTCTTACATCTGAGCTGCCTTAAAGTTTCACTCTGTGGGTGGTCAATGGTGGCCTAGCGGTTAGAGCGTTGGGCCAGTAACCGAAAGGTTGCTAGTTCGAATCCTCGAGCCAAGAAGGTAAAAATATCTATCTGTGCCCTTGAGTAAGGCACTTAACCCTAATTGCTCCAGGGTCCCCATTGATAATGGCAGACCCTGGCCGTGACCCAACTCTCCAAGAGTGTCTTAGGGGGAGTTGGGATATGCAATAAAACAATCTCCATTTCACACATGCGTATAATACACTCTAGTACAAGAAATAGGCCAAATATAAGCACCCACCTGGTTATTATTATTAGTGTGTGTTTTAGCAAGTTTCTGTTAACATATTCTTAGTGTGTGTGTGGTTGTGAACACATAATTATGACGAATGATTCAGACCTAGGTCCTGATACCTTTCACCAAGTCACCTATCTTACTTGGAGCCTAAGAAACCGTGATGAATTAACATGGACTGTCAATGGAGAGATGTTTTATTTTTGTTAGCAACTGCCGACGCGTTAATGTCACGTGTCATGTAGACGTCGTGTACACGTGACACTTACAAGTTACGTGTCAGTTTACTATTTCATATCTGACAATGAAATGTCCATCTTATACGATGGAAATATAAGATCTTATAAGACAACCCTATGCTTAGCATGACTGTAATATAATCTATTTAGCTAAGATAGGCCTATAACAAAGAACAGTAAAAATGTATTTTATGGTATATAAGAAAAAAGCTTAGGCTAGTTAATATGCATCCACCAGTCCTGGATCTAGGCCTATTTCTAAAATAAATATGGACAGCGCCCGATGCTGAAAGTTGAGTAGGCAAATGTACTAACAACGAGGGCTTTGTTGGAGCCCTATTTAAGAAATAAGTAGGGTAGGCTTTCTTGTTTGACAGACACAGTTCTACTATATTGGTCATTATTTCCTCCGATAGGGACGGTCTCCCCTGATCTCTCCAAGGGTCCCCCGTAAAACATCAGTTTACCTGACAGTGCAGCAGATTTTCTCCAGTTTAACTTTGTCTGTGTTACACCGTATCTAGTGTTTTATGAAATTGCAACTGTCGGCTACTGGATTCCTATGTGATAGGGTTGAGTCTCTAGATTCCCTCGCTGAACTCTTACACATCTGAGGCAATAATGAATTGGTTCTCATGGGTGATTTAAACTGGGACTGGTTATCGCCAAATTCCAACGCCATAAAAGAGCTATGCCATTCGTTGAATTTCACCCAGTTAACCCTAAAGACTGCTCTAAATCGACCCTAATTGATATTCTCCTAACTAACAACCTGCATAAGTACCTGGCCATCTGTATCTTCCCAAACAATTTGTGTGTACAAGGGACAATACAATCCCCTTGGGTAATAGAGGGAACGTCAAGCAGTTTTGTGAACAGGCTTTCCTGAATGAACTGGGAAAAGATGTATGCTCCTTCCAGACATTGAGATAGCGTAGTCCTATTTCCATAAGCTGTTGTCAACTATCTGTGACAGATGTGCACGTTAGAAAGTAGGGTAGGCCTAATTCATATATTATGCCTATGCTACAACAGACAACAAATATCCCCCTGAGACAGATTTAGATAGGCCTGCACACTTACTCAAATTAAAATATGGTGTCAGCATTGCTTCAGTAAAACCGATCAACAGCTGATCATTAGGCTATGGACAACTTGTGTGTTTCTATGTTAGCCTTCTAATGGTTGTGCATTTCATCTTCATCATAGGCCAATATGCTAGCTGTCTCTCTCTCACCCTTCACACTTTCCTTGTCAATTCATTTGATAGGCTACATTGTTTTAGTATTATCCTATGCCTACAGGTTTTAATAGTAATTTGTGATGAGACTGCCGTTATCAGTTTTTCTGAGCGTTCGGGCGCTGGCCATGGTCCTGTTATTGTCACTCCCGCCGCTGGGCTGGTGTGGTGATGGGCGCCGCTGGGCTGGTGTGGTGATGGGTGCCGCTGGGCTGGTGTGGTGATTGGCGCCGCTGGGCTGGTGTGGTGATGGGCGCCGCTGGGCCGGTGTGGTGATGGGTGCCGCTGGGCCGGTGTGGTGATGGGTGCCGCTGGGCCGGTGTGGTGATTGGCGCCGGTGTGCTGATGGGTGCCGCTGGGCCGGTGTGGTGATTGGCGCCGCTGGGCCGGTGTGGTGATGGGTGCCGCTGGGCCGGTGTGGTGATGGGTGCCGCTGGGCCGGTGTGGTGATTGGCGCCGCTGGGCCGGTGTGGTGATGGGCGCCGCTGGGCCGGTGTGGTGATGGGTGCCGCTGGGCCGGTGTGGTGATGGGTGCCGCTGGGCCGGTGTGGTGATGGGTGCCGCTGGGCCGGTGTGGTGATGGGTGCCGGTGTGGTGATGGGTGCCGCTGGGCCGGTGTGGTGATGGGCGCCGCTGGGCCGGTGTGGTGATGGGCGCCGCTGGGCCGGTGTGGTGATGGGTGCCGCTGGGCCGGTGTGGTGATGGGTGCCGCTGGGCCGGTGTGGTGATGGGTGCCGCTGGGCCGGTGTGGTGATGGGTGCCGGTGTGGTGATGGGTGCCGCTGGGCCGGTGTGGTGATGGGCGCCGCTGGGCCGGTGTGGTGATGACGCCGCTGGGCCGGTGTGGTGATGGGCGCCGCTGGGCCGGTGTGGTGATGGGCGCCGCTGGGCCGGTGTGGTGATTGGCCTACTGATGGTTTGACAACTGTAGCATTCTAGCTCCACCTAACGAGCTACGAACAGAAGTTACTTTACATTACACTGTTTTCGGAAGGTCTCCGGTCACCATTCAAGTAATGGGCAACATTAAACATATATATTCACACGGTATTGGGGGACCTATTTCATAGTTTTTTTTTCACAGGTCCAGTTTTCCCGATTTCCATCCGAAAGACTCACCTTCACCCTGGTGGCAGAGCAGACTGTGTACAGGCTGTTACATGCCAGTGGAGTAACCTAAACTCATACCATTTTCACGGCATCTAAACTGATTGGCTTCCCTTCTCCAAAACTCTCCCTACTGAACTAACAACTGAACTAACAAACTATATAGCGCAAAGCCCACCTCATGATCTCCTGTCCTGCCTTCCACTCCATCAAAATATAATTTAAAAAAAATGTGTAGTCCCTCCCGCAGTTGAGAGGCTTTACGGTATTATAATAGCACTATAGCTCCAGGCTATTTTTCAAGAGTCAGGCGTCACACTGACGTTAGTCAGACGTCACACTGACGTTAGTCAGGCGTCACACAGACGTTAGTCAGGCGTTTGGTATCACAGTTAGTCAGACGTTCAATGGTAGGCGATAGGCAGATGGTGGGGGTGTTGCTCCTCTTGAATTCTGGCCTGCGATACTTGGTAGCAGCAATGACCCACACTGTGTGTGTGTGTGTGTGTGTGTGTGTGTATTCTAGGTTCCCTGCTGATCTTCTCTTCACCAGTTCCTCCAGGGAGCTGTGGAGGATGGTGCGCATTGGGGGACAGCCTCTGGGTTTCGGTAAACTACCCTTTAATCCATCCTCTGAAAGACCCACTATAAGTATGTTGGGATCATCCCAACTTTACCCTGGGTAGACGGACACTCATACTGTACCACAAATACTTCATTGTTGATCTCTCCATCTCTCTCTCTTCTCTTCTCTTCTCTTCTCCAGACGAGTGTGGCATTGTTGCCCAGATATCCCAGCCCTTAGCTGACAACGACATCTCAGCCTATTATATCAGCACCTTCAGCTTCGACCATGCCCTGGTGAGCAAGCCTTTAGCTGCTGATGTGACACCCACTGGCACCCAGCTTTACTCTACAGAACATGAACTTTAGAAGAGGGTATGTTCTGATTCTGACCAACAGAGGGCACTGTTTCCCCTGAATAAAGGGTAGCGTGTAGCTTAATGACTGTGATAGTTCATTTATCCAAGACTTAACTATAGTAGCAGGTGTTTGCAACAGGGTTTAGACACATCTGGTCACAGAAATCACAAGAATGTCAGCAGCGCTATCAGATGACAGAATGAATGTCTGATTTGTCAGAGGGTGCTAAATGAACCGCTTCCTGTGGACTTTCCAGCTTTTATGTTGATCTGACATCAGCAGTGTCTTCTGCACTATCTGTATAGTTCATACCTGAATGACACTGATAGTTTGACGTGAGATACCTGACTAAGAGATAAGCTGTCAGTCAGAATGCTTCTCATGCTAAAGACAATCAGATTACAAAGGGAAAACCAGCCACTTCGCAGACACCGATGTCTTGCTCCTGGACAAGCTAAACACCTTCTTCGCCCGCTTTGAGGATAACACAGTGCCACCGATGCGAGCTGCTCCCGAGGACTCTGCGCTCTCCTTCTCTGTGGCCGACGTGAGTAAGACGTTTAAGTGTGTTAACCCTCGCAAGGCTGCCGGCCCAGACGGCATCCCTAGCTACGTCCTCGGACCATGCGCAGACCAGCTGGCTGGTGTGTTTACGGACATATTCAATCTCTCCCTATCCCAGACTGCTGTCCCCACTTGGTTCAAGATGTCCACCATTGTGCCTGTACAGAAGAAAGCAAAGGTATCTGAACTAAATGACTATCGCCCCGTAGCACTCACTTCTGTCAACATGAAGTGCTTTGAGAGGCTAGTTAAGGATAATCTCACCTCCACCTTACCCGACACCCTAGACCCACTGCAATTTGCATACTGCCCTAATAGATTCAATGATGATGCAATCGCCATCGCACTGCACACTGCCCTATCCCATCTGGACAAGAGGAATACCTATGTAAGAATGCTGTTCATTGACTACAGCTCAGCCTTCAACAGGGCTGTGGCGGTCATGACATTTTCTCAGCCGGTGATCATCAAGCAAATAACTGCTGGTCTCAAGGTAGTTGACTGTTAATTAACATACACAAATTAAGCATCTCCTGGCTTCCACGCATAGCCTGCAAGCCACTAATGCAGATCTTTGGAACATCTACATTTTAAAAAGTCTAATAAATCAAATGTAATATAGCCTACACCATCACAATAAATCTGTTATTTATTTTAGACAGGTCTAAAGAAACATTAAATGAAGAAAATGTAGTCTATTTCAGAAGAACAGAATAGCATACTCTGAGTTGTCCTTATGTTAGGCCCTGATCTGGCTATGCCATATGGCTGTGGGCTACACTAGTTCATTTAGCAGACAAGATTTTCTTAGAATTCAATGGCATTATTTTATAGTATGAAGAATACAATTGAACAAAGCTGAATAAAATAGAAAGGATATTTTCTCCAAATGATTTCCAAGGAAGTGCGCACATGTGGCTATTCTGTGTTGAGTGATTAACAAAGAAACAGGTCCTCCTATATGCATAATTTAGTTATTTATGCAACTTTAGTTGGGCTTTTGATTTTTAATACATTCTAAGGCTGCATGATGCGACTCTAATAATGATTTGAAAAAAGTTGCATGAAAGGTTGCATGCTCTGATTTGTTTCTTGTGCAGGCTGCACACACTTCATCAGTCTCTGATTCACAATTTGACAAGCACTTGATAAAATTCTCACCCGGCCTCAAGCGTAATGCCCCCTAAAAAATCCATGCCTTCTCCCAGCTGCCATGCTCCAAAGCACCACTTACTCACATGGCTCGCTCAGATATCTAAATTCTTATTAGCCAATGTCCATCACGTGATCGGGTCCTTCTCACAGGAATCTCGGCTAAAAAGTAGGCTACAAGTGAAGATAGACACATCGGGACGCAACTGCGCTCTTATCGAATTCCGAGGCACATATTGAAGATGTTAGAAGAACTGTCCACATTTAGCCTTCAACAAGATGAGTAGGCCTAACGAACAGTAAAAGCACTAGCCTATGTCAATCTACTCTCCTCCATGGTACAAAAGTTTACCTATTCTATTGGTCAACTTGTCCTTCTGTGCAATAAATAAATATTCCAAACAAATATACAGTGGGGGAAAATAAGTATTTAGTCAGCCACCAATTGTGCAAGTTCCCCCACTTAAAAAGATGAGAGGCCTGTAATTTTCATCATAGGTACACGTCAACTATGACAGACAAATTGAGAAAAGAAAATCCAGAAAATCACATTGTACGATTTTTTATGAATTTATTTGCAAATTATGGTGGAAAATAAGTATTTGGTCACATACAAACAAGCAAGATTTCTGCCTCTCACAGACCTGTAACTTCTTCTTTAAGAGGCTCCTCTGTCCTCCACTCGTTACCTGTATTAATGGCACATGTTTGAACTTGTTATCTGTATAAAAGACACCTGTCCCCAACCTCAAACAGTCACACTCCAAACTCCACTATGGCCAAGACCAAAGAGCTGTCAAAGGACACCAGAAACAAAATTGTAGACCTGCACCAGGCTGGGAAGACTGAATCTGCAATAGGTAAGCAGCTTGGTTTGAAGAAATCAACTGTGGGAGCAATTATTAGGAAATGGAAGACACTGATAATCTCCCTCGATCTGGGGCTCCACGCAAGATCTCACCCCGTGGGGTCAAAATGATCACAAGAACGGTGAGCAAAAATCCCAGAACCACACGGGGGGACCTAGTGAATGACCTGCAGAGAGCTGGGACCAAAGTAACAAAGCCTACCATCAGTAACACACTACGCCGCCAGGGACTCAAATCCTGCAGTGCCAGACGTGTCCCCCTGCTTAAGCCAGTACATGTCCAGGCCCGTCTGAAGTTTGCTAGAGTGCATTTGGATGATCCAGAAGAGGATTGGGAGAATGTCATATGGTCAGATGAAACCAAAATAGAACTTTTTGGTAAAAACTCAACTCGTCGTGTTTGGAGGACAAAGAATGCTGAGTTGCATCCAAAGAACACCATACCTACTGTGAAGCATGGGGGTGGAAACATCATGCTTTGGGGCTGTTTTTCTGCAAAGGGACCAGGACGACTGATCCGTGTAAAGGAAAGAATGAATGGGGCCATGTATCGTGAGATTTTGAGTGAAAACCTCCTTCCATCAGCAAGGGCATTGAAGATGAAACGTGGCTGGGTCTTTCAGCATGACAATGATCCCAAACACACCGCCCGGGCAACGAAGGAGTGGCTTCGTAAGAAGTATTTCAAGGTCCTGGAGTGGCCTAGCCAGTCTCCAGATCTCAACCCCATAGAGAATCTTTGGAGGGAGTTGAACGTCTGTGTTGCCCAGCGACAGCCCCAAAACATCACTGCTCTAGAGGAGATCTGCATGGAGGAATGGGCCAAAATACCAGCAACAGTGTGTGAAAACCTTGTGAAGACTTACAGAAAACGTTTGACCTGTGTCATTACCAACAAAGGGTATATAACAAAGTATTGAGAAACTTTTGTTATTGACCAAATACTTATTTTCCACCATAATTTGCAAATAAATTCATTAAAAATCCTACAATGTGATTTTCTGGATTATTTTTTCTCATTTTGTCTGTCATAGTTGACGTGTACCTACGATGAAAATTACAGGCCTCATCTTTTTAAGTGGGAAAACTTGCACAATTGGTGGCTGACTAAATACTTTTTTCCCCCACTGTATCCCAAATTAATACAACCACTCCGCATTAAAAAAAACACATTTAAAAGCAATGAGGCTGATGCAACAGATCAGAACATTTAGCTTAAAATGTTGATAAACTATTAGGCTATTTCTTCACATTATAAGCGCAGCAATGCGCACACGGCAGTAGGCTATAAGGGCAAATGTTCCAAAATGCTATCAATTAGCGGGAAAACACTGTTCTCAAAAGTGACCGCAAATGCGATTATGCATGTAATGCTTTATTATAAAGGTGAATTTTTATGGTGAAATTATCTTCCCCAAACTTGAAACTCACTCGCCGCCTATGTATGCCAGTTAGGCTCTACACCCGTTGTAAAGCAGATTAATGTGCTTAATTTTAAGAAGTTATTTGGCCGCTAGTTGTGAAGCTGGTTGAGAGAATGCCAAGAGTGTGCAAAGCTGTCATCAAGGCAAAGGGTGTCTATTTGAAGAATCTCAAATATAAAATACATTTTGATTTAACACTTTTTTGGTTACTACATGATTCCATATGTGTTATTTCATAGTTTTGATGTCATCACTGTTATTCTACAATGTGGAAAATAGTAAAAATAAAGAAAAACCCTTGAATGAGTTGGTGTTCTAAAACATTTGACCTGTAGTGTATTTGCATTAACTTTATTTTATGCATTTATTCATACTATTTCGTCCTTTCACAAGATATAGTCCCGACACAAATCTAGGGTTGCTACCCAAGCCGGCTGGTTGTTTGTTCTATCGGTTCGGTTGCTAGAGACACGACCCAGTTTTTTTCTTCTGTATCCATGGACGCGACCCAGTCGTTCGTTCTAAATGTTCTATTGCCATACTGGCTGGCAACTTTCTTATCCCTTTCTTGCTAGCTAGCCAACTACGGCTAACTTAGTCACGTCAAAAAGTGCAGCCAGAATAACAGCAAAGTAGCTGCATTTGCATTTGTTTAAGCTGTTTTCTAGTGACATTTTTTGGGATACATCCATAACAATGAGCTAATGAGGCACGATTTCGCCTGGTGCAGAGAATGTGCTCTCTCGTCAGGACACTGTTGTTCAGAGGAGCTAGACAACAACACAGCTAACACAATCACTTCAAACTGAAGCTGGAAAGACTGCAAACTAGCTGCACTTCGTTTCGTTTTACCTTTTTTCAGTTGACATTTCTTTGTATATATCCATAAAAATGATGCCAGCTGATTCATGATTTCAACTGGCTGAGAAACGCTGTCTGTCCCGACTCCCGACACATTCATTACTATGGGACAGCTGGTGATCGAATTTGAATATTGAAACAATGTTGCAAATGTGAGATAATGTCTAGATGCTTTTTATATTGGAGGTCAAGTGTATAAAGTGCCTGGCTGAGCTGATGAGACAGTGGATTGCATAGTCAGGTGGAACGGAGTAAATAGGCATTTTAACATCAGATTTAACCGGTGGTAACTTGTGTAATAGACACCGGCTGGAATGCGATTTTAACCAATCAGCATTCAGGATTAGACCCACCCATTGTATAATGTTAGATATTACTGCACTGTTGGAGCTAGGAAGACAGCATTTCGCTACACCCGCAATTACAACTGCTAAATATGTGTTATGCGACCAATAAGATTTGATTTGAAATGCTGATGGAATAGGAATTGGAACCATATTCCATTCTGTCCACTCTGTGCTCTTCTCCTGTGTTCTACTCTAGGTACCTGAAGAGGACATAGTGAGTGTGACTGAGATGCTCCAGCAGCACAGGAAAGAGCCAGCCTGCTAATGGCGACCTGGCGGCTTGGTCCGTACTACACCTCTGTGTCCTGGGGCAGTACGGGGCTGGAGAGGGATGCTAACTCCGTGCCTAGATTAGCACTGCAGCGTGAGCAGTATTAACCATAAACGTTGTTGCCATGACCACCAAAAGCGCTTCTAGGAAGGGGTGATTGGACGCTGACAGGACCACCGACCAATGCACACACTGATTGGACGCTGCCAGGACCCCCGACCAATGCACACAACGGGACGAGGGGATTGGTGAACTGAAGTCCAGTTGTGATGATGGTAACGCTGTACTTAAGGCCTGCAGGTATAATGCATTATGATGCGGTTATAATGCTTGCGTTATAAGACTTGTTATAGGCATATATAACCCCCTTATTTCTTGTTATCGTCTCATAAAGATCCTGACTAAATAACAGCCATTTTGAGTCATAGCCTAAGCCTTGTAATAACGCATTATAAAGTCAACATGCTGATAACACGTAATAAAGCATAATACCTGCAGTTTATAAAGTGTAACCATGATGGATTTTCTTATGCTACTTACCTGCTTGCCGCAGGGCACAAACATCTTACTCGTACTGTAAACAACACAGCTGTCTTCCAGTGATGTTTATACTGTAATGCTATGTGTCAGAACGCCACCCTTTGTGTCAAAGGTCAAGTTATTTCATGTGTGAGTGAATTATGTGAAGCACAATTTCTGCTTGGCAAAATATGTCTCTCCATTGGTGCTTTTTATTCGCCATATCTTCACAAATTGTACTTGTAGTAAGGCACGTAAATGGCCTAATCGCACCGCAATAACTGAAGCCGCTCATTGAAGTGTCAGCACAAGTCTTATTGTCGACAATCACATTAGAGAAAAAAAAGACATTATAAAAAAGGTCGTTTTGAAGTGTATTGGTAGAAATTAGTGTTAATTGGTAAACATCAGAATTTTATTTTCTTGAAAAACATATGCAGGCAATACTAGAAAAAAAAGACAAATTCCATGATTATCCAAGGTAAAGAGTAGCTTTATTTAGTGCCGTGATGCAGTTTCAACATCAATAAGAAGTTACTCAAAAAATGTTTAAGGGTCAACATTTCTGTACTTTTGTAGCGTTGTAGCATTGTATTTCCTTTAAGATCAACACTGTCTTATTCTTCAATTTTCTTTTTTAATTTGCACAATTAAGACGTTTCTTATTAATTTCCTTGTAGACTGAGAAAGTTACTAATATCATTAGAAATATTATTTTGGTACAATTACATTTTGTACAATTTAAAACATGTATTATGTCAAATAATTGTAAATGTGCTATTAAATTAAATGTATTTCTGGACTTCATTATGGATACATTGTCACCTAATTTTTTTCAGATAACATTTGGTTGTTAATTAATTTACTTTTGTATGGAGATGAATTTACACTAAAATAGCTTAGATATGGGTTGAGACATTACACATACTTTGTCAAACTATTGATGCAATGTTTTCATGACAACCGTTGTGTGTTTTTTCAGTCTTGTTGAGTAGACTTGTAATGTATGGTAGATGAGTGGGTGTGCGTTTAAATGGGAGGAGAAAGTTCCACTCTAAACATGACATTTGTGTAAAATTCGAAGAAAGTTCCATTATTTCCTTGTGGTTGTTGAGTGTTTATTTTTAGAGACACCCCTTGTATATTAGAGTTGATAAAGCCATCCATTAGTGTCTCCTTCGCTCACCAGCACAGAAGAACTCCAATATGTTTGGTAAATATTTTTACTGTACTCTCACAACAACAGTTAACCATTTGTGACATACTTGGATTGTTAAAATAATAACCTACTATTGTTTCTGATTGGTTTGTGATTGTCATTTTGCTGGTGACTAGGCATGTGTGCATGCGTAAAATGTGTGTTATGTCCCTAAGTATACATACACAATGGGTAGCATACAGTGAGGGAAAAAAGTATTTGATCCCCTGCTGATTTTGTACGTTTGCCCACTGACAAAGAAATGATCAGTCAATAATTTTAATGGTAGGTTTATTTGAACAGTGAGAGACAGAATAACAACAAAAAAATCCAGAAAAACTTATGTCAAAAATGTTATAAATTGATTTGCATTTTAATGAGGGAAATAAGTATTTGACCCCTCTGCAAAACATGACTTAGTACTTGGTGGCAAAACCCTTGTTGGCAATCACAGAGGTCAGACGTTTCTTGTAGTTGGCCACCAGGTTTGCACACATCTCAGGAGGGATTTTGTCCCACTCCTCTTTGCAGATCTACTCCAAGTCATTAAGGTTTAGAGGCTGACGTTTGGCAACTCGAACCTTCAGCTTCCTCCACAGATTTTCTATGGGATTAAGGTCTGGAGACTGGCTAGGCCACTCCAGGACCTTAATGTGCTTCTTCTTGAGCCACTCCTTTGTTGCCTTGGCCGTGTGTTTTGGGTCATTGTCATGCTGGAATACCCATCCACGACCCATTTTCAATGCCCTGGCTGAGGGAAGGAGGTTCTCACCCAAGATTTGACGGTACATGGACCCGTCCATCGTCCCTTTGATGCGGTGAAGTTGTCCTGTCCCCTTAGCAGAAAAACACCCCCAAAGCATAATGTTTCCACCTCCATGTTTGACGGTGGGGATGGTGTTCTTGGGGTCATAGGCAGCATTCCTCCTCCTCCAAACACAGCGAGTTGAGTTGATGCCAAAGAGCTCGATTTTGGTCTCATCTGACCACAACACTTTCACCCAGTTCTCCTCTGAATCATTCAGATGTTCATTGGCAATCTTCAGACGGCCCTGTATATGTGCTTTCTTGAGCAGGGGGACCTTGCAGGCGCTGCAGGATTTCAGTCCTTCACGGCGTAGTGTGTTACCAATTGTTTTCTTGGTGACTATGGTCCCAGCTGCCTTGAGATCATTGACAAGATCCTCCCGTGTAGTTCTGGGCTGATTCCTCACCGTTCTCATGATCATTGCAACTCCACAAGGTGAGATCTTGCATGGAGCCCCAGGCCGAGGGAGATTGACAGTTATTTTGTGTTTCTTCCATTTGCGAATAATCGCACCAACTGTTTTCACCGTCTCACCAAGCTGCTTGGCAATGGTCTTGTAGCCCATTCCAGCCTTGTGTAGGTTACAATCTTGTCCCTGACATCCTTGGAGAGCTCTTTGGTCTTGGCCATGATGGAGAGTTTGGAATCTGATTGATTGATTGCTTCTGTGGACAGGTGTCTTTTATACAGGTAACAAACTGAGATTAGGAGCACTCCCTTTAAGAGTGTGCTCCTAATCTCAGCTCGTTACCTGTATAAAAGACACCTGGGAGCCAGAAATCTTTCTGATTGAGAGGGGGTCAAATACTTATTTCCCTCATTAAAATGCAAATCAATTTATAAAATTTTTGACATGCGTTTTTCTGGATTATTTTGTTGTTATTCTGTCTCTCACTGTTCAAATAAACCTACCATTAAAATTATAGACTGATAATTTCTTTGTCAGTGGGCAAACGTACAAAATCAGCAGGGGATCAAAAACTTTTTTCCCTCACTGTACATTGTAGTAACCATGTTGCCCTTCACCAGTTTTACCTAGCATCTTTCTAGTGATCAAGTTGGAGACAGCACAGGCAGCACCCCACTCTGGAAATGTGGACAAGTGTCAGAAGGCTTTAGACCGGACCATAGAGCTTTCTAAACTGTCAGATCATGAAGCTGGCATCCTCCTGACTTCTTACGTAAGTAACAAGATGGAATGGAGGGGGTTCGGTCAATATCTTTGCCTGAGACTTGATAAATTACATTAGCTCCCCAGGTTAATGACTGGGCATTAGCTCTGTGGGCTAACCAAGTAATGAGGCCTGCAGGGGACTGGGAGTTACCGTGACAAACCGTAGTGATGGCCTCTTCTGGCAAATGAATTTCCCAAATTCCCCATGATTAGAAAAGTGATGACTTAACCATATGAGATCACGTGGGTTCTCAGAACCGTCGGTCACCGTGACAAACAACAATTACTGTTTGATGCTCAACTCTGCCAATATTCCCCAGATTTAGTCAGTGACGAATGTTAACCCACATGATATCATATGATTTTCTCAGAACCGTATTATTCATGGTAAAGTGAAAAAGAAAACAGGTCAATTGCACAATGAGAATGTCAGTGGACTGATTCAGATACGTGTCCTGGGGCTGGAGAGGGATGCTAACTCCGTGCCTAGATTAGCACTGCAGCGTGAGCAGTATTAACCATAAACGTTGTTGCCATGACCACCAAAAGCGCTTCTAGGAAGGGGTGATTGGACGCTGACAGGACCACCAACCAATGCACACACTGATTGGACGCTGCCAGGACCCCCGACCAATGCACACAACGGGACAAGGGGATTGGTGAACTGAAGTCCAGTTGTGATGATGGTAACGCTGTACTTAAGGCCTGCAGGTATAATGCATTATGATGCGGTTATAATGCTTGCGTTATAAGACTTGTTATAGGCATATATAACCCCCTTATTTCTTGTTATCGTCTCATAAAGATCCTGACTAAATAACAGCCATTTTGAGTCATAGCCTAAGCCTTGTAATAACGCATTATAAAGTCAACCATGCTGATAACACGTAATAAAGCATAATACCTGCAGTTTATAAAGTGTAACCATGATGGATTTTCTTATGCTACTTACCTGCTTGCCGCAGGGCACAAACATCTTACTCGTACTGTAAACAACACAGCTGTCTTCCAGTGATGTTTATACTGTAATGCTATGTGTCAGAACGCCACCCTTTGTGTCAAAGGTCAAGTTATTTCATGTGTGAGTGAATTATGTGAAGCACAATTTCTGCTTGGTAAAATATGTCTCTCCATTGGTGCTTTTTATTCGCCATATCTTCACAAATTGTACTTGTAGTAAGGCACGTAAATGGCCTAATCGCACAGCAATAACTGAAGCCGCTCATTGAAGTGTCAGCACAAGTCTTATTGTCGACAATCACATTAGAGAGAAAAAAGACATTATAAAAAAGGTTGTTTTGAAGTGTATTGGTAGAAATTAGTGTTAATTGGTAAACATCAGAATTTTATTTTCTTGAAAAACATATACAGGCAATACTAGAAAAAAAAAGACAAATTCCATGATTATCCAAGGTAAAGAGTAGCTTTATTTAGTGCCGTGATGCAGTTTCAACATCAATAAGAAGTTACTCAAAAAATGTTTAAGGGTCAACATTTCTGTACTTTTGTAGCGTTGTAGCATTGTATTTCCTTTACGATCAACACTGTCTTATTCTTCCATTTTCTTTTTTAATTTGCACAATTAAGACGTTTCTTATTAATTTCCTTGTAGACTGAGAAAGTTACTAATATCATTAGAAATATAATTTGGTACAATTACATTTTGTACAATTTAAAACATGTATTATGTCAAATAATTGTAAATGTGCTATTAAATTAAATGTATTTCTGGACTTCATTATGGATACATTGTCACCTAATTTTTTTCAGATAACATTTGGTTGTTAATTAATTTACTTTTGTATGGAGATGAATTTACACTAAAATAACTTAGATATGGGTTGAGACATTACACATACTTTGTCAAACTATTGATGCAATGTTTTCATGACAACCATTGTGTGTTTTTTCAGTCTTGTTGAGTAGACTTGTAATAAATGGTTGATGAGTGGGTGGGTGTTTAAATGGGAGGAGAAAGTTCCACTCTAAACATGACATTTGTATAAAATTCTAAGAAAGTTACATTATTTCCTTGTGGTTGTTGAGTGTTTATTTTTAGAGACACCCCTTGTATATTAGAGTTGATCAAGCCATCCATTAGTGTCTCCTTCGCTCACCAGCACAGAAGAACTCCAAATTGTTTGGTAAATATTTTTACTGTACTCTCACAACAACAGTTAACCATTTGTGACATACTTGGATTGTTAAAATAATAACCTACTATTGTTTCTGATTGGTTTGTGATTGTCATTTTGCTGGTGACTAGGCATGTGTGCATGTGTAAAATGTGTGTTATGTCCCTAAGTAGACATACACAATGGGTAGCATACATTGTAGTAACCATGTTGCCCTTCACCAGTTTTACCTATTATCTTTCTAGTGATCAAGATGGAGACAGCACAGGCAGCACCCCACTCTGGAAATGTGGACAAGTGTCAGAAGGCTTTAGACCAGATCATAGAGCTTTCTAAACTGTCAGATCATGAAGCTGGCATCCTCCTGACTTCTTACGTAAGTAACAAGATGGAATGGAGGGGGTTCGGTCAATATCTTTGCCTGAGACTTGATAAATTACATTAGCTCCCCAGGTTAATGACTGGGCTTTAGCTCTGTGGGCTAACCAAGTATTGAGGCCTGCAGGGAACTGGGAGTTACCGTGACAAACCGTAGTGATGGCCTCTTCTGGCAAATGAATTTCCCAAATTCCCCATGATTAGAAAGTGATGACTTAACCATATGAGATCACGTGTGTTTTCTCAGAACCGTCGGTCACCGTGACAAACAACAATTACTGTTTGATGCTCAACTCTGCCAATATTCCCCAGATTTAGTCAGTGACGAATGTTAACCCACATGATATCATATGATTTTCTCAGAACCGTATTATTCATGGGAAAGTGTAACTACAGTGTAACAACCACAGATTCAGATCATAGGCTATAACGGTAACTTTTTATACTGCTCAGCATAGTTCTGAACTATACTAGAAAACAGGTCAATTACACAATGAGAATGTCAGTGGACTGATTTGAATTCCCCCCCCCCCCCCCCTCTTATGCGTTTCCAGATTAAAACAAATGGCTTCCTGACCGACCAGCAGGCCCACAGCATGGATGGGGTTCCCTCGGTAACCATCGCTGGCTCCACCCCTAAGGAGAAGCTTCAGAACATCTCCAACAAGGCCATGCTCTTCCACTGGCACATCAACACGGTAACCAAATACATGACTGACCTGTTGGAGGTCTCAGATAATGAAACTCAGATTCTTCTGGGCCTCCTGAGTGATTCCAGGAACCATCTCAAGAAACTATCTGGCCTCGTAGAGGCGCTCCTGCAGATTTTGGACCCAAACACACCCAGTACTACGTCCACTAAGCCCCAAGACGTGCCCCGTGATGACTATGAGAAGAAGATGTACGGCTGGACTGTGCTAGACCGGCACAAGGACTTTGTTGCCATGGTGTTACAGGAAGTTGCTGGCTTTAAGGATAATACTGTGTTCGAGGGTTAGACAAAGTGATTGTCACCCAAGGGTGATTTTAGGATATTTATTCCAATATTATCAGGTATTTCATGTAAATAAACAATCAGGGGACACAGGCCCACTGACAATAATATGAATGTGAAAGAGAAGCATTTGTTTGCTGCACAGTATGTATTTATGTATATTTTTCTTCTATTTTTGAAATCATTTTGTTATTTTATTTTCGAAACAGTCCAGAATACAGTCTTGAAGCAAATTAATTGTTATGCTCTTGCATTATATCAAATTTTGTATTAACATTTAATCTACTCAGTTCACTCTCCTTAAGCTATTTTGTTCCTACTGCTCCTTGTCTATGGAGCCTCAATTATTCCCTTATGCTCCACACATGGCAGATCAGTTGAGGTCAATGGTGTAGTGGACGGTAAACTCAAGTACACCCAGTTTAGGGTTAGGGATTTATTTATCCAAGGTGCTCAGGGGTTTTACCCATCTGCTTTTTACCACAACATCCCTGGTTGAGGGTAGCCTGGTCGAACGAGGCTAGATTGCGGCAGCATCTCCCCGACTCAAAGGCTGATGCACAGGGGTGATGGTGGTTGTGGTTAGAGTGAAGTAGTACAGGCACTTCCAGGAAGGTCAGCAGGCCCCAGACAGTGAAAGGCTCTTTCCCAAATGGCACTCTATTCTCTATTTAGTGAACTACTTTTGATAGAGCCCAAGTAGTTCACTAAATGGGGAATAGGGTGCCATTTGGGACGCAGCCACTGCCTCCCTAATCAGTCATCTCATGACGTCCTCCCTGCATCCTCACACAACACACAGATAACAGGCTGACGTCTGTCAGTTTCATTCTGATGCTGTATACTAAAGGGTTGCCAGTGCCATAGATGGGCAATGTATGATACAAATGTATGCATTCACATACTGTACGTTGTTTTCGATAAACATTTCTGCTAAATGGGCCTATTTTAACACTATATGGGTTTGTTTTTAAACTTGGCACTTTTGGTCTCCGCTACGTCAAGTTAAGAATTGGTGGCCTTTTTATTTTATTTTTTATAAACCGGACATTTTGTGTTCAATTTGTCATGAGATTGATATGAACAAATGGGTGATGTTCCCTTCAAGAACTGGATCTGTAGGTAGTTAACACTGTAAATGTTGTTCATATTTAATAAAAAATATATATGAATACCGTAATGAATAACTACTTTTACTGTATTTGTTTTGCCATTCATATTAAAGGCCCGGTGTAGTCAAAATTCTGTTTTTCCTTTTGTTTTGTCATATTTCAAATCAAATTTTATTTGTCACATACACGTGTTTAGCAGATGTTAAAGCGGGTGTAGCGAAATGCTTGTGCTTCTAGCTCCGACAGTGCAGTAATATCTAACAAATAATATCTAACAATTTCACAACATATACCCAATACACACAAAACTAGTAAGGAATGGGATTTAAGAATATATACATATATTTGTGCAACAGCTGATGAAACTAACACTAAATGTAATCAGTGTTATTTCCCAATAGTTGCTGGTTGAAAATCAACACAGAACCTTAAATTCAGTAGGTTCTGCATAGGTGGAGTTTTGGGTTGCCTCGTGACATCACCAGGCAAAATAATAAAGACTCTTCCAAACCTCTATGCCAATAACCGCTAGCTTTCAGGTTACATATCCCTACCATTAAGCTACCCCGCTCCACTTCTAACTATGGTAATGCACTGCTCTGGTCCTCTTCCCCGCTCCACTTCTAACTATGGTAATGCACTGCTCTGGTCCTCTTCCCCACTCCAATTCTAACTATGGTTATGCACTGCTCTGGTCCTCTTCCCCACTCCAATTGTAACTATGGTAATGCACTGCTCTGGTCCCCTTCCCCACTCCAATTCTAACTATGGTAATGCACTGCTCTGGTCCTCTTCCCCACTCCAATTCTAACTATGGTAATGCACTGCTCTGGTCCCCTTCCCCACTCCAATTCTAACTATGGTAATGCCTGCTCTGGTCCTCTTCCCCACTCCAATTCTAACTATGGTAATGCACTGCTCTGGTCCTCTTCCCCACTCCAATTCTAACTGTGGTAATGCACTGCTCTGGTCCTCTTCCCCACTCCAATTTTAACTATGGTAATGCAGTGCTCTGGTCCTCTTCCCCACTCCAATTCTAACTATGGTAATGCACTGCTCTGGTCCTCTTCCCCACTCCAATTCTAACTATGGTAATGCACTGCTCTGGTCCTCTTCCCCACTCCAATTCTAACTGTGGTAATGCACTGCTCTGGTCCTCTTCCCCACTCCAATTCTAACTATGGTAATGCACTGCTCTGGTCCTCTTCCCCACTCCAATTCTAACTAGGTAATGCACTGCTCTGGTCCTCTTCCCCACTCCAATTCTAACTATGGTAATGCACTGCTATGGTCCTCTTCCCCACTCCAATTCTAACTAGGTAATGCACTGCTATGGTCCCCTTCCCCACTCCAATTCTAACTATGGTAATGCACTGCTCTGGTCCTCTTCCCCACTCCAATTCTAACTGTGGTAATGCACTGCTCTGGTCCTCTTCCCCACTCCAATTCTAACTGTGGTAATGCACTGCTCTGGTCCCCTTCCCTGCTCAGACCACACCCAGACAGTCCTAGCAATATTCTTGCTTGAGATTTTATTTTTTTATTTTTTTACCATTTAATGGGAAATTATTACAGCAAGTAACCTGTTACCCAGAGTCATTTGATATATTGAGCTAAAACAGCTGGACTGGGCCTTTAATACATGATAAAACACAACATGACTCAAGCATGGAATTATGAATGTATTCTGGTTCATAAATATCAATGCATATCTTCAGCCTGAGCCAAGCAGTCTGTAGCTGGTAGTTGTATCACTTTCTTGCACATCAACTTCCTGAAGTTGAGAAATAGGTAGAGTTCATGAGAATAATACAGGATGATTCAGTGGATAGTTAAACATGTAACTCATACGCCAAGCAAACAAACTGAAGATGGTGTTTAGTTAAGCAAATAACCACCTAAAAGGAAACATCTTAATTGATTTTTCTGATGGGTTTTCACCTTGTGTGATATCACATAAGATATGAAGGAAGTTGATCATATCCGCATTACATTTTTCAACATATATGACTAAGCAAGATGAATATAAGACTGTGGCCTCTGTTACTGGGCAGAGCAACTCATTCTTGGCTATGACTGACAACATAAGCAAGAAAAACTAAAGATATGATGCTATATGATATTTTCTTTATGAAGTTAACAGCAGGTAATATTATGCAACATCTGTGTCCACAACTACACTCAATTACAACATATTACAGCAAAAACGTTTAATTATATCAGATTGCAAATTATACACAAAAGGCCCTTCTACTATCCAAAACCATGTGTACTTTCATGTCTTTGAGTCTTGTTGTGATTTTGCGTTGACTTCTTTTCCAGGACTTCTCAAAGCATTGTGCATATTGGTGATGATGGACACTCTGGAGGCTGGCCCTTTTCCCCGGATGAAACCACCTGGGGGCTGCAGGTCCAAGGAGCTAACCACCCTCACCAAAACACTAATCAATGACAGCCTAACCAGCTATGTAAGTAGCTACATCTGTCTTAATATGCCATTTAACAGACGCTTTTATCCAAAGCAACTTACAGTGAATGCATACATTTTTGTATGTGATCCCTGCAGGAATTGAACCCACAGCCTTACTTGGAGTTGCTAGTCCTGCTACTCGCTTACCAACTAAGCCACACCACCAGAACCAAACTGTATTAAGTAGCTATGTTTCCATTAACTTTCCCATTGATTTTTTTTCGACATTTAAAAAAGTTGCGTAGAAAAAAAGATGCGACAATTGCCTGCTAGGGTGTTTGCCTTTCAACTATTTTTTTTGTCGATAAAAACGGCTGTGCGTAATGACGTTACACCTATAAAACGATTGCCGAATACTTTTGAAGGTACGCGGGGCACGTGATGTGTCAAATAAAAATGTAGTGGTTAATGTGTTTCCATTACCCATTTAGACAAATTGCGCATTAATAAATTGGCGACAGCCTGTATGCTCTCCCACCTATCCGTTTCATGGCTCAGGTAGCCCGCGAAAGTCAGCATGGATAGAATGCAAAGATTTACTAATATTTGTCATATTATAATAATTGTCATGTGCCAACGTATCGCCAAGGTCTGTGCCATGGTGAAACTTGCACTCTTGTAGATCTGAAATAATTGGATGTTGAAACTTACCAGTCAACCAGAAAAGCAAGGCGAAGCAATTCAGGCATTCTTGAAAATCAGGACAATCCAATCCCCCTCAAAATAATTATAGTTGAAAAAAAATATTTTGCAAGCAGTAGACATTTATAATTAAATGTGGCGGTTGTAGTTACGTGATGACATCACGTGCCCCGCGTACCTGCAAACGAATTCGGCTATCATAATTTATTAGAAAACTGTTTCCATCATCATTTATCGCAATAAAGTTCGACAAAATAAAAATCCACGCGTTGAACGCATAAAATGTTGTCTATCTTTAGAAAATGTCTCCTATAGCTTCCGTTTCCATTTTTTTGCGACATTGCTTTTGTCGAATAAACCTGGGTCAATGGAAACCTGCCTACTGACTGACTTTAGGACCGTGTTTACTTGCATACTGTACCTGTATAATTACTACTGTCCTGTTCCCGTCATGATCCTTCATGTTCTTTACTTATTGGATCCATGCAAATTCCAACTTCTTCCTCTTACTTTCTGCCAATTTGGAGAAAGACAAGTCAGTTCATGGGTCAAAATACCAACTGTTGTTACTGGGATATTAATTGCCCAGCCCTCTCTATTTAACTGAGACATTCTGTCCATGATAAGTAAGGACTGAAAAGCATTGACTTAAAACAGAATTTACTGAAGACATTCCATCATGTCAGAGTACATATTTATGGTCTATTTTCAAATCTCTTTTCCCCAGGAGGCAGCCAATGGACAGAACATCCAACCTTTGTCCCCAGGGTTCCCAGACCTGGACCTCAACAGTCCCTCACCTTCCCCTCGGGAGAGAGCTCGTTGTGGGCTACACTTCATGGGCAAGGCCCTGGAAGAAGTCCTCAAGGACCAAGAGAGTGACCTGAACCCAGATCACATGTCAATGCACAGCAACCTGAATGACTCTGTTACCATGGTGAGGATGCTATCTGCCTGTCTGAAGAGAACCATCGGGGGTAACTGCACCCAGAAGCCAGCCCACCCCGAGATACCCAAGCACCCCTTTCAGAGGAAGCGGTGGAGCCTTACCCTTCTGCAGGAGTCACGGGACTTCCTGGTTTGGGTGGAGTCTGTAGTGGATTCCAGAATACCATAGATTCTATAAACACTGAATTATATTTTATTTATTATAATATTAATGTATTTGGTGAATTTTAAAGGTAATGTATTTGTCTTGAATGCTATTTATTCAGATATATTTAATAAAAAAATATATATAAACTACCGTTCAAAAGTTTGGGGTCACTTAGAAATGTCCTTGTTATCTTCTTAATCTTTTATTTTTATTGGCCAGTCTGAGATGTGGCTTTTCCTTTGCAACTTTGCCTAGAAGGTCAGCATCCCGGAGTCGCCTCTTCACTGTTGACGTTGAGACTGGTGTTTGGCAGGTACTATTTAATGAAGCTGCCAGTTGAGGTCTGTTTCTCAAACTAGACACTAATGTATTTGTCCTCTTGCTCAGTTGTGCACCGGGGCCTCCCACTCCTCTTTCTATTCTGGTTAGAGACAGTTTGCGCTGTTTTGTGAAGAGTAGTAGTACACAGCGTTGTACGAGATCTTCAGTTTCTTAGCAATTTCTCACATGGAACAGCCTTCATTTCTCAGAACAAGAATAGACTGACGAGTTTCAGAATAAAGTTATTTATTTCTGGCCATTTTAAGCCTGTAATCGAACCCACAATTGCTGATGCTCCAGATACTCAACTAGACTCAAGAAGGCCAGTTTTATTGCTTCTTTAATCAGCACAACAGTTTTCAGCTGTGCTAACATAATTGCAAAAGGGTTTTCTAATGATCAATTAGCCTTTTAAAATGATAAACTTGGATTATCAAACACAACATGCCATTGGAACACAGGACTGATGGTTGCTGATAATGGGCCTCTGTACACCTATGTAGATATTCCATTAAAAATCAGCCGTTTCCTGCTACAATAGTACAACGGTAGTGTATATATATATACACAGTGGGGGAAAAAAGTATTTAGTCAGCCACCAATTGTGCATGTTCTCCCACTTACTTTCGCAAGCCACTGTATTAGTTATATTGGGCCAGGCAAGCCCTGATAACGTATTTGAAATAATTTCAAATAGTATTTGAAACCAGGTCTGTGTCACAACAACAATATCATATTCTCTCTCTCTCTCTCTCTCTCTCTCTCTCTCTATAAAGACAATGAAATGCTGACTCCAAATGGAATGAGGAAATTTGCTTCACTTCATTTACTGTAATCTCTTCAACCCTCCCCTCAGTCACCATGGCACTAGCAAACGTAATGTTTCCCCTCACCATTAGCTCTCACAAATGGTTTAAACCAAGTTATGATTGTAATTCTTTTAAGATATGTAGGTCTTTCTTACAGAACACATGTTTATACGACCAATAATGGAATTATGAGTTATTAATTATTATTATTACTACTGTGAATTAGTGTTCACAGTACTGGACACTCCAGTGCCCATGAGCACATCTATAGGCAAATATATTTTTATCTTTCACTCAAGATAACCTTTAGTCAGGGAACAGAAGGAATGGAAATAGAGGGAGTTTTTGGTTCGAACAAGTTCAAACAGGTGCCATTAATACAGGTAATGAGTGGAGGACAGAGGAGCCTCTTAAAGAAGAAGTTACAGGTCTGTGAGAGCCAGAAATCTTGCTTGTTTGTAGGTGACCAAATACTTATTTTCCACCATAATTTGCAAATAAATTCATTAAAAATCCTACAATGTGATTTTCTGGATTTTTTTTTCTCATTTTGTCTGTCATAGTTAACGTGTACCTATGATTAAATTTACAGGCCTCTCTCATCTTTTTAAGTGGGAGAACTTGCACAATTGGTGGCTGACTAAATACTTTTTTCCCCACTGTATATGTATGTCTATTGTGAACAAATGACTATTTGATCAATAACACATCACCTTGTCTTGAAAAAGTTATAACAGCTAAATTAGGCATGTTATGGATGCTTTCTTAAGTAGTCCAAAGTTTCAACATATTACCAGCTCATGATGTCTATCTTGACTACAGCAACAGCATTAGTGTTTTTCTTATAAAGCTGATTGTATCAGAACTTCTGCAATAATAATAATAATGTAATAATAACACCATTGCCATGATGACATAGTTATAATAGTTTGTGCTAAATCAAACTGTTTGCCTAGTTAGTGAACAGGCCTACACTGTGTCCCCTTCCCATGTGACAGTCATTAATCAAATTGCCATGAACTAAAATTTGTCAGGACCTTAATATATTTTCTAATTACAACACAGGTTCTGTTTTCACAGCTTTCAGGATGATTAATTGTTTAGCTCTGGCCATGTTTCCCAAGTGGATCATTTAAAGGCATGGAGATTTATATCTGCAGAGGGCTACTGTGCATCCCAAATGGTACCCTATATAGTGTATGAATTACAACCACTTAAAGCCCATTCTTCAAATCAAGCCAGGTGCTACTAGCTCATCAAACACTTCTGAAGTTGATGTGGCGCTATCCAAGTTTCTTATCCCCCACTTTTTGTGAAAACTAAAAGATGTTTTAAAAGTTTTCATTTTGTCATACTGCATATCAAAATATGCCAATTCTAGTTGATACAACTCTGACCCCCAATTTTTATTTCTTTTATTTAACCTTTATTTAACCAGGTAAGCCAGTTGAGAACAAGTTCTCATTTACAACTGCGACCTGGCCAAGATAAAGCAAAGCAGTGCGATAAAAAACAACAGTTACATATGGGGTAAACAAAACAAAGTCAAAAATACAAACAGAAAATCTATATACAGTGTGTGCAAATGTAGCAAGTTATGGAGGTAAGGCAATAAATAGGCCATAGTGCAAAATAATTACAATTTAGTATTAACACTGGAATGATAGATGTGCAAGAGATGATGTGCAAATAGAGATACTGGGGTGCTAATAACAATATGGGGATGAGGTAGTTGGGTGGGCTAATTTCAGATGGGCTGTGTACAGGTGCAGTGATCAGTAAGGTGCTCTGACAACTGATGCTTAAAGTTAGCGAGGGAGATAAGTCTCCAGCTTCAGAGATTTTTGCAGTTCGTTCCAGTCATTGGCAGCAGAGAACTGGAAGGAATGGCAGCCAAAGGAGGTGTTGGTTTTGGGGATGACCAGTGAGATATACCTGCTGGAGCGCATACTACGGGTGGGTGTTGCTATGGTGACCAAGGAGCTAAGATAAGGCGGGGATTTGCCTAGCAGTGATTTATAGATGACCTGGAGCCAGTGGGTTTGGCGACGAATATGTAGTGAGAACCAGCCAACAAGAGCGTACAGGTCACAGTGGCGGGTAGTATATGGGGCTTTGGTGACAAAACGGATGGCACTGTGATAGACTACATCCAATTTGCTGAGTAGAGTGTTGGAGGCTATTTTGTAAATGACAACGCCGAAGTCAAGGATCAGTAGGATAGTCAGTTTAACGAGGGCATGTTTGGCAGCATGAGTGAAGGAGGCTTTGTTGCGAAATAGGAAGCCGATTCTAGATGACTTTGGATTGGAGATGCTTAATGTGAGTCTGGAAGGATAGTTTACAGTCTAACCAGACACCTAGGTATTTGTAGTTGTCCACATACTCTAGATCAGACCCGCCGAGAGTAGCGATTCTAGTCGGGTGGGCGGGTGCCAGCAGCGTTTATTTATTATAAATTATTACTTTATTGTATGTATTATTACTTTATTCATAATATAGAATGCTTTCATAGTGAAATTAGTGAAATACATAATTTATTTATAAAATTATTTAATGCAATACTGAGAATTATTCTGAAAGGGTCTGCGTAATGTAAACCGTGAGCCGATTACTTTCAGTCACTTTATTAAATAACCAGTCAGTCAATATGCATGCACGACTACACACAAAAGTAATGACATTCTTTATAGTTTGTTTTGATTTTCAACAATAAGGACAAAACAACCGATATCATCCTTCAGTACATCGGCAGGCTTTAAATACAGACCTTTATAACATGGGTCGTGTTCATTTGGCACCAAACAGAAGAACAGACTAAAACAGGGAAGGATTTTACCAATAAAAAATAAAGAAAAAATCAGTTTCGAAACGTTTTTAAGAATGTTCTGTTGCGTGCCCTAATGAACACAACCATGATGTGGAACAATGGCAGCATGAGGTGAATCCTAACTGGTATAATGAGCGAATGAGACCTGATGATCATCACTGATGAAGTTATGAAGCTATGCACTTATGAAGTGTAAATAATATAGTTAAATCACATACAGTATTTGTCCATTGTTGTGAGGTTACGATAGTGTTCTTCAGAGCCATATGTAGAGACTATTACTCACATTATCAAAAGGCATCCGTTATTGTCAGTCAAAGTTGGCCAAATCCCCTCTATACAGAATATGGGTTTGGTGTTCTTGGTGGCTCCCATCTGTTAAGCACCGTATTGTGTCAGACATTAAGGCCATTATGTCGACACAAGATGAAGGGGAATCCCTTCTTCCCAAGGAGCATCAAGGTGTGTCTCTTGGCTTTTAGTTGGACCATTTCTTTACATTCTCGTAAGTCCCAGAGGAACAGTTATTCGTTTCTATACAGTCTCATAGGTCCCAGAGGACCGTTATTAGTTTCTATACAGTCTCATAGGTCCCAGAGGACCGTTATTAGTTTCTATACAGTCTCTCAGGTCCCAGAGGACCGTTATTAGTTTCTATACAGTCTCATAGGTCCCAGAGGACCGTTATTAGTTTATATACAGTCTCGTAGGTCCCAGAGGACCGTTATTAGTTTATATACAGTCTCGTAGGTCCCAGAGGACCGGTATTAGTTTCTATACAGTCTCGTAGGTCCCAGAGGACCGTTATTAGTTTCTATACAGTCTCATAGGTCCCAGAGGACCGTTATTAGTTTCTATATAGTCTTGTAGGTCCCAGAGGACCGTTATTAGTTTCTATACAGTCTTGTAGGTCCCAGAGGACCGTTATTAGTTTCTATACAGTCTCATAGGTCCCAGAGGACCGTTATTAGTTTCTATACAGTCTTGTAGGTCCCAGAGGACCGTTATTAGTTTCTATACAGTCTCATAGGTCCCAGAGGACCGTTATTAGTTTCTATATAGTCTTGTAGGTCCCAGAGGACCGTTATTAGTTTCTATACAGTCTCGTAGGTCTCAGATGACCGTTATCAGTTTCTATACAGTCTTGTAGGTCCCAGAGGACCGTTATTAGTTTATATATAGACTTGTAGGTCCCAGAGGACCGTTATTAGTTTCTATACAGTCTTGTAGGTACCAAACAATCATATTGGCAGGAGTTCAGGTGGACTTTCTCCATAACAGTATTTTGCTTGTGGATTTCTGTAGGTATTTTCATGTTGGACACTCTACAGAAGCAAAAAGAGAGGGTAAACACAACCATTAGAATGTTTTCCATCAATTTCTCTCGCCATCTCTGCATGACAGGATGTGGGTAGGGTCAGGGAGTGATCAGAGACCTGGGCACAGATTCAAAAAAACCTTCTTAAGAATACATTTCTTCTTAACTGTAATTTTTTCGATAAAAGCTAGCTAAATCGGTTGCCTAGCAACAAACATCTTAAGAAGATTCGTAAGAAAATCATTAAATCTTAAGATATTGTTGAGGAAATGCACTTACGAACTATCTTATGAACTTATTTTCTTAAGAAGCTTATTACATTTTGGCGTAAGAAGTGTTTTGTGAATCTGGGCCCTGTTATCCTTGTTTGTTTCATGTAGACAACTCAACCTACCTGCGATGAAGTCCGACACTTGGCTAAACACAACTCAAAGTGGTCCTCCACGGCTGTGAATAGGTTCTGGAAGCCATCTGCAGCTCGGTTCAGGAAACTCTCTAGAAGAGGTTGCTGAGAGAGAAGAGAGGAGAAAATATGAGAGAGAGCGAGAGAGAGGTAGAGGTGCAACGTTCAGATCAAAATCTGGTATTCCTAACATGGATTAGTCATAACACAACCACTGCAAAAGGTTCAGATGAAAACAATGGAAAGTTAAAGATGCCAAGCTAAGATCAAGATCTGACTCCATTGACTGAAAATATGTAAATGCAAAAGTTGCAAATTCTCATTTGGAACAAACAATTTTGCTGTTGGATGCAGCACAACAAGAGTGCCACAGCTTGAATACCTTATCAGGCTGGAGGCAGCAGGACACACAGTGCTCGTAGATGTTGCAGCAGCCGTTGGCCAGACAGCTTTTACAGATGTACTGTCTTGAGCTGGGGGCGTTGACATTACAGCAACCATTCACCAGCAGATCGTTTCTCTCACACACATAACCTGTGGGGACATTGAAGTGGTCTTTCATAATACCTCAATGATAGGGGCTTTTCTCGCATCATATTTCCTTAAAACGCATTGGAGAAGAAGGACTGGGGGGAGGGACCTTGTGCATTCTTCTCAAATACGTTTGAAAAGGAGGTGAGGAGATTGTGAGGAGGTCTTGAGGAATCACAGAAACACAGTTTGAGATAGAGGCGTTATTCCCTAAGCGATAACAAGTGAGTGAATGAGTCCAGTTAGGTTCATAACTCACCCAGTTCATCTGTGAGCAGCGTTTTGCCCTGAATGGAGTTCCGGCACTGAATGATCTGCCTGCTACTGTTGCCCAGGTTGAACCTGACTTTCCATGGGATCGGGTGGTCCGGGTCCCTGGCCTCCAACAGGTTACGATCCCGTATGGTTCTCTCCTCCTGCATAACACAACACATCTCACACACACATATTGTATAGCCAAAAGTAAAGACCTTGCTGCATGTGGTGTGGTTTGACATAAACTAGTATAGCCCAGAGCTGGACCTCAATCAATCAAATGTATTTATAAATCTGTATTCCAGTCCTTTGGACTAGATATAAACCTGAGATGTCAAGAGTTTAACTACCTGTTTCAGGGTGCTGGTTAGGAAGTAGATCAAAGACAGTCCAAACACCACACCTAGCACCCAACGTTTTCTCAGTAACCTTCTTAGCACCATTGCATGACGTTATTGGGAGATCCCTGATTGAATTGCAGCAATGCTAACTAGCTAATGTTAGCTGGATAAACCATCTGTTAGCTAGACTTCTGGTTCAACTGGAGTGTCTGGTTATGACTGGAAGTTTAGAAATCACGTTCAATAACGCCAGTAACTGAGAGCTTCGTTTGGTCAACACCACAACCTAACCCATTTTGTTGGCTAGCTAGCAATGCTAAGCAAGAAAACGTGGTAGTTAGCTAGCTAGCTGTAAATTACATTTATGTCATTTAGCAGACGCTCTTATCCAGAGCGAATAAATACGCTGTAAAGAAGGATCACAGCTGTGCTAGGTAGGTAGATACAAAGTAACGTAAATATTAGCTAGCCGTTTTGGATAAAGAATGCTTTGTTAGCCTGCGTCGCTGCAAACAAGCTAACAATGCTAGGCTAGCTACTCATCCAGCTAGACTGATAGTTAATATTAGCTAGCTAACGTTACCCGCTGTGAGATGCATAAGCTAATTAGCTAGCGTTAGCTGGCTATAACTCTACAAGACACTACTGACAAATAACATATATTGCTGACGTTGACTTCAGAGAAATGACCGAGAAAGCTTAGAAAATAAACAACGTTTTTTTCCCCCATGAAATCTGACATCCACCATCAAAACAATTCACTAACACGAGAAAGTGTTCTTCTTCTTCAGTGGGGTTTATCGGCGGTTGGCATCCAACGTTATGGTGCATTACTGCCACCTACCGTACTGGAGTGTGGGCCAGAGACAGGGATAAACTAAATCCTAGCTGCCAACCCAGTTTCTCTTAAAAAAGACAACAAAATATGTGATACTATATCTAATATACTCTTTAAACTAATTTTCTGTATACCCTTCTCCCTCATACTTAATCTCATCCTCTCTCTTTCCCTCTGATACTGCCCACACTGTAGCAATACATGCTCCACAGACTCTATTTCCTGACAATAATCACATTTTCCTGATGAATGCTTTCCTATCACGCTTAGTGTCTTATTCAACTGGCTGTGTCCCACCCTTAATCTTGTAAATATAGCCTCCTCTCTTCTGTCCCTTCCTGCCGTCCTCCCCTCCCCGACTTTCCTCTGTACTTGAAATAAATGCCTTCCCTTAATATTTATATTCCACTGCTCCTGCCATCTCTGCACCATCACTGTATATATCAGTATTTTTGCCTCTGCCTTGCTCATTGACACTTCAACATCAACAGCCCCACTACTAAGTGCTTGTTTAGCCTGTTCATCTACTGCCTCGTTCCCCTCCACCCCCACATTGGCTGGAACCCAAGTAAATCTTATCTGTATCCCCATCTGTTTAATCCTGCCATGGGTTTGTAGCACCTCATAAAGCAGGTCTTGTCTGCTACGTGAGCTAAAGGACTGGAGACTCATTAACACTGCACATGAGTCAGAGCAAATAACTAATCTGTCTGGCTTAGCTTCCTCCACCCACTGCAAGGCCAACAGTATGGCCATCAGCTCCGCCGTATATACAGCCAGATGATCTGTAATGCGTTTCCTGACTTCCACCCCACATTCCTGCACTACAAATGCTGACCCAGTACGTCCTGTCCTTGGATCTTTTGAACCATCTGTGTAAATGGCCACAAAATCCTGATACACAGTTTCCAGACGACTCTTAAAGAAATCAGCTGGATCAACACCCTCCCTATCTTTCTGTAGTCTCTCCAACACTTCTAGATCAACTACTGGAGGCGGGAGTAGCCATGGTGGATTTACAGGAATAACTACCGTTGGACTAAACTCCCTTCCATACAGTCCCATCTCCTTCGCCTGGGTAATACCCATCCACCCAAAGCTCGTGTTCTGTCTTCGCTCATGTTCCCAGCATGCCTGTAAAATCCCTTTCACAGGATGAGACACCCCATGTCCCTGTAGGTTAACCCAATAATTCATTGCCAGCTGCTGTCTCCTAATCTGCAATGGCATATCCCCCATCTCCACCTGTAATGCAGCCACTGGGGACGTCCGAAACGCCCCACTACATATTCTGAGTCCTTGCCCCTGTATGACATCTAGCCTTTCCAGTGAGGTCCGGGCTGCCGAACCATATGGTATACTTCCATAATCTATTACAGATGTAGCGGAACAGGTTGAGAGCTTCAAGTTCTTTGGTGTCCACATCACCAACGAACGATCATGGTCCAAACACACCAAGACAGTCGTGAAGAGGGCACGACAAAGCCTATTCCCCCTCAGGAGACTGAAAAGATTTGGCATGGGTCCTCAGATCCTCAAAAAGTTATACAGCTGCACCATCGAGAGCATCCTGACTGGTTGCATCACCGCCTGGTATGGCAACTGCTTGGCCTCCGACCGCAAGGCACTACAGAGGGTAGTGCGTACGGCCCTGTACATCACTGGGGCCAAGCTTCCTGCCATCCAGGACCTCTATACCAGGCGGTGTCAGAGGAAGGCCCTCAAAATTGTCAAAGACTCCAGCCACCCTAGTCATAGACTGTTCTCTCTGCTACCGCACAGCAAGCGGTACCGGAGCGCCAAGTCTATGTCCAAAAGGCTTCTCAACAGCTTCTACCCCCAAGCCATAAGACTCCTGAACAGCTAATCATGGCTACCCGGACTACTTGCACTGACCCCCGCACATTGACTCTGCACCGGTACCCCCCTGTATATAGCATTTTTACATTTACATTTTAGTCATTTAGCAGACGCTCTTATCCAGAGCGACTTACAGTTAGTGAGTGCATACATTTTTCATATATATCTGTCTGTATGTGTCTAAACTGTACTGGACGGGAACATGAGGTAAGGCCCGGGGACTGTACAGCCATGACAATACAGGCATATTATCTGCGGTAGTAGCTTCAGCCAATCAGCAGGAGTTATGCCACTGTGAACCTTCCCCCTGCCACCTGACCACAGGCATATCAGACTGACTCCTCCCACCCAGCACTCACAGAATCACAGCATTTCTATAGGTGCCGATTGTTGAAACTAGATGTTGTTGCTCTACTCTGTATGAGTGGTTAGACTAGAGGGAGGAGAGCTGGGGCTCTGATATTGTTACCAGACTATCTCTATAGCCTGGCATTCAAACTGATTCTGCTACGTTTCAATGGTGTGCTCAGCATTCAGTCTGGTTTAACCAGGCTACTGTCTCCCAGACCCACTATAGTGTTAGTCCATAATGCAGTTCCAGCAGCAGATCTGCTTTGTGTGGAAGTAGTACAGAGGTGGGCACCATTTAGCACAGTATGTAACAGTCATCTCTGCTTTAAATTAACTCATTATTATAATACAAAAAGCTTTGTTAAATAACATTAAAATGTGGCACTTAATTCATTGGTCGTATGGCGAATACAGCCATTAACCGTGACCATAGTGAGTAACTCTCCATCACCTCAGTCCTCATGCCATTCATGACTACCATGGTGACGGCTACCAGGAAGTAGAGACATGTAGTACAGTCATCGCCCATGGTGAAAGTTGCTAGGTAGAGGCAGGAAAAGTTGCTAGGTGGAGGCAGGAAGTACCGTCAGCCAGGTAGAGGAGTGACAGCAGATCAGCATGTTATATCAGAACAACCTGTAGGCTCCATCCCTCCCTGGCCTGGCTTGAACTGTTCTTTTTATTTTACTTCTGCTCTTTTTTTTCTCAACACTTTTTTGTTGTTTTTGTTTTATTTTACTTTTTTATTAAAAAATAAATGCATTGTTGGTTAAGGGCTTGTAAGTAAGCATTTCACGTTAATGTCTACACCTGTTGTATTCGGCGCATGTGGCAAATCAAATTTGATTTGATTTGAGATCGGATCAATGCAACATACATAGTCTTCAATGAGGAACGCCCAGCCCCCCACTCCTTCCCCATCAGACAGCGCATAACATTTAGCACCTTCTTACACTTTCCCACCACTCTCTCAATGTGTTCTGCCCAGGTCAGTCTAGTATCAAAGTATACCCCAAGGAACCTGAAGGCCCCCACCCTCTCCAAGTTTCTCCCATATAACATCAATCATACCTCATCTCCCACCTTCCTCCTGGTAAAGAACACTGTTTGAATTTTCTCTACAGAGAACCTGAATCCCCACATTAATGCCCACCGCTCTACCTCATCAATTGCTTCCTGTACCTTCCTGACTATGTATGGCACATTTCTTCCCCTCTTCCTTAAGGCACCATCATCTGCAAATAATGACCTCCCTATATCCGGTTGTACCTGAGAGTAAACATAATTGATCATGATTGAGAACAACAGAGGACTAATCACGCTCCCCTGTGGTGTACCATTATCCACCAAGTAGCTGCCTGATAAAGACTTCCCCACCCTCACCTGGATAGACCTTCCAAACAGGAAATCCTTTATCCAGTTGTACATTCTTCCTCCTACCCCCATAATATCTAGCTTGATTAACAACCCCTCCTTCCACATCATATCATACGCCTTCTCCACATCAAAAAAGACAGCTACAACAGTCTCCTTGTTCACCTGAGCCTTCCTGACCTCTGCTTCTAAGCAGAGCACTGGATCCATAGTTCCACTACACTTCCTGAACCCACTCTGATGTGGCGATACTAGCCCTCTGCTCTCCCGGAAGTAAGTTAGCCTCTCCGTAATCATACGTTCCATAATCTTATATACATGTGATGTTAAAGCTATTGGCCAATAGCTTGTTGGCCTCGTTGGATCCTTCCCGGGCTTCCAGATTGGTACCACTACTGCCTCCTTCCAGCTGCCTGGTAGTTTCCCCTCCTCCCACTCTGTTGTACAACACCAATACCTTATCCAGCGCCTCATCACTAAGATGGGCCAACATAACATAGCACACCTCATCTTTCCCAGGTGAGGTTAACCCACCCTTACCTATTGCTCTTTTCACCTCTGCCCTGGTAAATGGTGCACTCAACGCATCATTTACATCCTCCCTCCTTTCCAGCACTCCAGGATGCTCCTCTCTCGTGTTCTCTCTCCCCCTCTGCCCCTCCTCTGACAGATTTTCAGAGCTATGCACTTGGACATATGCTTTGGCCATCATCTCTGCTTTCTCCTCATCTGTTACTGCCACATCCTCCCCACTCGTCAACACTGGATAATCCCACTCCCTTCTGATCCCACTCATCCTCTTAATCATCCCCCACACTTCTCCCACAGGTGTCGCCCTTCCAATGGTGTCACAGAACCGATGCCAACATGACCTCTTTGCCTGACGGATAGTTCTCCTCACCATGGCCTGGGCCTGCTTATACTGAATCAGATGTTGGAAATGATGCGTCCTTTTCAGTACTCTAAATGCCCTGTTCCTAATCCTCACCATTGCCCCACATTCCTCCGTCCACTATGGGACTGCTTTCCTCCTCCCTTAGGTATAGCCTCAGTAGCTGCCCCCACTAACGCTGTTCTCACCCAGTTATTCATACTATCTACATCCCCTCTCATATCCACCCGAGCCATCACCTGCTCACTCAGCTCCTGAAACTGATCCCACTTTGCCCTTCCAAACACCCACCTGCCTACTCCCTCCACTAACACCTCCTCCTCCCTTCGGCCTACTGTGCATAGAATGGGGTAATGATCACTCCCTACTGTCGACTCCTCCCATACCTCCCACTCACATATTCCTGCCATCGCACTAGATACCAGAGTGAGGTCCAAGGCAGACTCTTTCCCTGTGGCCACATCAATCCTGGTCCCTCCACCATCATTCAGGCACACAAGATCTTTCTTTTCTATCAAATTTTCCATCACTTGTCCATTTCCATCCATCCGCACAGGCACTCCTGTTATCACCCCTTTACTCCAGTGCTCCCCCTGCGCCATGTCCTTACAGAACACCAACAAGCTCCCATCTCTTAACACTTTAGCATTAACAACTTCCCCAATCAACTCTTTTATCACAGCCGTCAACCTTATCGGACTCATCGCCCCAACTCCCCCTTCCTCCCTAAACTTCATAATCACTTTATTCTCCTCCTCACCTCCTCCTGCCCTTCCTCTGCACTTTCTGCCTCCGAACTTCCACTATCGTTGGAATCTAGGTTGCTCTACTCAAACTTCCTTTTCTGCCTCCTCTCTAACTCTATAGAACTCTCGCTCCCCTTCATACCCCACTCCCTTTCTCTCCCGCTTTCTTTTTCCTCTTTCTTACTCCCTCCTTTAATTGTACCACTATGTTCCATACTTGCTTCCCTTTCCTCTCCATCACTATCTCTTACCATCTCTGACCCATTCACAGCACGGCCGTGCCGAACCTCCGCCACACCGAGTATAGTTTGTTTGTTTCTCAACGATTTCAAAAATCACTCTCCTCAACGAAGTTCCAGCGGAAAGTCTTCCTCCTCCTCCTCCTCCAAAATCGTCCACGGGAAAGTGAACGCTGATTGGTCGACTTGAAATGTCGCTGACGTCATACAGGAAAAACATCGTCGCGAGCCAGGCCAGACAAGCCGCAGGGGTGTGTAGGCAAAATAACTACAAGGGAATGACATTAATAAACAAAACGATGATTCAGGTGAGACCAACAATTTCCGTGGAAAAATATTAATTAAGAATCATGCATATAAATCATGCAATAGAGAAACCTGTAAACCATTGTACTGTACATGTACATGGTGGTGTGATTTTTCGACTGCCAACCATCATAGCTAAATAGTTAGCGTTAGCTATCTGCGGCTAGCTAATTGTTGCAATAAAAGTCTAGCCAACGATCGATACTCTCCCTGCTGCGTTGTACTGTTTTCACTTATTGCAATCTGTGTGTCTGTCTGCACCCCACCATAGGCGTGGATCACACGGGGATGAACTGGATGTGCCATGCAGAGAAGACACAGCAGCAACACGGATGGCATGCCCTCTGAAAGGTTTGAGTTCACGTCCTAGGACACAGGCATTTGCAGGTTCATCATCATATCCTGAAATTGTGCACTAAAGAGGATTCAATATGTATATATAACTGGTTAACTTCAAGAGCCAAATCCATTGAAAGGCAATGCAAGAAATAGACAATAGACAACAGTCTTTGAACCGTCAAAAGATGCAGCTGATCCTCTCTCTGCTCTCCAGGAGCCGTAGCCAAACCCTTGGATCAGAAAGCAGCCTGGACGAAGGAGGCGTGTTTGACTGCCTGAAACCCGACTCGTCCACCTCCCCCCAGCAGCTCTTCTCCGGCCTGGTTGGGGTCGGGGTTCCCTCGGGATCCGGTGTGCCCTCCGCAAACTTCCAGGTGGCTGGCCTTGTTCTGGGGACTCCTCCAGACGTCTTCATCCAGATGACTGCCTCCTCCAGGGAGGAAGGGGGGCCACACCGCTCTGAGTGTGGGCCCTACCTCCCCCGCCCGCCCCCACACCATCATCACAACCACCACCACTTCCACCAGCCGCTCCAGCACCGTACATCCCTGCTGCACTCTGCTGCGGGGGCCGGAGAGAGGCATGGGAACAGGGAGGAGGCCTCGGAGGACCCCTCTACACCGGCTCCGGCCTTGTCGGAGCTGAAGCCTGTAGTCACCTGGCTACAGAGGGGGTTCCCATTCATCCTGATCCTCCTGGCTAAAGTGTGTTTTCAGCACAAGCTCGGTAAGACTGGTTTTAGATCGCAATAAAAAAAGTGGCTCTTATACTTGTGTAGTAACACCAATACTACACTGATATAAATACTACACTGATATAAATATTACACTGATATACTAGACTGATTTAAATACTATACTGATATAAATATTACACTGATATACTACACTGATATAAATACTACATTGATATAAATACTACACTAATGACAATGTTTTTGTTATATAGCCTAGTACTTTAGTAGTTGCTTTGTAGTTGTATAGTATTGGAGTTGGTCATTTTGTGGAATAAGTAGAATAAGGAACATTTGGAAACTTTGGAAGTGTCAGATACTGTGTGTGACTGACTGCTAACCCTTCTGTTTCTCTCTGGTAGGTATTGCTCTGTGTGTTGGGATGGCCAGCACGTTTGCCTTCGCCAATTCAACATTCAAGCACCAGGTGTCACTACGGGTAATTTTCACATTCTATACAACTTCGGTGTGAGAGCATAAGTCTTAGACTTTTCATAAACATTTGAGCACATTCTTTGAGTGTTATTGAGTCTATGTAAATAGCTAGCTTGAGATTAGGTTATGGCTCAGCTAGTGAGAATATACGTACATTAGTGATTAGTAAAGGATTTGATTATTAACTATTTGTCTGTCTGTGCAAATCAGGAGGAGAGGTCTGTGGTTGTAGCTCTGTGGATGATCATGTTCCTATCTGGAAACATAGTGTATCTCTACTACACATTCGGTGCTGAGGAGCTGTACAACAGGTAGGGTAAAACCATGTCTTGTGGTTCTTTCTTATGGTATTGCACTGAAAACCCTACATTGCACTGAAAACCCTACATTGCACTGAAAACCCTACATTGCACTGAAAACCCTACATTGCACTGAAAACCCTACACAGTTGGCTGACATCGACATTTTCCTCGTTGAAATGATTTTCTTTCTCATCGATCTGTATACAGTATGACTCCTTTTGGTCCTTTTTGTTGTAATATGATTTTCATTGTCTTTAGGCATATGTTACCATGTGCCTTCTTGTCCTGTGAGTATTGATTTAGTGTTTATCATTACACCTGTTTTCACATTTTGTTTTGTCTTCAACATTTTTAGTCATGTTGTTAATTTTTGTTACTCCATCTTCTGTTGATCCATGAAAGTGTCCCTTGTACCCATTAGAGACTAGACCAGATATAAGGTATCACATCCATCCATGATCAAACCTCGACCTTTACAGTACTGAAGTCTGTCTCATCTCTGCCCCCCCCCCCCCTCCCCCCACCACCACCACCACCACCAGTCTGATGTTTGCAAAGCCCAACATCAACAGCTTTGACTTCTTTGATCTAATCTGGGCGGTAGGGATCACCGACTTTGTTCTCAAGTACTTTACCATCGGCCTGAAGTGCTTCATTCTGTTTCTACCCAAGATCCTCCTGGCCTTCAAATCCAGGGTAAGAGCCTGTGTTAGTGTTTTTTTATATTCATAAAGGTTTTTACTTTTATCCTGAGGGTCACAGCTTGTGTGCGTTTTATATTCATTAAAGTTTCACTCATGTCCTTGGGGTCACAGTGTGGGAGTGTGTGTGTTGATGTCTTATCCACGTGACAGTTTTGCTTATAACCTGTGGTCACAGAAAGAGTATGTGATTGTGTGTCTGTAGGTGTTCTATCTGCGTGCAGGTTTTGCCCGTGGGGCTCACAGTGTGTTTTGACCAAAGATGTATATATACACTAGATAACTGATGGGGGCGCTGTGTTGAAGCCACCATGCCTCCATATTGGCACTCCTACACCATTGTAAAACATATTTTGGAAGCTATAGAAATGCATTTATTAATGTTTACATTCATTTTTGCCACATTTATTGTATTGCAGACACCTTAACGCATACTTGTAAATGATATGTGAGCTAAACATACATTTGTACAAAATATATTAAAATATTTCCTTAAACTAGATATTTTTGAGATTACTAATGTTACTGGCCCCACTACAACAAAAAATATTTGTCCGTTAAACATTTAATTGAAATAGTGTAGAATACCATTCATTCCTATGGACGACTGCTCCTACTGGGGAGTGCCAATATGGCTGACCAGTAGCTTCAAAGCCTCTCAATGGCCAATACATAGAATCAGCAATCCAGGGTTTATATACATCATTGGTTTTGACTCGGCTGATAAACAGGCCAATCAGAGAGTGAGGCTGCTGCCACTGAGATCATTTTCCCTGGGGGGGCTGCAGGGGTGAGGTCATCCCTCCCTGGGGTTGGACCATTACTGTGGTGTGTCTGTGTCTGTGCTCCCACTCCTACTCACTCTCGGTTGCTGGGGATGCCCGCGCCACGCAATCACTAAACCGACCGACCAACCAACCCCCACCTCAACCACCATCCTCTGCCTTCCTGCCCCCCCCCCCCCCCTTGTGCATTGATTTATCATTTGATTTAGTTTGCTCTACTGTTTCTTCAACATTGCTCCTTGGCTGGCTACATTTTTGGCACTGTCAGTGCACTCCCACTCCAGGGAAATGTATTTTCTAATAGCCATGCATCCACCTGAAGCAAGATTTAATGAAAACATGTTTTTAGCAGCTGAGGGGGATAACTCATAAAGTGGCGTACCCTAAACTGCTGGATAGGTTTTGATTGGTAGGTTGAGAGGTCAGCGTCACTAATGAAACAAAACCAGCAGGAAGTACCAGAATGCTTTGGAACTGCTGCCGTGGCTCAAAGTTTCTGGCTGGAGTCCAGTTTTAGTTTGACACATTGTGTGTGTGTGTGTGTGTGTGTGTGTGTGTGTGTGTGTGTGTGTGTGTGTGTGAGGCCAACACTAGGGGTGGGCAGGGACAATGACGAAAGATGAATTTCCTGCTTGCGGAGGTCTCCCACCCCCAGTCTCTCTGCTACAGGGTTTCCAACCCAGAGTGATTAATCTCTGTCAGGTGATATCCACAGATCCATTATACACACTGTGATGCCACTGGGAATCCATTTCCTGTTAGTGTTTGGCCTTCTGTTTTTGAACCCCTCACTCCTCATATACACACACACACAGCAACAACAGGAACTTTTTATTTTTTAAGAGTACTGTCGCCTTGTCCTCCTGGCTTCCCCTGTGGCATCCATTGGAGAGCGAGGAGGAGTGGCCTCTTAAAGAAAAGATGGCTGCCCCCGCAGGTTGACGTGCCTAGGGCTGAACTGTGTGGGTAGCAGGTGGAGAGAGCCGAGCGGCTGCCAGTTTCCCTTGCGGTGTGGGGAAATTGCCTTTACTGCTGTGAAGCTGCGGCCTGCGGAGCCCTCGCCGGTGGCCATGCTTAGGCTGGAGCTTGTTGCTTACAGTGTGCTGCTCCTCAACAGATAGGCCTAGAGGTAGCTTTATTTGTGTTGTTTTTTGGCCGTTTACTTATCTTAAAGAAAAACTGACTGTATTGAGGGAATATACACTTGTCTTTGAAGAATATAACTAGTTTGTGGTGAAACCTCAGTTTTTTTCTGTATTTCTCTTTTTCACACCATCTCAAACCACCCATCAACCACAGACATTTTTCAGATGAATGTATTACATGCATTTCCAATGTCTTATCAGTGTCCTCCGTGTGTGTGTGGCAGGGTAAGTTCTACCTGGTGATAGAGGAGCTGAGTCAGCTGTTCAGGGCCCTGGTGCCCATCCAGCTGTGGTACAAGTACATCATGGGAGAGGACCCATCCACCAGCTACTTCCTAGGAGCCATGCTCATTATCAGCTACAGCCTCTGCAAGGTAACGTAGCGCTAATATAACTCACACTCAGCCTCTGCAAGGTAACGTAGCGCTAATATAACTCACACTCAGCCTCTGCAAGGTAACGTAGCGCTAATATAACTCACACTCAGCCTCTGCAAGGTAACGTAGCGCTAATATAACTCACACTCAGCCTCTGCAAGGTAACGTAGCGCTAATATAACTCACACTCAGCCTCTGCAAGGTAACGTAGCGCTAATATAACTCACACTCAGCCTCTGCAAGGTAACGTAGCGCTAATATAACTCACACTCAGCCTCTGCAAGGTAACGTAGCGCTAATATAACTCACACTCAGCCTCTGCAAGGTAACGTAGCGCTAATATAACTCACACTCAGCCTCTGCAAGGTAACGTAGCGCTAATATAACTCACACTCAGCCTCTGCAAGGTAACGTAGCGCTAATATAACTCACACTCAGCCTCTGCAAGGTAACGTAGCGCTAATATAACTCACACTCAGCCTCTGCAAGGTAACGTAGCGCTAAAATAACTCACACTCAGCCTCTGCAAGGTAACGTAGCGCTAAAATAACTCACACTCAGCCTCTGCAAGGTAACGTAGCGCTAAAATAACTCACACTCAGCCTCTGCAAGGTAACGTAGCGCTAATATAACTCACACTCAGCCTCTGCAAGGTAATGTAGTGCTAATATGATTCGCACTTCTTTTTTGTGGAGGTAGTTATATTCAATGTTGTTGGAGTAGCCTGTTCAATGGAGTCATTCAGTTACAGTTGAAGTCGGAAGTTTACATATACTTAGGTTGGAGTCATTAAAACAAGTTTTTCAACCACTCCACAAATGTCTTGTTAACAAACTAAAGTTTTGGCATGTCGGATAGGACATCTACTTTCTGCATGACACAAGTAATTTTTCCAACAATTGTTTACAGACAGATTATTTCATTTATAATTCACTGTATCACAATTCCAGTGGGTCAGAGGTTTACATACACTAAGTTGACTGTGCCTTTAAACAGCTTGGAAAATACCAGAAAATGATGTCATGGCTTTAGAAGGTTCTGATAAGCTAATTGACATCATTTGAGTCAATTGGATGTGTACCTGTGGATGTATTTCAAGGCCTACCTTCAAACTCAGTGCCTCTTTGCTTGACGTCATGGGAAAATCAAAAGAAATCAGTGAAGACCTCAGAAAAAGAATTGTAGACCTCCACAAGTCTGGTTCATCCTTGGGAGCAATTTCCAAACGCCTGAAGGTACCACGTTCATCTGTACAAACAATAGTGCGCAAGTATAAACACCATTGGACCACGCAGCTGTCATACCGCTCAAGAAGGAGACGCGTTCTGTCTCCTAGAGATGAACATACTTTGGTGCGGAAAGTGCAAATCAATCCCAGAACAACAGCAAAGGACCTTGTGAAGATGCTGGAGGAAACAGGTACAAAAGTATCTATCCACAGTAAAACGAGTCCTATATCGACATAACCTGAAAGGCCGCTCAGCAAGGAAGAAGCCACTGCTCCAAAACCGCCATAAAAAAGCCATACTACGGTTTGCAACTGCACTTAGGGACAAAGATCGTACTTTTTGGCCATAATGACCATTGTTGTGTTTGGAGGAAAAAGGGGGCTGCTTGCAAGATGAAGAACACCATCCCAACCGTGAAATACAGGGGTTGCAGCATCATGCTGTGGGGGTTCTTTGCTGCAGGAGGGACTGGTGCACTTCACAAAATAGATGGCATCATGAGGAAGGAAAATTATGTGGATATATTGAAGCAACATCTCAAGACATCAGTCAGGAAGTTGAAGCTTGGTCACAAATGGGTCTTCCAAATGGACAACGACACCAAGCATACTACCAAAGTTGTGGCAAAATGGCTTAAGGACAACAAAGTCAAGGTATTGGAGTGGCCATCACAAAGCCCTGACCTCAATCCTATAGAACATTTGTGGGCAGAACTGAAAAATGGTGTGCAAGGAGGCCTAGCTCGCACACACTAGCTCTGTCAGGAGGAATGGGCCAAAATTCACCCAACTTATTGTGGGAAGCTTGTGGAAGGCTACCCGAAACGTTTTACCCAAGTTAAACAATTTAAAGGCAATGCTACCAAATACTAATTGAGTGTATGTAAACTTCTGACCCACTGGGAATGTGATGAAATAAATAAAAGCTGAAATAAATCATTCTCTCTACTATTATTCTGATATTTCACATTCTTAAAATAAAGTGGTGATCCTAACTGACCTAAAACAGGGAATTTTTACTAGGATTAAATGTCAGGAATTGTGAAAAACTGAGTTTAAACGTATTTGGCTGAGGTGAACTTTTTACTTCAACTGTATATTCAACTCTGTATATTCAATGGAGTTGTTGGTATTGTGATAACTAAATGTGTGTGGGTGGTGTATGTGCAAGAAATTCATGATAAATAGGCTAAAGCATGAATACATCATGGGTGGCTACAGCTTTCAAAGTATTGTGGGTTGAGATGAGAAACTGGAGAAATTGAGTCAGAGTTGTTCATAGATGTGTGTCATTAGAAGGTTGCAAAATGGGACAGGATACTGCACATCACTGAGTGGTTAAGAATATAACATTTAATTAAGTTAAGAATACAAAAAGGAACCAAAATATATTGACCCAGTAGAGAATTGTGTTAGTTAGAGGAAGTTAGAATTTTGTAACTTTTTCAGGATAAAATTCAGTGGTCACCAACCCTGTTCCTTGAAAGCTGGAGGTGCAGGCTTTTGTTCCAGCCCTGCAGTAATGCACCCGATTCTAGAGCCTTAACTGTTTGTGTTGATCTTTCAGTCGTTTGACCTCTGTGGACGAGTATCAGCCATACGCAAGGCAATGGCAATTCTCTGCAGTTCTCAGGTGAGAAATTATTACTTTTTGTAAATACAAGTATCTGGGTCAATTAGCAGCCCACATCACTATCTTATAGCCATTTAAGTAATATTTCTAGCTGCAGTAGTACACCTTCAACAGTGAATTTGTTGTGCCTGATATTGCACTCTGATTGAGTTATCTTACTACATATACATTATTAGAATGCACAACTTATACACTGAGTTGACCCTGTATGGAATGGGAAGGTAAACATTTACATTTAAAAATATATATATTATTTAGCAGACGCTCTTATCCAGAGTGACTTACAGGAGCAATTAGAGTGAAGTGCCTTGCTCAAGGGCACATTGGTAGATGTGTCACCTATTTGACTCGGGGATTCGAACCAGCAACCTTTCGGTTACCGGCCCAACTCTCTTAACCGCTAGGCTACCTGACTTTGTCTCTTTGTCACCACCTACCTGCTGCTCTATCACCCACAGAGTTATGGTGTGAGAGCCAGCAGCCAGCAGTGCAGTGAAGCTGGGGACATTTGTGCTATTTGTCAGGGCGACTTCAGAGACCCCATCGTTCTTCTCTGTCAGGTGAGGGGACATATATAAACCCATGGCTCTAGCTACTATCCTCACTAGTATGTTATTCACTGCTAAGAGTTCTATGTTACATTTGTGTCAGGGTCAGGTTATTATTTTTTACCAACAGCTGATTATGTGATAGTGTGGGCAATCTGTGGTGTAGACAGTAAGTAGGATGGTGTCATGTCATGGGTGAAGGAGTGCATGTAACGGTAAACTTAATTTTGTTTGTCTGTCTCTCTACCCTCTAGCATGTGTTCTGTGAGGAGTGCCTGTGTCTGTGGTTCGACCGTGAGCGAACGTGCCCCCTGTGTCGATCTGCGGTCATAGAGACCCTGCACTGCTGGAAGGACGGCACCACCTCTGCCCACTTCCAGATCTACTAGTGATTGACGGCCAGATGCCCACCAGACACTGGGGGGCTCTATGGAGTCCATTTAGTATGCCATTAATGTATAAAGTCAGTTACTATACCTTCTCTACACCACTGTCTCTATCCCTATCACACTGCTTGCCTAAGTTTGGCTTCAGCCATGTCTTGCAAAGAAATATAATATTAACGTATCACAGTGTGCCACAGCACCGTGTGGTATGGGTTAGTGTTCTTGCAAAGGGTACCTATAGTAGTATGTCAGTATAACAATTGCTTGTTTGCTCATGTATTTAGTTATATTTAGTTACTTATGCATATCACCTGATTTCTAGTGTAGATTCAGCTTATGTTTAGTGACATAATTTAAACCATAAAAAATGTATAGAAAAAAAATCACAGGTTCTGTGTTCTTTCAGTGTGTATCAGATTTTCCAATTAAACCATGATTGATGCAGTATTGTTAAACTTTTGTTGAATGTTTTATGTTGTCACATTATTAGTCATTGCTTAATAATGATAGCATGAAAGCATTTTTACTTTGAAACTTTTATTATCTCGAGTGAGCACAGAATTCACAATGTAATACATATTTAAATAGCATGTAAAGAACACATTCTTTATAAAAGACACAGATTCAGCACTGCAATTGAAAATTACAGTTTTTGTGATATATATAAAAACAGTTTATGGACTGTAAACATAAATAGCATGCCCTTATATTTACACATGATTTCTTGCATGGTTTCATGAACATTATCTGCGTTAACACTGCTACCCCAAGCCCATTTCAAAAGTTCAAAAAAATAGAACAGTTGACATATTCCCCTCTCTCTTCAGTCATCAATATTTGATACAGCCCACAGCATTATTCACCTAATGAAAATAAATGACTAGAAACAAAAAAACGGTTTGAAAAAAATCGTATCAAAATTGATTTTCATCTGTAGTGATGGTAGAATCCAGACTTTGCATGGTCTATAATTATTACAGAAGCTTATCTAACAAGTACAGTGCAATTTATCCACTGAGCACCATTTCAAGAATGCCCGTCACAAGAGACAAGGCACCTAGAAGTAGGCTACACACGTTCTTAAATGTATTTTTTGCATACCAACAGGATATTTCAGTTAGGTAATTGACATCGTATATAGTCCATCGATAATTCAAGTGTAAATTCATCAACGTATGACAGTTGCGTGGGCAATATTAGTACGCTTTTCCTTTAGTAACCGTCAGGGGAGGAAGACATCACCGTTCTAAACTCGGAAGAACCGCCAGACAGTGAGAGTGATGATAAAAGTGGCGTCAGTCATATCTGTTGAATTCAAATGAATTCAAAGCAATGCGTCAAATAATCTAATAAATGGGGGAAAAAACGCACTGAGAAATGTATTCACGCAGTACTGCATCTTAGACCCACATGTCCTAAAGTATTATTTTAATGGAAAATGTTACTCAGTCTCTGTGACAAAATGTTATGTCACCTGAACTCTGAAGCACAACATTTTCCTTAGCCAACACAAAGTACAAAGAATGTATGTCCTTTGATTTTGGTCAGATTCCTTATTTTTCAAAACCCTGTTCTTAACGGTCTGGCTGCATGTGTGGCATGTTGATCATGATGACATGTAAGTGTGCACATTGGACCTCGGCGCTCTGTGGCAGGTTGACTGGGTGGCATCCATTTTCTCAGTGCAAATATTCTGACAGCTTTCTCTGTCTCCTCCTCGGGATCTTGAAGGCACCATCTAAAGTGGATAAAAAAATAAAAATGTTAGCTCATAAACATTTAGATCATATTTTGATTTTAAAAAGAATCAGTGAATAATCCAACATAGTTTTGCTTATGAATAACTAAATGATAAATTCTCAAAATTACACCAGCTATTATTACATATTTATAACCGCAATTCACCTGCTGAACATTGTTGGGGAAAGTTTGCCATCAAGCGTCTATACTCGCAACCAAGTTTGTTTGCATTACTCATATGCTGCGTTCATAACAACTAGGAACTCGGAACTGGGAACTCGGTAATCTCCGACTTCAGACTTCAGTGCGTTCTAAACAATTGGGAACTCGGACAAAAACGAGCTCCGAATGGGAAAAATCGTTTTGAACGGTCATTCAACTCGGAATTCCAACTCGGGAACTCTTTCTAGAGCTCCGACTTTCCGACCTGAAGATCACTGACGTCATGATCATGACCTCGTATTTTTCCGAGTTCCCAGTTGTTTTGAACGCGGCAAAAGTGATGACGCGCTCCTGTGAAGCTTACCTGTTGCTGGCTTTGCCTTTGTAGTGTCTTGCACCTATAGGTGTCGCTTTCTGATAAAGAGCATGAGGACGGTGATTTGTATTGCTGTGCATACAAAGCCTTTAAAGTGGACTTTTCTATTCAACTCCAGTTTCTCGTAATATCTGTTGTCTCGAGATCCAACCGTCCAGTTTTTATCCATCTCGTCCCCGATCCTCCGGAGCCGGGAGGCGAGCGACTGGGTCCCGGAGCATGGTGAGGGTCCTTGGGCACAGATCATCGAGTCGTCGGGTAGAGGCAGAGGCTGGTCTATCGGGAGCCAGCACATGTTCTCTAAAAATCTATTTATATTTGTTATCTGTCCCTGTCCCCTCCTCTTATCCACTCTTCGGGAATATGATCTTCTTTACTGTACAGATCAGATCTGGACTGTGTTGTTTCTCTCTCTCTCTCGCTGTTATATTATTCATGATTAAGGAGTCACATGGTGTGAGGGGTTTACATCATCTTCTCCCAAAAGAGAGAGGTAATCATTAACTCTTAAAAACCCGTCGTCTCATCTTATCTGACGAGCCTTTTGTTTGATATAATGGTCAGAGGGGTCTAGTTGAATAATCATAGGATTTCAAATAATAAGTATAATACATTTTTGAGAGTACTCTACCTAGAAAGTGGACACAATCGGGATCATAAACTGTTTTCTTTAATAATTGTGTATTTTTATTTAAAGTTTATTCATTGTACGGGTTATGCTATTTTGAAATTAAAATATGAAATAATCCACTATTACAGACCGATGCGCCCATAATAAACTATACAGAATTAAATGTTGTGGAACTGAGGCTATACCTAAGAGTTCAGGGAGGAGGAGGAGGAAAGCAGTCCCATGGTGGATGGAGTGAGGGGCAATGGTGAGGAGTAGGAACAGGGCATTTAGAGTACTGAAAAGGACGCATAATTTCCAACATCTGATTCAGTATAAGCAGGCCCAGGCCATGGTGAGGAGAACTATCCGTCAGGCAAAGAGGTCATGTTGGCATCGGTTCTGTGACACCATTGGAAGGGCGACACCTGTGGGAGAAGTGTGGGGGATGATTAAGAGGATGAGTGGGATCAGAAGGGAGTGGGATTATCCAGTGTTGACGAGTGGGGAGGATGTGGCAGTAACAGATGAGGAGAAAGCAGAGATGATGGCCAAAGCATATGTCCAAGTGCATAGCTCTGCAAATCTGTCAGAGGAGGGGCAGAGGGGGAGAGAGAACACGAGAGAGGAGCATCCTGGAGTGCTGGAAAGGAGGGAGGATGTAAATGATGCGTTGAGTGCACCATTTACCAGGGCAGAGGTGAAAAGAGCAATAGGTAAGGGAGGGTTAACTTCACCTGGGAAAGATGAGGTGTGCTATGTTATGTTGGCCCATTTTAGTGTAGTCCCGTGTGGCTCAGTTGGTAGAGCATGGCGTTTGCAACGCCAGGGTTGTGGGTTCGTTTCCCACGGGGGACCAGTATGAAAATATATGCACTCGCTAACTGTAAGACGCTCTGGATAAGAGCGTCTGCTAAATTACTAAAATGTAAATGAGGCACTGGATAAGGTATTGGTGTTGTACAACAGAGTGTGGGAGGAGGGGAAACTACCAGCCAATTGGAAGGAGGCAGTAGTGGTACCAATCCGGAAGCCCAGGAAGGATCCAATGATGCCAACAAGCTATTGGCCAATAGCTTTAACATCACATGTATGTAAGATTATGGAACGTATGATTACGAGAGGCTAACTTACTTCCGGGAGAGCAGAGGGCTAGTATCGCCACATCAGAGTGGGTTCAGGAAGGGTAGTGGAACTATGGATCCAGTGCTCTGCTTAGAAGCAAAGGTCAGGAAGGCTCAGGTGAACAAGGGGACTGTTGTAGCTGTCTTTTTTGATGTGGAGAAGGCGTATGATATGATGTGGAAAGAGGGGTTGTTAATCAAGCTTGATATTATGGGGGTAGGAGGAAGAATGTACAACTGGATAAAGGATTTCCTGTTTGGAAGGTCTATCCAGGTGAGGGTGGGGCAGTCTTTATCAGGCAGCTACTTGGTGGATAATGGTACACCACAGGGGAGCGTGATTAGTCCTCTGTTGTTCTCAATCATGATCAATGATGTTTACTCTCAGGTACAGCTGGATATAGGGAGGTCATTATTTGCAGATGATGGTGCCTTAAGGAAGAGGGGAAGAAATGTGCCATACATAGTCAGGAAGGTACAGGAAGCAATTGATGAGGTAGAGCGGTGGGCATTAATGTGGGGATTCAGGTTCTCTGTAGAGAAAACTCAAACAGTGTTCTTTACCAGGAGGAAGGTGGGAGATGAGGTATGATTGATGTTATATGGGAGAAACTTGGAGAGGGTGGGGGCCTTCAGGTTCCTTGGGGTATACTTTGATACTAGACTGACCTGGGCAGAACACATTGAGAGAGTGGTGGGAAAGTGTAAGAAGGTGCTAAATGTGATGCGCTGTCTGACGGGGAAGGAGTGGGGGGCTGGACGTTCCTCATTGAAGACTATGTATGTTGCATTGATCCAATCTGTAATAGATTATGGCAGTATAGCATATGGTTCGGCAGCCCGGACCTCACTGGAAAGGCTAGATGTCATACAGGGGCAAGGACTCAGAATATGTAGTGGGGCGTTTCGGATGTCCCCAGTGGCTGCATTACAGGTGGAGACAGGGGATATGCCGTTGCAGATTAGGAGACAGCAGCTGGCAATGAATTATTGGGTCAACCTACAAGGACATGGGGTGTCTCATCCTGCGAAAGGGATTTTACAGGCATGCTGGGAACATGAGCGAAGACAGAACACGAGCTTTGGGTGGGTAATACCCAGGCGAAGGAGATGGGACTGTATGGAAGGGAGTTTAGTCCAACGGTAGTTATTCCTGTAAATCCACCATGGCTACTCCCGCCTCCAGTAGTTGATCTAGAAGTGTTGGAGAGACTACAGAAAGATAGGGAGGGGGTTGATCCAGCTGATTTTTTTAAGAGACGTCTGGAAACTGTGTATCAGGATTTTGTGGCCATTTACACAGATGGTTCAAAAGATCCAAGGACAGGACGTACTGGGTCAGCATTTGTAGTGCAGGAATGTGGGGTGGAAGTCAGGAAACGTATTACAGATCATCTGGCTGTATATACGGCGGAGCTGATGGCCATACTGTTGGCCTTGCAGTGGGTGGAGGAAGTTAAGCCAGACAGAATAGTTATTTGCTCTGATTCATGTGCAGTGTTAATGAGTCTCCAGTCCTTTAGCTCACGTAGCAGACAAGACCTGCTTTATGGCATGATTAAACAGATGGGTATTCAGATAAGATTTTCTCGGGTTTCAGCACATGTAGGGGTGGAGGGGAACGAGGCAGTAGATGAACAGGCTAAACAAGCACTTAGTAGTGGGGATGTTGATGTTGAAGTATCAATGAGCAAGGCAGAGGTAAAAAGCCTGATATATACAGTGATGGTGCAGAGATGGCAGGAGCAGTGGAATGGAAATAATAAGGGAAGGCATTTATTTCAAGTACAGAGGAAAGTCGGGGAGGATGGCAGGAAGGGACAGAAGAGAGGAGGCTATTTTTTACAAGATTAAGGGTGGGACACAGCCAGTTGAATAAGAAATTAAACGTGATAGGAAAGCATCTATCAGGAAAGTGTGATTATTGTCAGGAAATAGAGACTGTGGAGCATGTATTGCTACAGTGTGGGCAGTATCAGAGGGAAAGAGAGAGGATGATATTTAGTATGAGGGAGAAGGGGATACAGGAAATTAGTTTAAAGAGTATATTGAGCAGAACATCATTAGATATAGTCTCAAATATTTTGTTATCTTTTTTCAGAGAAACGGGGTTGGCAAGTAGGATTTAGTTTCTCCCTGTCACTGGCCCACATTCCAGTACGGTAGGTGGCGGTAATGCACCATAACGTTGGATGCCAACCGCCGATAAACCCCACTGAAGAAGAAGTACATTTTGCGGAACTAATCTGACAGCAAAGTCTCTCTAGTCGGACAGGTATTGGTACAGGACTTCACAGTTTGTTTTTGTTTTGGGATGAGGTAGAAAAGTGTTAACCCTACCGCTTTGTTATTTTGTCTAAAAATAACAAGTTAAAGATATATGTTGTTGTACCAATGTTAGAAGAATATGGCAGAAGACGATCTCTTCTGGCGTTTAGAGAGCGTTTGAAGCAAGAACTGACAAACAACATACCCGCAAATTGACTCGGTACCGGTACCCTCTGAATATAGCCTCGTTATTGTTATTTTATTGTGTTACTTTTTTCCTTCATTTTTTAATATTTGTAATTTGTAGCAAATATTTTCTTACTTACTTAAAAGAAGTTCTGCATTGTTGGTTAAGGGCTTGTGTACAGGTGTACTCTCTTGGCCAACCAAGTTGGGCAGACTCTAAAAAATAAGTATTTTTGTGAAAAAATACCAGTAAGAAGACAGAAGAATGTGTCCTCTGCAACATCACAGGGGAACAGTGAATGAGAAGAGGACCAATCACAATGTATCGATAGCCGAGGGCTTGCTAGGTGGAAGGACCAGTCCCTTGTTGGAGAGGATTCAAGAGAAGAGGACTCGAAGGAAGAGACAATACCACAGTGTGACAAATACACTAGCACCTCCCTGCAAAAACTGCTGCAGAGGAAAGTTAACAAGGCCGACAAATTGGTGGATCAATTCATTCAAGACCTGGTAAGATGATGTTAAGGATGATCATGACAGTTCTACCAGTAGAGGTAGCCTAACTACCACTTAATTAAGTGGAACTCTATTTCATTGCTGTTTCACTTATTTTTTGCAGAATGAGATAAATTACACTCCCTTCTTTGACGTCGAGTCGCCCTACGAGTTAGCCCTGAATATCTTCCAATATCTCAGCCGGACAGAGTTGGGATGATGTGCTCAGGTAAACTTAAGTTCGTGATCACATCCGTCAGTCATATAAAACTCAGAGACTACTCTGTTTTCACCTGAAGCATAAGTGGACCTGAACAGACCTTACACTGTTTTGTGCAACCTAATGTGACGTAGGCCCTAGCCCTAGTAGGTGATGATGACCACTCTATCCAACATGTCCTCTTCAGTGTCCTCTCCAGGTCAGCAAGATGTGTAGTATAAGTACACTGTTCTACTCTGTTGTACCTAAGTGATGATCACTCAATATGCTTCCACAGGTGAGCAAGGCGTGGGATGAGGTGCAGTCGTTTAGGATGTGCCTGAAGGAGGGTTATCACCACGCTACCTCCTGTCTCTGACTCCCCCTGCTAGAAGAGCACACTACAAGACTGCAGGAACTCTGAGAAAACTGTGCACTCCAACTGGAAGGTAGGGGACGGCTTGGCTTGATAGGGGGGTGTGTGTGTGTGTGTGTGGCGCTTTAACTCAATTCATTTTTGAGAACTCAATGCACTTCATCTGAACATGCCCTTAAACCTGTGTAACTATACAGTATTAACTTAAACCTGTGTAACTATACAGTATTAGCTTAAACCTGTGTAACTATACAGTATTAACTTAAACCTGTATAACTATACAGTATTAACTTAAACCTGTATAACTATACAGTATTAACTTAAACCTGTGTAACTATACAGTATTAACTTAAACCTGTGTAACTATACAGTATTAGCTTAAACCTGCGTAACTATACAGTATTAACTTAAACCTGTGTAACTATACAGTATTAACTTAAACCTGTGTAACTATACAGTATTAACTTAAACCTGTGTAACTATACAGTATTAACTTAAACCTGTGTAACTATACAGTATTAACTTAAACCTGTGTAACTATACAGTATTAACTTAAACCTGTGTAACTATACAGTATTAGCTTAAACCTGTGTAACTATACAGTATTAACTTAAACCTGTGTAACTATACAGTATTAACTTAAACCTGTGTAACTATACAGTATTAACTTAAACCTGTGTAACTATACAGTATTAACTTAAACCTGTGTAACTATACAGTATTAACTTAAACCTGTGTAACTATACAGTATTAGCTTAAACCTGCGTAACTATACAGTATTAACTTAAACCTGTGTAACTATACAGTATTAACTTAAACCTGTGTAACTATACAGTATTAGCTTAAACCTGCGTAACTATACTATAGTCTCCTGAGTGGCGCCGCATCGCAGTGCTAACTGTGCCACTAGAGATCCTGGTTCGAATCCAGGCTCTGTCGCAGCCGGCCGCGACCGGGAGACTCATGGGCGGCGCACAATTGGCCCAGCGTCGTCCAGGGTAGGGGAGGGAATGGCCGGCAGGGATGTAGCTCAGTTGATAGAGCATGGCGTTTGCAACGCCAGGGTTGTGTGTTCGTTTCCCACGGGGGGCCAGTATAAAAAATAAATAAAAAATATGTATTCACTAACTGTAAGTCGCTCTGGATAAGAGCGTCTGCTAAATGACTAAAATGTAAAATGTAAAATGATATACAGTATTAACTGTAGTAACAACATTGTAATTACATAGGGACGCCGATAAACTAAACGTTTTACATGTCTTCCTACTCCTAGAATCGTGTTGAATCAATCAGCCAACTGCAGTATGAGCTAGGGAAGGTGCTGTGTGACGTCAGTTCCTGTGACAGCTATGTTGTTGCTGGGTAAGATATACAGTAATATAACCTGTTTTTAGTGTCGGAAGGGGCAAGCAGCTGTGTTGATCAGCACGTTTTCAGCCCAATGAAGGGAGATCAATAGACATTGAGCTGCTGCTTTGACATTGTACTAAAAGAGACCACCACGTGTCTTTGAACTCCTTTCTTTTCACATTCTTTTAATTCAACCTGTTGTGAAAACACAATAGACTTCAGTCTCTATGTTATGCCCCTTACTGCTACGGATTCTCACTCTCACATGAAGTAAGCTATTTAAATTCGACTGGGCCCGGTGTACCGTAGGATGATAGTGTGACTTGAGCTGCTGAAATGAGTCTGTTAAATGTTGTATCAGGAGGCTGGGGCCCGCAGGGGGCGGTCTGATTAAATTCTCCCATGGCCCCGGTGAACTCTGGCTGGGTCCCAAATGGCACCCTATTCCCTACATACAGAGACAGAGGGCTGCCTACTGCAGCAAATTGTATTCACACCTAGAATATAATTTATTCCCCCTCAGGAGGCTGAAAAGATTTGGCATGGGCCCTTGGATCCTCAAAAAGTTTTACACCATCGAGAGCATCTTGACTGGCTGCATCACCGCTCGGTATGGTAAATGCACCGCCCTTGACCGCAAAGTGCTACAGAGGGTGGTGCGGACAGCCTAGTACATCACTGGGGCCGAGCTCCGTGCCATCCAGGACCTCTATATCAGGCGGTGCCAGAGGAAGGCTCGATGATGCAGCCACCCAAGCCATAGACTGTTCACTCTGCTACCGTCCGGCAAATGGTACCGGAGCATCGGCAGCATCGGCAGCATCGGCTCTCGGACCAACAAGCCATAAGACTGCTAAATAGCCAGCCTGCTAAATAGTCAATTAATGGTACCCAACTATCTAACTATATATATATTTTTTTGATTAGTCATATGCATAGGGTCGCAGATGTAATTGCAGGGTACAGTGAAATTCTTAAGCTCCGAGCTCCATCAGTGCAGGTCAAAAAGAGAAGGGAATGAAACCATAATACAAATTATAATAATATATATTTATACTGAACAAAAATATAAACGCAATGTGCAACAATTTCAACGATTTTACTGAGTTACAGTTCATATAAGGAAATCAGTCAATTAAAATAATTAAATTAGGCCCTAATCTGTGGATTTCACAAGACTGGGCAGTGGCGCAGCATAGGTCCACCCACTTGGGAGCCAGGCCCAGCCAATCAGAATGAGTTTTTCCCCACAAAAGAGCTTAATTACAGACAGAAATACTCCTCCGTTTCATCAGCTGTCCGGGTGGCTGGTCTCAGACGATCCCACAGGTAAAGAAGCCGGATGTAGAGGTCCTGGGCTAGCGTGGTTACACGTGGTCTGCGCTTGTGAGGCCGGTTGGACATACTGCCAAATTCTCTAAAAGCGATGTTGGAAGCAGCTTATGGTAGAGAAATGAACATTCAGTTCTCTGGCAACAGCTCTGGTGGACATTCCTGCAGTCAGCATGCCAATTGCACGCTCCCTCAAAACTTTAGACATTTGGGCATTGTGTTGTGTGACAAAACTGCACATTTTAGTGTGGCTTTTTATTGTCCCCAAGACAATGGGCACCTGTGTAATGATGATGCTGCTTAATCAGCTTCTAGATATGCCACACCTGTCAGGTGGATGGAGTATCTTGGCAAATTTGAGAGAAATAAGCTTTTTATGCGTATGGAACATTTCTGGGATCTTTTATTTCAGGTCATGAAACATAGGACCAACACTTTACATGTTACGTTGATATTTTTGTTAAGTATATATATTTACAACTGTAACAATGGTAAATCTCCATTGAGGGGTGGGGGCAGGGTAAATGTCCCCAAAGGAATGTCCATAGGGGGAGCAGCAGGGGGGGAAGTGAGAAGTGAATGAAGCCATAATAATAATATACACTATGTATACAAAAGTATATGGACACCCCTTCAAATTAGCAAATTCGGCTATTTCAGCCACACCTGTTGCTGACAGATGTGTAAAATAGAGCACACCGCCATGCAATCTCCATAGACAAACACTGGCAGTAGAATGGCCTTACTGAAGAGCTCAGTGACGTTCAACGTGGCACCGTTATAGGATGCCACCTTTCCAACAAGTCAGTTATGCAAATTTCTGCCCTGCTAGAGCTGCCCCAGTCAACTATAAGTGCTGTTATTGTGAAGTGGAAACGTCTAGGAGCAACAACGGCTCAGCCATGAAGTGGTAGGCTGCACAAGCTCACAGAACAGGACCGCCGAGTGCGGAAGCGCGTAGCGCATCAAAATTGTCTGTCCTCGGTTGCAACACTCACTACCGAGTTCCAAACTGCCTCTGGAAGCAACATCAGCACAATAACTGTTCGTAGGGAGCTTCATGAAATGGGTTTCCATGGCCGGGCAGCCACACACAAGCCTAAGATCACCGTGCACATTACCAAGCATTGGCTGGAGTGGTGTAAAGCTCGCCGCCATTGGACTCTGGAGCAGTGGAAACGCGTTCTCAGAAGTGATGAATCACGCTTCACCATCTGGCAGTCCGACGGACAAATCTGGGTTTGGCGAATGCTAGGAGAAGGCTACCTGCCCCAATGCATAGTGCCAACTGTTTGGTGGAGGAGGAATAATGGTCTCGGGCTGTTTTTCATGTTTTGGTCTAGGCCCCTTAGTTCCAGTGAAGGGAAATCTTAACGCTACAGAATACAATGACATCTAGATGATTCTGTGGTTCCATGTTTGGGGAAGGCCCTTTCTTGTTTCAGCATGACAATGCCCCTGTGCACAAAGCAAGGTCCATACAGAAATGGTTTGTTGAGATCGGTGTGGAAGAACTTGACTGGCCTGCACAGAGCCCTGACCTCAACCCCATTGAACACCTTTGGGGTGAATTGGAACGCCGACTGCATATTAATGCCCATGATTTTGGAATGAGCTGTTCGACGAGCAGGTGTCCACCTACTTTTGGTCATGTAGTGTATATACAGTGAGGGGAAAAAAGTATTTGAAAAATCCAGAAAAACGCATGTCAAAAATGTTATAAATTGATTTGCATTTTAATGAGGGAAATAAGTATTTGACCCCACTGCAAAACATGACTTAGTACTTGGTGGCAAAACCCTTGTTGGCAATCACAGAGTTCAGACGTTTCTTGTAGTTGGCCACCAGGTTTGCACACATCTCAGGAGGGATTTTGTTCCACTCCTCTTTGCAGATCTTCTCCAAGTCATTAAGGTTTCGAGGCTGACGTTTGGCAACTCGAACCTTCAGCTCCCTCCACAGATTTTCTATGGGATTAAGGTCTGGAGACTGGCTAGGCCACTCCAGGACCTTAATGTGCTTATTCTTGAGCCACTCCTTTGTTGCCTTGGCTGTGTGTTTTGGGTCATTGTCATGCTGGAATACCCATCCACGACCCATTTTCAATGCCCTGGCTGGGGGAAGGAGGTTCTCACCCAAGATTTGACGGTACATGGCCCCGTCCATCAACCCTTTGATGCGGTGAAATTGTCCTGTCCCCTTAGCAGAAAAATACCCCCAAAGCATATTGTTTCCACCTCCATGTTTGATGGTGGGGATGGTGTTCTTGGGGTCATAGGCAGCATTCCTCCTCCTCCAAACACGGCGAGTTGAGTTGATGCCAAAGAGCTCGATTTTGGTCTCATCTGACCTCAACACTTTCACCCAGTTCTCCTCTGAATCATTCAGATGTTCATTGGCAAACTTCAGACGGCCCTGTATATGTGCTTTCTTGAGCAGGGGGATCTTGCGGGCGCTGCAGGATTTCAGTACTTCACGGCGTAGTGTGTTACCAATTGTTTTCTTGGTGACTATGGTCCCAGCTGCCTTGAGATCATTGACAAGATCCTCCCGTGTAGTTCTGGCCTGATTCCTCACCGTTCTCATGATCATTGCAACTCCATGAGGTGAGATCTTGCATGGAGCCCCAGGCCGAGGGAGATTGACAGTTCTTTTGTGTTTCTTCCATTTGCGAATAATCGTACCAACTCTTGTCACCTTCTCACCAAGCTGCTTGACGATGGTCTTGTAAGCCATTCCAGCCTTGTGTAGGTCTACAATCTTGTCCCTTACATCCTTGGAGAGCTCTTTGGTCTTGGCCATGGTGGAGAGTTTGGAATCTGATGGATTGATTGCTTCTGTGGACAGGTGTCTTTTATACAGGTAACAAACTGAGATTAGGAGCACTCCCTTTAAGAGTGTGCTCCTAATCTCAGCTCGTTACCTGTATAACAGACACCTAGGAGCCAGAAATCTTTCTGATTGAGAGGGGGTCAAATACTTATTTCCCTCACTGTACATATTTACAACTGTAACAATGATATATGTCCATTTGGGACAAATACCTCGTACTCCTCCACATTGATCTGGTACTGGTACTTCCTGTATATAGCTCCACATTGATCTGGTACTGGTACTCCCTGTATATAGCTCTATTATTGTGTATTTTATTATTTTGAAACTCTGCATCTTTGGGAAGGGCTCGTAAGCAAGCATTTCACGGTAAAGTCTACACCAGTTGTATTCAGCGTATGTGGACAAATAACATTTGATTTAATATGATTTGGATCACTAAGATACTCATTGTGGAGTTTAGCATCACTATGAAAACCTTGTTTAACCAGGGTTGAGTTTTAGTGGACATTTTTATTTTCCGCTGCTTTTTCTAGGCAAACGGATAAAATATTTATCTCACTTTTATACAGTATCTTGTAGAGGCACTGATGAAGCAGAACTACAGGTTGTGCACTGATCTTGCCTGAAATTGATCCATCAAAAGTTTCATGATTTGGAAGAGGGAAAGTACCAGCTGAGGCATGAATTTCTCCTGTTGATTCTTGGCTAAAGGACGATGCACTAATTATGTTGAGTGTTGTTACCTTCCTGACAAACCATGATATTTCAGATGGAGTGTTTTAGCCTCGTTTCCTCTCTGTCTGTCTGTCTGTCTGTCCCATTTCCTCATGCTGGGAGACGGATGCTCAGTGAAGTGGGTGAAGTGGTTTAAGTGATTGTAGCATGTAAATTGGGGAGTGGAAGCTAGCTATCTCACGATCTTGTTTGTGCCACAGTGTCATTGGTAGCTAGCTAGCTGAAAGGGTTTATCTGGCAACCCATTGGTGCCACTCTCAGTGTTTATCTCTGTCTGCAACTCTCTCCAACAGCCCAACCCAGCACCAGTTCTGACCCACATCCAGGCTCCAGCAGCGGAAAGGGTCTCCGTCCGTCTGAGGCAGCCCAGGGCAGCTGGTGCTGGGGTGGACCTGGGGTGGACCTGGAGTAGCTTGTCTCGTGGCTCGTCTCAGGCCGGCTTTGAGGAACTCAGCTGCCACCTCACCCACTCTGCATGTCTACAATTGACTGAGCTGCCAATGGGAAACTTGGGAAACGTTTGGTGTTTCTATGCATGTGCACAGAGAGGACTGTATATGTGTAGAGCTAGGATGAGCTAGCTATATCTGCTTAGAGCTACTGTAGGCCGTAACTGATGCCTGCCTTGTCCTCTTGAGCAGTATACGTCAATGTTTCGTAACAAGTGACTGTTTTAGGCTTCTATTCACTTTGTGGCGAATCTCTTTAATGTTAATATCATCGTGTTGTGTAACGTTGTTTTCCGTCCCCCTAGGTACACGTCAGGGGATGTGAGGCTGTGGGACACCCTCCACTGGGACTCTGCAGCCTCCTTCCTGAGGCCCAGCCCCCCCCTGACTGTAGACCTCACCCCCAGACCTCATGTCAGTCATGTCCGGTGTGGCTTCCTATGACGATGGTGAGTGGGGGTCTTCAACTCTCCAGTCAACTTAGTGGCTATTCCACTGGCTAGCCTTATCCTTCCAGTCTAGGACAGTGAAAAAGAGTGCCACCTGTTGGTCGGTGGTCTCTGAAAGAAGTGCTGGTTTCAATAGGTACAATCACCCTGGTGTCTATGTTCGAAGGTAATGACCAGCAGGAGACTGATGAACAGTTCACACTTTATTACCAAGTTCCATTAAGGAAGTTTTCACATTTGTAATTCGGTACCGTGGTGCAGTTCTCTGTAGCGTTTGTGGGAATTGTACAGAAAACGTTTTGCTTTCACAAGACTTGAAAATAACCGTTTCAGGGTGCGATTAGCAAGACACACATTCTACGTTAGCAAGCTAGCTTGTTTACAATGGGCAAAAGGTTCCACGTGACTCGTGCTGCCGCATCACAATACCTGGTACTCCGGTCCTGCTACTCATACAGGTCCAGGATTAGTTTCAGCCAGGGTCCGTTTGTGTTTCACACATGCTTTGCACTGTAGATCAGGGTACCAAATGCTCCAGGATCCGGGTCATACAGAAATGTGTGAAAACGCCCTAAAGTGTATGTACATGTGGATGGCCACACTGAGAAGTCTTTGGTTACAGGTTAACTGTGTATTCTGCTCCTGTGTAGGCTGTGTGGAGCACAGAGACAGGACAGGATCCCTGGGAGGGTCCACACCCTGGCTCTGAGCCTGGAGAGCCCCATCTTGGCTACTGCTGCTGGGCTAGACGTCCGGTTGGACCAGCCTGATGACGGGCTACTGGAGGATCCTCTGCCAGGCCATGCTGCCCAAACCTGTGAGTCTCTCTCTCAATTCAATTTCAATTCAAAGGGCTTTATTGGTATGGGAAACATATGATTACATTGTCTCTCTCTCTCTCTCTCTCTCTCTCTCTCTCTCTCTCTCTCTCTCTCTCTCTCGCTCTCGCTCTCGCTCTCTCTCTCTGATTGGTCTGGAGAAGCACCATCAGCTTGATAATTTTAATTAGGATTATGATAGAATCCCCTGATGCAATGATAGTGTGTCTACTTTGATCCAGTCTGCTGTTGTGATTTCTGATATTTTAATTCCTCTATCTGTCACAGTCAATCCATTATGTACCATATTAGTTCACTAACAGTGCAACTGGACTTTTCATATGTGAGGTACTTTAGACTTCTCACTCCATGTGACAGTAATCAGCAGGCTGAATACATTTATAACTTTCCTAACAGAGGCTCTGGTCACAGGTGGAGTCTATGGTCCTGGTGCCAGTGGCCCCCTGGTGGCCCTCTCTGCTGGGGAGACAGTGTACCTGCTGGCCCCTGAGGACCTGGAGCCCTGAGTGTACCACACCGTCTACCCCATCACCTGTCTGGACGCCTCGGTGACGCACGCTGCCCTGGGGGTCAAGAGCTGTGGCTGGGCCATTAACGATGGAGGCAACAAGGTGAAGCAACATTGAATTGATTACAGTCTTTTGACAGGGTCGTATTCATTAGGGCATTCATTGAAAATTAGGGTTTCTAATGAATGCAACCCAGGTGTTGTTTTTTCTCTACTGTACCTGGAGTTAGGAACAGGGTTACATTGAGGTAGTTATGCCAAAGCTATGCACAAAGCCAATACTGAAGCCCAAACCATTATTTTTCTGAGTGCTCAACACATTTGGACAGCTACAAATTGGCCAACCTTGAATGTTTTTTCTTTTTTACTGATATAACTATAGGGCTGAATTTAAGCACATGAACACACACACACACACACACACACACACACACACACACATACATCCACACACATGCACACACACACACACACACACACACACACATGCACACACACACACACATACATACGTACACGCGTACTAAACATGTTCAGTCTATTTCCCAAAGTATCTGCTGTTTGTATATACTGTATTAATGTGGTGTATCTAAGGACCCTGCTACTAACTTAGCCCTCTGCATATTACATAGCTGGGAAACAAAGTTTATGTGGCTTTCTTTCAAGCAAGACGCAACAGCGAAGGTACAATGGTGCGTACAGAGACCTCCACACACGTTGAGTTCTCCACAGCAGTGAAGTGAGCTGTAGCCTATTAGCTGTTAGTGTTTCTTTTAGGCCTAAAATTAATTTGTTCAAATGGGCAGAATATTATACTGTACAGTGCATTCTGAAAGTATTCAAACCCCTTGACTTTTTCCACTTTTTGTTACATTACAGCCTTATTCTAGAATGGATTAAATTGTTTTTTCCCCTCATCAATCTACACACAATACCCCATAATGATAAAGCAAAAACAGGTTTTAAGAAATGTTTGCTAATTAAAAAAATAAAAATAAATAAAAAGGAAATATTATTCAGAACCTTTACTCAGCACTCTGTTGAAGCACCTTTGGCAGCGATTACAGCCTTGAGTCTTCTTGGGTATGATGCTACAAGCTTGGCACACCTGTATTTGGGGAGTTTCTCCCATTCTTCTCTGCAGATCCTCTCAAGCTCGGTCAGGTTGGATGGGGAGCGTCGCTGCACAACTCTTTTCAGGTTTCTCCAGAGATGTTCGTTCAGGTTCAAGTCCAAGCTCTGGCTGGGCCACTGAAGGACACTCAGAGACTTGTCCTGAAGCCACTCCTGCGTTGTCTTGGCTGTGTGCTTAGGGTCGTTGTCCTGTTGGAGGGTGAACCTTCGCCCCAGTCTGAGGTCCTGAGTGCTCTGTAGCAGGTTTTATCAAGGATCTCTCTGTACTTTGCTCCGTTCATCTTTCCCTCGATCCTGACTAGTCTCCCAGTCCCTGCCGCTGAAAAACATCCCCACAGCATGATGCTGCCACGACCATGCTTCACTGTAGGGATGGTATTGGCAAGGTGATGAGCAGTGCCTGGTTTCCTCCAGACGTGACGCTTGGCATTCAGGCCAAAGAGTTCAAACTTGGTTTCATCAGACCAGAGAATCTTGTTTCTCATGGTCTGAGAGTCCTTTAGGAGCCTTTTGGAAACTCCAAGTGGGCTGTCATGTGCCTTTTACTGAGGAGTAGCTTCCGTCTGGCCACTCTACCATAAAGGCCTGATTGGTGGAGTGCTGCAGAGATGGTGGTCCTTCTGGAAGGTTCTCCGATCTCCACAGAGGAACTCTGGAGCTCTGACCATCAGGTTCTTGGTCACCTCCCTGACCAAGGCCCGTCTCCCCCGATTGCTCAGTTTGGCCGGGCGGCCAGCTCTAGGAAGTCTTGGTGGTTCCAAACTTCTTCCATTTAAGAATGATGGAGGCCACTGTGTTCTTGGGGACATTCAATGCTGCAGACATGTTTTGGTACCCTTCCCCAGATCTGTGCCTTGACACAATACTGTCTCAGAGCTCTATGGACAATTCCTTCTACCTCATGGCTTGGTTTTTAATCTGACATGCACTGTTATTTGTGAGACCTTATATAGACAAGTGTGTGCCTTTCCCAAATCATGTCCAATCAATTGAATTTACCACAGGTGGACTCCAATCAAGTTGTAGAAACATCTCAAGGATGATCAATGGAAATAGGATGCACCTGAGCTCAATTTCGAGTCTCATAGCAAAGGGTCTGAATACTTACGCTCCCAGTCAAAAGTTTGGACACACCTACTCATTCAAGGGTTTTTCTTTATTTTTACTCTTTTTTATATTGTAGAATAATAGTGAAGACATAAACTATGAATTAACACAAATGGAATCATGTAGTAAACAAAAAAGTGTTTTATATTTTATATTTGAGATTCTTCAAATAGCCACCCTTTGCCATGATGACAGCTTTGCACACTCTTGGTATTCTCTCAACCAGATTCATGAGGTAGTCACCTGGAATGCATTTCAATTAACAGGTGTGCCTTGTTAAAAGTTAATTTGTGGAATTTCTTTCCTTCTTAATGCGTTTGAGCCAATCAGTTGTGTTGTGACAAGGTAGGGGGGGGTATACAGAAGATAGCCCTATTTGGGAAAAGACAAAGTCCATATTATGGCAAAAACAGCTTAAATAAGCAAAGAGAAACGACAGTCCATCATTACTTTAAGACAGGAAGGTCAGTCAATACGGAAAATGTCATGAACTTTTAAAGTTTCTTCAAGTGCAGTTGCAAACACCATCAAGTGCTATGATGAAACTGGCTCTCATGTGGACCGCCACAGGACTGGAATACCCAGAGTAACTTCTGCTGCAGAGGATAAGTTCATTAGAGTTACCAGTCTCAGAAATTGCAGCCCAAATAAATGCTTCACAGAGTTCAAGTAACAGACACATCTCAACATCAACTGTTCAGAGGGGAATATGTGAATCAGGCCTTCATGGTCGAATTGCTGCAAATAAACCACTACTAAAGGACACCAATAAGAAGAAGAGACCTGCTTGGGCCAAGAAACACGAGCAATGGACATTAGACCCGTGGAAATGTGTCCTTTGGTCAGGAGTCCAAATGGGAGATTTTTGGTTCCAGGTGTGGGTGAACGGATGATCTCCACATGTGTAGTTCCCACCTTAAAGCATGGAGGAGGAGGTGTTATGGTGTGGGGGTGCTTTGCTGGTGCTGGTGATTTATTTAGAATTCAAGGCACACTTAACCAGCATGGCTACCACAGCATTCTGCAGTGATACGCCATCCCATCTGGTTTGGGCTAAGTGGGACTATCATTTGTTTTTCAACAGGACAATGACCCAACACACCTCCAGGCTGTGTAAGGGCTATTTTACCAAGAAGGAGAGTGATGGAGTGCTGCATCAGATGACCTGGCCTCCACAATCCCCCGACCTCAACCCAATTGAGATGGTTTGGGATGACTTTTGAATGGTACTGTATGTAAATAAGGTATTTCAGTTTTTTTTATTTTTAATACATTTGCAAACTTTTCTAAAAACCTTTTTTTTTTGCTTTGTCATTGTTGGGTATTGTGTGTAGATAACATTTTAGAATAAGGCTGTAACGTAACAAAATGTGGAAAAAGTGAAGGGGTCTGAATACTTTCCGAATGCACTGTATATAGCATACAGAAATTCGATCAGTTATAGGCTACAGTTCAGATCTGGTAAAAGGCTGACATTTGGTCATTTCAATTAAGCTAAAAAAAATAGGTGAAACACGGACACCAAAATGTCTTTGTCGTGACATTTCATAACCTTAAAAGGATCCAAATTGGGCTTTAGTTGTAAATCGGTGTCATGCATTTCGGTGTGTTTCAAGACAAATATTTGCAAGATGTGGTTTTGTGACAAAAACCCTGTTTGAAAAACCGACTTAGTTAAACACCTTAGTCTGTCTTTCCCCTCTAAACGTTTAATGTTTTGTTTAGGCACAGATGCTGGTACTTAAGTAATTAGTCGAGTGACTAAGGACCGGTCCCAAATGGAGCCTCTCTCTGTTGGTTAGACAGGTCTTTGGCAGAGCTATCCCACTGACATCATTACAATGTTCTCATTCCTGATGATGTTATATTATCAGTAAAGCGCCACATAGTGGCCTGGGAGAAAGTTTGAGAGTGAACTTTATTTGATTCACCGCAGAGTGGAGGATGCAGAGCTACACGGGCCCCTGTAGCTCAGTTGGTAGAGCATAACGTTTGCAACGCCAGGGTTGTGGGTTTGATTCCCATGGGGGGCCAGTATGAAAAATAAATAAAAATAAATGTATGCACTCACTAACTGTAAGTCACTCTGGATAAGAGCATCTGCTAAATGATTAAAATGTTAAATGTAAAATGTAAATAACTTTGCTGCAGTGCTTCCTCTCAAGGTTACAGCTAAAGGATTTTTAAAAAATCTTGTAGAATCAATTGAGATGTCATATAGCCTACCAGCTCCACAGGTCTTCAATCTGACTAGGCATACATTTTGATGTCTCACGTCCTGTCAAAAATACTGTCACTTAGGCCTATTTTTTTCATATGAAATATTCTAAGACAACGCTACTGATTAGATAATATTTGATATGGTAGTGAATTAAATCGAACATTGAGTTTTCTTTTGTTTCCTTTCTCCACTAGCTAGCTCATCTTCTCTAGATAATGCCAATTCATGATTAGCACGTTTTCCCTTCACTAATTAAACTGAAGAATTACAACTTTTAATCAGCTTTAACAAGTCTATCGGTTTCATAGTGTTTCTGACATCATTTTCCTTCTGCGAAGAGGGAAGTAAGAATTGCCAACAGACTCTGCTGAGGCAGAATGTGTTATGTGTTATTTCATGAGAAGACATATGCCTAATTAAAAGCTGTGAAAAGAATGGAGGTGGCATCCAGACATTTTCACTCTCTCTCTTCACACCGAGGAGTTGAGTCATAACTAGGACTTGTTGCTTTTCCAGCTACATGTTTTAGAGGTATTATGACATGAATGGTCTTTGTAATGGATCCTGTCTGTCTGTCTGTCTGTGTCTCTCTCTCTCTCTGTCTGTGACTGTCTATCTGTGTCTGTCTCTCTCTCGGTGTCTGTCTGTGTCTGTCTGTCTGTGTGTGTCTCTCTCTCTGTCTGTGACTGTCTATCTGTGTCTGTCTCTCTCTCGGTGTCTGTCTGTCTGTCTGTCTGTCTGTCTGTCTGTCTGTCTGTCTGTCTGTCTGTGTCTGTCTGTCTGTGTGTGTCTCTCTGTCTGTCTGTCTGCTCCTGTGTACGGTATGTTGCTAAGTGTCTACAAGTCTCATGTATTTATCTGTCTTGTTCATGTCTTTGTTTATTGGCCTATCTCTCTGGTGCCTGTGAGAGTCGGCTAGAGTGAGCTAGTGAGTCAGTCTCCCTCACCTCTGGACCTGCACCCTCCTTCCCTTCCCCTCCCCACCCCAACTCCTCCCATCCCTCTCTCCCCTCCTCCGCCAGTGGACTTGGGGGGGTCTAGACATCTGCTCAGTGCTGTGCTGGACTCCTGTTACCCTTTACCCTGTTACCCTGTTACCCTGTTACCCTGTTACCCTGTTACCCTGTTACCCTGTACCCTGTTACCCTGTACCCTGTTACCCTGTTACCCTGTTACCCTATACCCTGTATCCTGTTACCCTGTTACCCTGTACCCTGTTACCCTGTACCCGCCGCCCCCATAGGTTACACACAACACATCCATAACATAGATTTGTTCAGTGAAAAGTGTGGCATGTTCCGTTAGGATCAATTCGTCGTTTAGGATCAACGGTCTTGATTAACTTCTGACAGGTCTGAGTTGCTTTGAATGTTTATCTTCAAACTCTGTGAGTTTATATTGACTGTATTCATGTCAGTGTTTGTTCACATTGGATCTATAAGTCAGGTCTACATGTGCTTTAAAAGCATTAACCTACCTGACAGCTGAAAGTCAAGTGTAATAACAATGCAACATGAACTCAACAGACTGCATCATTTGACAATCGTTTAGTGACATTTGTCTTCATTTACTTAACAGAGGAACTCGTGAAGGCAGCGATTTAGGACAAATTATAGATTATTATTTTATTTTTGCTCAAACTATCTCTCCAGGAATCCAGCAGCCACATTAACACGATGACTCTGCTGTAGCCAAAGCCATGATGCCTTTCATCAAAGCATGCTGAGGTGCTCCCTAAACTGTTTCCATATTAGCGTCAAACTGTCTCTATGCTCGTTTTCACTGACAGCTCCTCCACATAATAGCTGGATTGGGCTGCTTTTTAATCAAATCCCCTCCCCCCAAACTGAGATGATTCATCGAAAAAAAGACAAGCAGACATCCCCCCTCCTCTCCTCTCCTGTCTCCTTCCCTCTCATCTCTCCTCTCTCCTTCCCTCATCTCCCCTCTCCTTCCCTCTCCTCTCTCCTTCCCTATCCTCTCTCCTTCCCTCTCATCTTTCCTTCCCTCTCATCTCCTCTCTCTTTCTCTCTCCTCTCATCTCCCCTCTCCTTTTCTCCTCTCCTCTCCTCTCCTCTCCTCTCCTCTCCTCTCCTCTCCTCTCCTCTCCTCTCCTCTCCTCTCCTCTCCTCTCCTCTCCTCTCCTCTCCTCTCCTCTCCTCTCCTCTCCTCTCCTCTCCTCTCCTCTCCTCTCCTCTCCTCTCCTCTCCTCTCCTCTCTTTCCACCTTTCCTCCTCCTATCCCCCTTCCCAAATCCCGTCAAGCTGTCATTTCAAAGTCCTGTGTGTGTGTTTGTTTGTATGTGTGTGAGTGTGTCCGGTGTTTGTGTGTGTGTGTGTGTGTGTGTGTGTGTGTGTGTGAGTGTGTCCTGTGTGCGATTTTGGCTTGCTCCGCTCGGGGCCAGCTCACATTAAGGCTGCCTGGCCCAAATAGGAGACACAAAACAGTTGGCATCTTCTCAAGCCTTACATCATGCTGCCTGCTCCCTCTCCCCGATCTCTCTCTTCTCTTCCCCCTCTCGCTCGCTCGCTCCCCCCTCTTCTCTTTTCTCTCATCCTTTGTTTAATGTCTTTATCTATCATTCCCCATTCTGTCTGAACGTTGGCTAGTTTGTTTAGTTTTGCTTTGAAAGAGAACAGCTCCAGCCACTAATTGACCAATTATAACAGCCAGATTACATCATTTAAATAACATTTGAAAAGGTTTTTGTTATGGAGCTGGAGGGAACACAATTAATAATTATCTTTGAATTAATATTGATATGCTTGTTGGTCAATTTCCTTCCTATCATATTCAAACCTTTTTGTTAATTAAGCTTTACAACACTGTATTCATAGCCCTTTTGTTAAGAAAATGTAGTGTTTATAATTACTGACAACCATTTTATTTCATTTAGATTCTGTTAATTTCCCTACATGTCAGCTGAAAACTGTAGTCCAGCATCTGTTACGAAGCATGGTCTGCTGCCTGCTTGTTAACAGCACAGAGATTCATTCCTGTGTAAAAGCGAGGCAATGGAAAGTGTTGTGATGAGTCTCGGAGCTCAGACAGACAGAGACAGTGTGTGTGTGTGTGTGTGTGTGTGTGTGTGAGACTAGAAATTTGTGAGGATCAACATCTGTCTTTACTGCTTTAGGTCTGATGCTGCTGCTAAATGTAGAGTACATCATGAGGACGTTTTACACTCTGCTCAATCTGCTCATATCCAGGTGTTCTCTAACTCCTGCTGCAGTGTTCAGGGATCAAATCAAAATCAAATCAAATCAAATGTTATTTGCCACATGCGCCAAATACAACAGGTGTAGACATTACCGTGAAATGCTTACTTACAGCCCTTAACCAATAATGCATTTATTTTTTAATAAAAAAAGTAACATAAAACAACAACAACAAAAAAGTGAGCAGAAGTAAAATAAAATAACAGTATGAATACATCTGTCTGTAGAAACAGCATCCATCACCAAATATCTATTTTTCTATGTGTTGCCTCTGTTTATATTCAGGTGCAGAATAATTTTTGCCCAAGTAGCCAGTGAAGGAGTCTAACTCTCTGTGTGTTATTGTGTTCAGATCCAGGTGTACAGCTTAGAAACAGGCCAGTCTGAGGTGTTTGTGGGAAACTCAGCAGGAGACTTCTCCTGTGTCAACCTGAGAGACAGCCCCCCTCACCTGATGGTGTGTGGAAACAAAGACGGGAGGTACGGGACCCAATGTGTCATTACACCTGCTGCGTGTACACACACAATGCCACACACACACACACGCACTACTATGGTGTTAAAATCTGTCACACACACATTATTTTTGCCTGTCAGATTTTAGCACCACAGTAGTACCAGATTAGATCCAGTGGCTCCCTTGGGTACACCTGCTGGGCTCTAGTCAGAAACAAACCTATTTATCACAATACAATATTCCTCAACACACAATCACAATGGATTAAGAACATTGGAATGTGGAGGTACAAACAGAATACTTGCAGCCGGGAGGATCAGGTGTTTGGAAAATTGCAAAAAGAAAAGCAATTTTCTTCGCACCTTCGCTGGCAGAAATAAAACAGATTTTATAAGAGGGAGCTACGTGGGTCAGCGGAATGTTATCTGCAGCCTGGGGGTATTTGTGAGGGAGACAACGGGAGGCAGATGCTGGCAGCCTTCACACTGCTGTCCTGTAGTCTCGCCATTCAGACGCTAAAACACACACACATGCGCTGCATCTGCAACCTGGCTCTCCGAATGGGGGAAAGAAACAAACAAAAAAAGGCATTTTCATCTGCATTTGTCCCTGACAGCAGGGCAGGAGTTGGTAGGTAAAATAAAGAAAAAAGTATTTGGCAGAATCCTTACCAATCAAACTCCTGCTATGGGTTTCCTACCAAATTCATCAGGCTTTAAGTAGACAGCCAAATGCAGACAAAGCCCAGGCAACTCTGTCTCATTGTGCATAGCCGGTCTTTTAAAGGTGGGAGCCCCAGCTCACCTGCAACAACAGCCAACTCCCCCTTAAGTAGCCTTGTATGTAGTCAGTCCCTCCCCCTTAAGTAGTCTTGTATGTAGTCAGACCCTCCCCCTTAAGTAGTATTGTATGTAGTCATTCCCTCCCCCTTAAATAGTATTGTATGTAGTCAGTCCCTCCCCCTTAAGTAGTCTTGAATGTAGTCAGTCCCTCCCCCTTAAGTAGTGTTGTATGTAGTGAGTCCCCCTTAAGTAGTCTTGTATGTAGACAATCCCTCACCCTTAAGTAGTCTTGTATGTAGTCAGACCCTCCCCCTTAAATAGTCTTGTATGTAGTCAATCCCTCCCCCTTAAGTAGTCTTGTATGTAGTCAGAACCTCCCCCTTAAGTAGTCTTGTATGTAGTCAATCCCTCCCCCTTAAGTAGTCTTGTATGTAGTCAGACCCTCCCCCTTAAGTAGTCTTGTATGTAGTCAATCCCTCCCCCTTAAGTACTGTTGTATGTAGTGAGTCCCTCCCCCTTAAGTAGTCTTGTATGTAGTCAATCCCTCCCCCTTAAGTAGTCTTGTATGTTGTCAGACCCTCCCCCTTAAATAGTATTTTATGTAGTCAATCCCTCCCCCTTAAGTAGTCATGTATGTAGTCAGATTCTCCCCCTTAAGTAGTCTTGTATGTAGTCGGTGTAATGAATACTCAGGGAGAAAAAGGTATAGATTCACGCGCAGAGCGCGGCAGGTGTTTATTTCACCTTCGCAGAAGGCAGGAATCATGGTCACAGGCAGGCAATGGTCATACACAGGTAGGTAAACAGGCAGGAGAAACAAAACTAGGACTGAAGGCTAAAACTTGTTCTCACAAACGAGCTAGGAAAAGGCTTAGTAGAATCAAAATGAACAATACCTCACAAGGCACAAACAGAAAGAACTGAACTAAATAAGGAGCTGATGAGAAACTAACACAGGTGAAATCAATGAACAAAAATGAAAGACAGGGCTATGTTCAAGTTCTGAGCATATTCGGTCCAGGCCATATACCGACTCCAGTCGTGTGGAGAGGCAGAACATTGTTGGCCGAGGCACTTTCCTATTTCTTGGTTCAGGAGAGGCTGAGGGCGACCCCCAGTCGGTCACAGAAGGCTCGCCACACCCGGGAGACAAACTGGGGCCCGCGGTCAGAGACGATGTCCTCTGGAATCCCATACAGACGGAACACCTGTTGGAACATACACTCAGCCAATTCCATGGCGTTAGGTAAATGAGGAAGAGGAACCAGACGACACATTTTTGAAAAATGGTCTACTATGACAAGGATGGTGGTGTTACCAGAGGATTCTGGAAGGTCTGTGATGAAGTCAACAGCTATGTGGGACCAGGGTCTGTGAGGGATTGACAAAGGTTGAAGCTTACTGGAAGGGAGATGACGAGGGCTTTTGGTTTGGGCGCAGACTGGACAGGAGAGTACGTAATCCCTGACGTTGGATGCCAGTGAGGACCACCAGAATTTACGTGCTAGAAGTTCGGTGGTTCTTGTAATGCCCGGATGTCCTGACCCCAAGGACGTGTGACACCATTGCATCAGTTGGGGTCTAACAGCTGCTGGTACGTAACTCTTCCCTGCTGGGGTCTCAGAAGGAGCCGGGTCTAAGGTTAGGGCTTCTTGTATGGCACAGTGAACCTCCCACTGTACCGGTCCCATAATGCAAGAGGAAGGAAGAATGGGTGTAGGGTCTGAGTTACTGGTCGGAAGGTCAAACTGGTGGGAGAGAGCATCAGCTTTTACGTTTTTCTTTCCAGGGATGTATGTAACATGAAAATGGAAGCATGTGAAGAAGAGAGCCCAGCGGGCTTGTCTGGAGTTTAACATCTTGGCCCCTCTGATATATTCCAGATTATGATGATCTGTTAGGACGAGAAAAGGGATGTTGTGCGCCCTCCAACCAGTGGCGCCACTCCTCGAGGGCCAACTTGATGGTGAGGAGTTCTCTGTTCACCACACCGTAATTCCTCTCAGCGGGGGATAACTTCCTGGAGAAGAAGGTACAAGGATGTGATTTTGGAGGTGTTCCCACCCACTGAGAGAGTATGGCTCCTACTCCTACTTCGGAGGCATCCACCTCCAGGGTGGAAGGAACGGTCGGATCAGGTTGGCGAAGGACAGGAGCTGAGGTAAAGAGGCGTTTCAAGGTGTTGAAAGCAGTCAGGGCGGTATCAGTCCATTGAAGGGTCCGGGTATTTTGGCTGGTAAGGGCAGTGAGGGGAGCGGCAGTAGAACTGAAGTTCCGAATGAACCGGCGATAGAAGTTGGAGAACCCAATGAAACATTGGAGTTCATTAACGGTGGTGGGTTTGGGCCAGTTACTGACAGCGGTGACTTTGTTCTCATCCATGCTGACCCCTCCAGGTGTCAGTACGAAACCGAGGAAGTTTACTGAGGTTACATGGAAGGTGCTCTTTTCAGTCTTCACATAAAGGTTATGGTCAAGGAGCCATTGAAGAACCCTTTGTACATGCTGTATGTGTTCCTTCAGGGAGTGGGAGTAAATCAGGATGTCATCAATGTAGACGATGAGAAAGCGGTTGATCATATCCTGGAAAACCTCGTTCCTAAAGGATTGGAAGACGGCGGGGGCGTTAGTAAGGCCGTAGGGCATGACCGGGTATTCGTGGTGCCCTCGTGCGGTGATAAAGGCCGTCTTCCATTCGTCGCCTTCACGTATATGGACAAGGTTATAAGCACTCCGCAGGTAGAGTTTTGTATAGATGTTGGCGTGGCCCACTTGTTCAAGGGTCGCTGGGATCAGAGGAAGAGGGAAACGGTTCTTGACCGTAACATCATTCAGGGAACGGTAATCAATACATGGACGAAGACCACCGTCCTTTTTTTCCAACGAAGAAGAAGCTGGACGTAGCTGGGGAAGAAGAAGGACGAATTAAACCGTTTTCGAGTACTTCATCAATGGAGTTCTCCATTGCCTCATTTTCCAGGATAGATGGGGGGTAAACACGGCCCTTCGGTAGGGACACTCCAGGGAGTAAGTCAATAGCACAGTCCCCTGGGCGATGTGGTGGCAGAGTGGAGGCCTTGATTTTGCTGAAGACATGGCTGTACAGGGCGTATTCAGATGGTATGGTGGGTGGCACTGCAGAGGCAGAGTCCTCAATGGTGGTGGCTCTGCAAGGTAGGCTGAAACAACTGGTGAAGCAAGTAGAAGACCAGGACAGTAGTTCACCTTGTCGCCACGAGATGGCAGGGTCGTGACGACAAAGCCAGGGGTGTCCGAGGATGAGTGGCTGTTTGGGGGATGAGAGTTCCATGAGTTGAATGGTTTCAGTGTTGAAGACTCCAATCTGGAGGTTAACGCTCTGTGTCAGGTGTGTATGAAGCCCGTGCCCAATGGTTGCCCGTCCAGGGTGTTAATCCTTAAGGGAGGGTGACAGGTGTAAGATCAATGTCAAGCTCTTGTACTAGCTGGTGATCGATGAAACTACCTGCTGCTCCCGAATCTATCAAGCCCGCTATGTACTTCGTTAACCCCCTTCACGGTTATCAATACTGGGATGGAGAATTGCTTCTGGGAGATATTTAGACATTCGGACCCGCCTACCTGCATGGCAGCGGAGGGACCCTTCTCATCCCTCCGTGGGGGGCGAACAGGCAATGGCTGAGTAGATGATCTTCCCCTCCACAGTATAGGCAGAGCCCTTCTTGGATCCGACTTTGATGTTCGATACACGGGAGAGGAGCATGACCCAACTGCATGGGCTCTGGAAGACTCGGACAGGATGACAGAATCATGGAAAGAGAAGGTTTTGGGTTCCTGGGCGGCAGAGTTCTTCGGCAGTCGGCGATGAGTTGGTCGATGGAGATGGACATACGAATGTATTGATTTAAATCCTGAAGGTCACCTCTACAGGCCAGCTCCGCCTGAAGTTCCCTGTTGAGCCCTCTTCGGTAGACAGTAAGTAAAGCAGCCTCACTCCATCCACTCCCTGCAGCCATGGTGCGGAACTCGAGGGCATACTTGGCAGCTGAATTGCGTCCTTGTTGAAGGTCTATTAGGAGGTCCCCGATAGGACGAACGGAAGGAGAGTGATCGAATACCTCTTTGAAGAGGGTGTGGAAATGGGTCTCGGATCTGAGTTCTGTGCTTTTGGCAGTCCATATGGCAGTGGCCCAATCCAGGGCTTTGCCTGTGAGTAGAGACACAACAAAATCCACCCTGCTCTTGTCGGTGGCAAAGTTAGTGGGGTTGTGCTCTACGTATTTGCTGCATTGCATCAGAAATCCCTGACATTTCCCAGGTGAACCGTCATATTTTTCAGGCATGGATATGAATGAAGGAGGGCTATTGGTTACGATACCTGGCATCGGAGGAGTAGGGATAGGCTGGCGGAGAAGATGGCAGATTTCCTCCATACACTCCTCTTGCTGGGTTAGGCGCCACTGTAGCTCCGCTGAATCCATTCAGTTTTTGGTGAGGTATTCTGTAATGAATACTCAGAGAGAAAAAGGTATAGATTCACGGGCAGAGTGCGGCAGGTGTTTATTACGCCTTCGCAGAAGGTAGGAATCGTGGTCACAGGCAGGCAATGGTCATACACAGGTAGGCAAACAGGCAGAAGAAACAAAACTAGGACTGAAGGTTAAAACTGGTTCTCACAAACGAGCTATGAAAAGCCTTAGTAGAATCAAAACAAACAATACCTCACAAGGCACAAACAGAAAGAACTGAACTAAATAAGGAGCTGATGAGACCAGGAGAGTAACTAACACAGGTGAAATCAATAAACAAAAATGAAAGACAGGGCTACGTTCAAGAACACAAAGAAACAGGGCTACGTTCAAGAACACAAAGAAACAGGGCTACGTTCAAGAACACAAGGTGAACTAAGAAAATAAATACAGAACCTTACAGTCCCTCTAATGTAGTAGTCTTGTATGTAGTCAGTCTCTCTGATGTAGTAGTCTTGTATGTAGTCAGTCTCTCTGATGTAGTAGTCTTGTATGTAGTCAGTCTCTCTGATGTAGTAGTCTTGTATGTAGTCAGTCTCTCTGATGTAGTAGTCTTGTATGTAGTCAGTCTCTCTGATGTAGTAGTCTTGTATGTAGTCAGTCTCTCTGATGTAGTAGTCTTGTATGTAGTCAGTCTCTGATGTAGTAGTCTTGTATGTAGTCAGTCTCTGATGTAGTAGTCTTGTATGTAGTCAGTCTCTGATGTAGTAGTCTTGTATGTAGTCAGTCTCTGATGTAGTAGTCTAGTATGTATTCAGTCAACTTGGTTGTGACAGTTTGGCCCCTGTCTGATGTGCTGTGGGGGACTAGGGGCAGGAGTCTGCTCTGGCTGTCCGTCAGGGTGGCCAAAGGCCAGGGCCTAATGCACATCTTCTTCCTCTCCATCTCCCTTCTCCTCCTCTCTAAATTGGTTGCTCTCTCACTCTTTTTCTGGAGTTTCCAGGGAGCAAACGAGGGTCCTGATTAGACCGGGGCTGTCTGGAATACTGCCCAGGCATCGTCTGAACAAACAGGAAGGATTGTGGGGGGGCGGGAGAGAGATGGGGACAGAGAGAGAGAGAGCCATGGTCGTGCCCAGTGGTCCTGTGCCAGTAGGAAATATCAAACCACAACCCTAAAACAAAGAAAAATATCCTGTGCTTTGTCTCCTCTAGTAGGCTTTCTGTTTCATGGCAGTCTGTTAAAATGTTCAATAGTCTAGTTTTCAACTTACCTTTAATGACCTCAACTGATGTTAAGATAACATGTTACAGTATTTGAGTGTCCACGGTACGATGATGTAATCCCAATCTGGTTTGTACAGCTCCACTCTCACATTGCTGTGTCTTCTAGTAGAAAACAAGGATCATGATGATTGATGTGTAGTAGCGTGTTCACTGGCAGCTCAGGGAAGACAGGGGCACAGTCCAAACAGACTGCCGGACAGTAACTTTTAATCCCCTTTGCTAAATCGCCCATGAAACAACACCACTCAGCAGCCACGACCACGGTTGCATCTCAAATGGCACCCTATTCCCTACATAGTGCACTACTTTTCACCAGGGCCCATAGTGCTCTGAACAAAAGTAGTGTACTAGGTAGGGAATAGGGTGCCTGTTGGGACAAAGCCCATGTCTCGCCATATGTCTTAGTTACAACACTAATGCCCATTTAGCTATGCAACCCTGATTCATTTAATTTCTTGAAGCGGAAATTTAATCTGTTCACCCCCAAATAAATTAGATTTGGTGTATGAACTTTTGGAAAGCTTTTAGCATGGACTCATCCTCTGGCTGCTGCTGGGGACCCAATAAACTAAAGCAGTGATGAACAGATGGAGCTGAGGTCCATGGGGCATGTGTGGCTCGTCAAACCAGACCCAAGAATCCTCCTCTTAGTTGTATTAATGTTACAGCACTGCCATAATGTGTCCCAAATGGCACCCTATTCCCTATATAGTGCACTACTTTTAACCAGGCCCCATATGGCTCTGGTCAAAAGAAGTGCACTATATAGGGAATAGGGTGCCATTTGGGACCGATATCATGTTTAATCAGTTCAAAACACCTACATTTTTGTAGCTTTGAGTGAATTAGTGTTATTGGTGCCTAAAGTAATTAAATGTTTGTTTATAAGAGGGCTAAAGCAGATTAAAACCCCTCAATGCCACCTGCTGTTACTGTTTCTACCTGTCTTTGTTGATGTGATCTTCTCTGATCATCTCTTACTGTTCTCTGTTGTTTCTCTCTGTAATGTATTGTTCTGAGGCACAACAGTTGCTCTGGTAACCTAATATGTAGCCTGAGTGCCAGTCTGTTTGTGCTGTAACGCCAACTCCTTATCACTCATCACCATGGCTTGACATTGACAGCAATAGAAGTGGGAAGACCACACCCCGATCTGGGTCCAGGCTAGAAAAAGATGCATCCTTTCATATCTTTAGTAGTTCACCGAATCAAGTATCTTTGTCTGATCTACTTCCTGTATCATCACTTCCTGTGATGAAATGACAACTTCCTCTCGCTGTGTTCCGTTTCAGGGTGAGGGTGTTTGACCTGCGCACCGGCTCCTCTGTGACATCACTGTACGCCCACCACATGGGCGTGACCTCCGTGCAGGCAGACGATTGGAAGATTGTGAGCGGCAGAGGCGAGGGATTGGTCTGCGTCTGGGAGATGAGGATGGGAGCCAAACTGTGGTATTTGCAACAGGTGGGACAAGAGAGTTCTTTCTCTTGGTTGTTTAGTGTGGATCTGTTGATCTGTTGATACATCTATTTATTAGTGCCACAAAAGGCAGGTAGAGTACTGACATATGCTATTCTGGACTTATTCATATACTCATTTACAGTTGAAATCGGAAGTTTACATATACCGTAGCCAAATACATTTAAACTCAGTTTTTCACAATTCCTGACATTTAATCCTAGTAAAAATTCGCTGTCTTAGGTCAGTTAGGATCACCACTTTATTTTATGAATGTGAAATGTCAAAATAATAGTAGAGAGAATGATTTATTTCAGGTTTTATTTCTTTCATCACATTCCCAGTGGGTCAGAAGTTTACATACACTCAATTAGTATTTTGTAGCATTGCCTTTAAATTGTTTAACTTGAGTCAAACGTTTTGGGTAGCCTTCCACAAGGTGAATTTTGGCCCATTCCTCCTGACAGAGCTGGTGTAACTGAGTCAGGTTTGTAGGCCTCCTTGCTCGCACACGCTTTTTCAGTTCTGCCCACAAATATTCTATAGGATTGAGGTCAGGGCTTTGTGATGGCCACTCCAATACCTTGACTTTGTTGTCCTTAAGCCATTTTGCCACAACTTTGGAAGTATGCTTGGGGTCATTGTCCATTTGGAAGACCCATTTGCGACCAAGCTTTAACTTCCTGACTGATGTCTTGAGATGTTGCTTCAATATATCCACATAATTTTCCTTCCTCATGATGCCATCTATTTTGTGAAGTGCACCAGTTCCTCCTGCAGCAAAGCACCCCCACAGCATGATGCTGCCACCCCCATGCTTCATATTTGGGATGGTGTTCTTCGGCTTGCAACACCCCCTTTTTCCTCCAAACATAACAATGGTCATTATGGCCAAACAGTTTTATTTTTGTTTCTTCAGACCAGAGGACATTTCTCCAAAAAGTACGATCTTTGTCCCCATGTGCAGTTGCAAACCGTAGTCTGGCTTTTTTATGGCGGTTTTGGAGCAGTGGCTTCTTCCTTGCTGAGCGGCCTTTCAGGTTATGTCGATATAGGACTTGTTTTACTGTGGATATAGATAATTTTGTACCTGTTTCCTCCAGCATCTTCACAAGGTCCTTTGCTGCTGTTCTGGGATTGATTTGCACGTTTCGCACCAAAGTACGTTAATCTCCAGGAGACAGAACGCGTCTCCTTCCTGAGCGGTATGACGGCTGCATGGTCCCATGGTGTTTATACTTGCATACTATTGTTTGCACAGATGAACGTGGTACCTTCAGGCATTTGGAAATTGCTCTCAAGAATGAACCAGACTTGTGGAGGTCTACAATTTTCTTTTTGAGGTCTTGGCTGATTTCTTTTGATTTTCCCATGATGTCAAGCAAAGAGGCACTGAGTTTGAAGGTAGGCCTTGAAATACATCCACAGGTTAGTGTTAGGGTTATCCTCCGATTGACTCAAATGATGTAAATTAGCCTATCAGAAGCTTCTAAAGCCATGACATCATTTTCTGGAATTTTCTAAGCTGTTTAAAGGCACAGTAAACTTCTGACCCACTGTTAAATAAGTTAAATAATCTGTTTGTTAACAATTGTTGGAAAAATTACTTGTGTCATGCACAAAGTAGATGTCCTAACCGACTTGCCAAAACTATAGTTTGTTAACAAGAAATTTGTAGAGTGGTTGAAAAACAAGTTTTAATGACTCCAACCTAAGTGTATGTAAACTTCCGACTTCAACTGTATGTGTCCTGTGGTTCCTGTCACTTGTATGCATTGCTAAAATATTCAGCATTATTCAACATTGACTTATCAGGCTGACATTGGCAGCAAACCAACAGGTGCATCAGTATTGATTGATCAATTCTCAGCTCCTTAGTGAATGGGTTTGGGTTTGTGTGTGTTGTTTGTGTTTGATGGTTAATCGTAAAAAATGGCGTTCGTTGTTTCTCCTTCCTGTCTGTTTGCAGGCACCCAGTCAGACATGTCCGGTTCAACACTAGCTCCCTGGTGACCGCCAACATCCCAGACGAGAAGTCTTCACGATGGGGCCTGCATCACAGACCACGACCTCACAGCCCACCACAGGTGACTGATAGCACACAGCCCCTCCCTCACCCCTCTAACACTGACTCCGCCCACCACAGGTGACTGATAGCACACAGCGCCCCTCCCTCACCCCTCTAACACTGACTCCGCCCACCACAGGTGACTGATAGCACACAGCCCCTCCCTCACCCCTCTAACACTGACTCCGCCCACCACAGGTGACTGATAGCACACAGCCCCTCCCTCACCCCTCGAACACTGACTCCGGCCAAGACTGTAAACCCTGAAGGCTGTTTGATGCTAATGCTAGTCACTCTGCTTCTAGGCTCTTCCTCAGGCTGTCCTATCCTAACACAGACCCACAAGAAAATACTGCTCATACTTATAAGCTTTGGGCTTAGCACACCTCTTCTTTATTCTACAGAGGACGTTATACAGAGAGTAGGGGCTCATTCTCTCCGTCCACATTAGACACAGGGGGAGTGATCTGCCTCTATGACTCCTTCCCAGGACCACGTTCTGCCCATCTGCAGGTCTCACTACGTAGTGTCATCTGGTTCCCTATGACATCCTGTCTGGCTCTCACCCTTCCTACTGACCCACTTACCCAGTCTACAACCAGGAATTTATAGAATGGTTGTGGGCCTATGGACAATCTACAGTATGTGATGTGTGTGTGACTGCATGGTTCTAATAGCCTGGTTAAAGCAGACTGAACGCTGTGCTCACCATTGTTTTCATTAGTGTTCAGTCTGGTTTAACCAGGCTATGGGGTCTGCACAAATCAAACCAGCTTTTATAAATCTGTTTGATTTTCCAAACTGAATTTAATTTTGAATTTTGTTTGTAAAGGTAGCTGTCTGTATTTAATTTTTTAAAGAATCTCATGTTTCCTCATAAGGTGAATGCTGTAAGTCTCCCTTCGAAGGCCATAGCAGAGGACAGTGTCCAGTGTTTCAATTGGAAATGCACAGATATAATAAAGCTTGGTGAAGTAGATGAGTCCCAAGTGTAATCTCTAGCCCTGTAGGAATGCACTGTGCCCCATGTTTCAGGCTCTGAATGTGAGCCAGAATAAAAGTGAGGCATTAACCCTAGATGCCAACTCTGATCCTCAGAAGTGATCCACATAGCAGGTTGTGTGAACCTCTAGGCATTCAAAATGTCAGTACTGTAAACATAACATTGACATGAGAGAGAGAGGAGGGGGGTATGAAGGGAGGAGGGGGGTATGAAGGGAGGAGGGGGGTATGAAGGGAGGAGGGGGTATGAAGGGAGGAGGGGGTATGAAGGGAGGAGGGGGGTATGAAGGGAGGAGGGGGTATGAAGGGAGGAGGGGGGTATGAAGGGAGGAGGGGGGTATGAAGGGAGGATGGGGGTATGAAGGGAGGATGGGGGTATGAAGGGAGGAGGGGGTATGAAGGGGGGTATGAAGGGGGTATGAAGGGAGAAGGGGGGTATGAAGGGAGGATGGGGGTATGAAGGGAGGAGGGGGTATGAAGGGGGGTATGAAGGGAGAAGGGGGGTATGAAGGGAGGAGGGGGTTATGAAGGGAGGAGGGGTTATGAAGGGAGGAGGGGGTATGAAGGGATGAGGGGGGTATGAAGGGAGGAGGGGTTATGAAGGGAGGAGGGGGGTATGAAGGGAGGAGGGGGGTATGAAGGGAGGAGGGGGGGTATGAAGGGAGGAGGGGGGGTATGAAGGGAGGAGGGGGGGTATGAAGGGAGGAGGGGGGGTATGAAGGGAGGAGGGGTTATGAAGGGAGAAGGGGGGTATGAAGGGAGGAGATGGGGTATGAAGGGAGGAGGGGGGTATGAAGGGAGGAGGGGGTAGGAAGGGAGAAGTGGGGTATGAAGGGAGAAGGGGGGTATGAAGGGAGAAGGGGGTATGAAGGGATGAGGGGGGTATATGTAGGCAATATTGTGCATTTACATGTCATGTATCACAATGTATTATTCGGATAATCATTTCCCATGAATCATTGAAAGTATGAAAACATTAGTGCATATGAATGGTATTTAAACATTAGTGCATATGGAAAGTATTTGGCTTCATTACAGAGGATGACCAGAGAGATTCATTCTACAAAAACAGCAGTGCCATAACGATGTCTCTTAAAGGAGACCGAGACTCATTTTGATTTTCCACATCTCAAGGTTGCAGTGTCCATGTTTAAAAAGCGAACGTGCATCCTCGTCTCAATATCAAAGGTTTTTAGAATCTGAGGGGAGAAAAGGAATATAAGACTGATATGGCAGTATAAAGTATAAAGTATACAGTATATAAAGTATATAAAGTATATAGTATAAAGTATACAGTATACAGTATATAAAGTATACCGTATATAAAGTATACCGTATATAAAGTATACAGTATAAAGTATACAGTATATAAAGTATACAGTATTTAAAGTATACCATCTATAAAGTATACAGTATAAAGTATAGCAGAATTTAAAGACACCAAATGTCACTGTTTTAATAGCTTGCGTTTGCATAACTCACAGTGAAATGGCATTTCCTTTTTTTTTTGTAACATTAGCCAATTTGAGTATCTTGTGAAATACACAGTAACACCATACCTGTAGAAAATGTTCAAAAGTGATTCCTTCATAGAATTCATCAGGTTCCTGAAAAACAAAGTAACCCAATTTAAGCAATAAGGCATACTTGTGTGCTGTCACGAATAACACATGGCTAAGGGCTGTTCTTAGGCACGACACCAAGCAGTACACAGTAGAACAGTACTTTGCACTTCAAAATAAGGTGTGGTTCACTAATGAATCATGCTATCAACATATCTTACTCATATACCTACTTCATTACCTATTTGATCTGTAGTACAATAAAGGGGTGTTAGTGATAAACATCATTACCATTTTGCCCCTTGTAGTGCCTGCCACTTCCAGCATGGCAGCGTCTGCGATGGCCTTGGCGGTCTCCTGCCCGATCATGCCAGCCTTAGATAGGAGCTCCTCCACCACCTAGACAGAAAACAGCACAACGGTCAATAAAACATTTTAGTGATTTATTTGGTTTTCTTGAATTTCTGATGTACACACAATTCAGCTTTAAAGCTGCCATTGGAATAAACTCAATTTATACTAAAAACATCAATGATAAACCGCCCTTCACAAAGCGCCTCAGGATAGGAATGCTGACAGGATCAGTTTAGCCTTTTAGATCCTAATGTAAAAGATTACTACATGGACAGGGGGAACCTGATGCTAGATCAACACTACTTCTATGAGATGCTCTGGGGGAATTCCGACCCGAGTTAAGAGCGTAAATGGAAATTCCCTTTGATGCTCTTTTCTCTCCAGGAGTATTCTGTCCTTGAACTTAAGCATGAGAATAGCATGCTACTCACCCTGCTATTTCTTTCAGGTGGATGTCAAAGAAATGAAGGTTTGGCTGAGGTGTCTACAGATACACCCTATTCTGACCTTGACTTCATTCCCTCAGAATTCCACCACCTTTTACGTGCGATGAAACTGTGAATAAGGTCGAGTAACCTGTCGGTTCCAAGTGGAACAACATCTACTTTCTTTTTTCTGATAGAAATAACACCATTCTCCACGCACTGTAATTTACAGATTGATAAGAGCTATTGATAAGAGCTAGGTAAATGAGTAAGCCGTAACGACTGGACCGTTGTCATGACAGTTCCATGATTAGTGAGGATTATTAGGATAGATCTATAGGACTACTGTTCAACCCCTATTGTACATTGTTTTCACCTTCCAATATTTCATGGATTGAACAATTGAATATGGCAACTTTCAGGATGAATCAAACCACTGTGTTTTTTATTTTATTCATAAATACTTTCCTAACCCTAAATAATATACAAGATCAGAGTATTTTTTAAAATCTACCAATTGGTGCTGAAAAGGAGACAAATATGTTTGTATTTACATATCTTTCTTTAATTGATCTCTTATATTCTGAACCATTCTCGCCATATATTCTAGTGAGTCTGTCGAGAAAATTCAAATTAAAAGGTAGGCCTACACCAAATTTAAAGGGATGACTTTAGATAAATGTAATGAAAAACCTATTGAATGAAAACTCCACAAGAACATCTGTTGGCCAGCAAGTGGGAGGGTTTTCAGCGCGCCAAGGGAACCACGCCTGCAAAGCCCGCTACGCACCTGCATAAGGTGAATACCAACTACTGAGAAGTGTCTAGGAAAGGCGAGGCGTACATTTCCTAAGTCTGAATCGGGCCCTTTGTGAATACAGGCCCTGGGCCTGGAGGACTATGGTGAGGAGAGAGTAGTAAAGGGAGGTCTTACCCGTCTGTACTCCTCCAGGGTGATGGTGCCGTCGCTGTCTGTGTCATGCATGTTGAACAGAACTGAACAGACACAGTAAAGAGGAATAAGCTAAATAGTTTTTTACCAAATATTTTATCCCCAAAGATAGTGTAACTTAAGGGTCTCTACTATCGTTGTTCAGGGGAAGGATATGACTAAAGCAAGGAGGAAGTAATGAATGATTAGAAAAATGTTTGGCTCTCGGAAATGCAGCTATGATTATGAGGAGCAAGACAGACTGACTGGTTCACTTTAGGCCCTATTTAGATTCTAGACAAGAGTATGATTACTGAACTGAAACTTTGTTAGGATTCTATCTAGGCTTGAAGAATAGCCCTTAGAATAGCAACGCAGAATCTGGTATTAGCCAAGGCATTAGCCCAGGGTACTAACACAAGTCTTAGACAAGGTTACTTTACTCATGACCAAACCAAACTCACATTGTAGTTTCTCCCTCCTCAGGTTCTCCCTCTCCTCCTCTGTTATGCCCATGGCTGCTGGGCGGAAGTGAGACATCACCATAAGGAACTCCTCAAAGCCAATCTCCTGGACTGTTCCTGCCTCATTCTGATGGAGGTTTCTGTATCAGGTACACAGAGAGGCATTTACCAGGTTAAACCAGGCCTACCAGTGAGGGCAGGGTTCAGTTTGGTTTAACCAAACCACTAGAGAGGCATAGAGTTACAGTTACATGGCAATTCACTGAGACTGCCATGCGCTGAACACGCTTCAAGACTAAAGCCTTGACAGCATCACTGATTACTTCATGAACAAAACTGTTGTCTATGTGTAATAACTTGGTTATAACAGTTAATGGCAGTAAAGATGCATTGCATGAGTGATTTCAATATTTTCAATATTGCACTTTGACTCACCTTTTATCAAAGAAGGCATTAATAATTTGAGCCCGGATTGGATTGTTATCTAGAGCAGGGATGCTGGCCAAATCCTCTCGACTGCAGAAGAAACATGACATGACAGTACGTTAGTAACAAGTCAATAACAAAACATGACAATACGTTAGTAACAAGTCAACAACAAAACATGACAATACATTAGTAACAAGTCAACAACAAAACATGACAATACATTAGTAACAAGTCAACAACAAAACATGACAATACATTAGTAACAAGTCAACAACAAAACAGAAAACATGACATAATAGTTATTTACCTATATTAATCAAAGTTAAAGGGCGTCTTTTTTCTAAAGGTCAAGGTTATTGTTCTGTCAACACATATTATATGAATGCAGTACAGTAATAAATATCAAAATAAATACTTGTATACTCCCTGTTTCTTTTTAAAGGGAAGGCATGTGCAATCTATCACTGTGTCACTATGCAAGGCAACCTGCCAATGATGAGTGATTGTGTGTGTGTGTGTCTATATGTGTGTGGCCATAACATAAATACCCACAATACAACACATTCAAAAGGACTTAGCAGGCACTATTTTAGGCCTAGATTCAATCAGATCATGCGTTAACTGGCGATAGCCGACACCCGCGTAGCTGATGTTTTGAAGGTGTCGGAGGTGGAACTACTGAGCAGCTGCTCTTGTTCATTGTCACGAAGCCACACCCATCCCACTAATGTTAGAAGTTCAGAGCGAGAAAGTGTAGACTATATAGAAATAATGACGCTCAAATTTAAAATCATTAAAGAAAATGATGAGGATTTCTATCAGCCTAATCGAGGTGTAGATTCGAACTTGTAAACAAGGCTGATTTTTCTTAATGCGACTCCGTGCAGGCAGGTGTACATATGTATATAGGTGGGAGCACATGCATTGTCAAGGTCTCCATTCTTACTGTTAAACTTAAGTTTACCACTTACCAAATATACATTTCTTTAGCATGTCATGTATGAGGGTGTTGGTGACTGTATGAGGGTGTTGGTGACTGTATGAGGGTGTTGGTGGACTGTATGAGGGTGTTGGTGACTGTATGAGGGTGTTGGTGGACTGTATGAGGGTGTTGGTGGACTGTATAAGGGTGTTGGTGGACTGTATGATGGCGTTGGTGGACTGTATGATGGCGTTGGTAGACTGTATAAGGGTGTTGGTGGACTGTATTAGGGTGTTGGTGGACTGTATGAGGGTGTTGGTGGACTGTATAAGGGTGTTGGTGGACTGTATGAGGGTGTTGGTGGACTGTATAAGGGTGTTGGTGGACTGTATTAGGGTGTTGGTGGACTGTATGAGGGTGTTGGTGGACTGTATGATGGCATTGGTGGACTGTATGAGGGTGTTGGTGGACTGTATGAGGGTGTTGGTGGACTGTATGAGGGTGTTGGTGGACTGTATGATGGCGTTGGTGGACTGTATGATGGCGTTGGTGGACTGTATGAGGGCGTTGGTGGACTGTATGATGGCGTTGGTGGACTGTATGAGGGCGTTGGTGACAATACCTTAGTGTCTCCTCATTGTTACTCAGCTGTCTGAATCTCTTGTTGAGGTTGCCAATCTGCTCCAGGGAAACTGAAATAAAACAATCACAGTGGTTTAGAGGAGCAGATTAGCATTTGCAATTTAACAGTAGTGAGCAATTTAAGACTTAAGACTTCAAGTCCTAATAACTTGAGAGTATTCTATTTCCAGATACACCACCCTCCTAGACTGGTTGGAAATCTTTGCACATAATTTATTTTTCATTCTTTCCCTCTGGATTCTATCGGTTGTGAAATGCAAAACATGTCAATGAACTGTAGCAAACAGGTACAAAACAGATAAACCTGTTCAGAACTGTGACAACAATGGGCTTACGACACAATCAGCCTGATGATAAAAAAACACAATCAGCCTGACGGAAAAACAAACACACTGGTGTGATTATATTTGCATTCAAAGGGAACTTTTTGAATTATTGACTTCTGTGTGGGGAATTGTTTTCACATGAGCATTTGAATGTTTTGGTTGCTAGATCCAGTTATAGAACCACAGTTTGTGTTTATTTTAAAGGAGGAACTTGCTTTGCCCTCAGTGCCTGTTAAGAGCACATACCCACATGGGTATTTACAGGAACAACAACTACTCTAGGTGAATGTGCTTCAGTAACCACAGAACAATAGCCTACCACAAACTAGACTTTGCACAGGCAGGTGTACAGATTTATGTAGGTGGCGGTGCATGCATTGTCAAGGTCTCCATTCCCACTTTACACACATGGTAATAAACTTAAGTTGAAATACCTCCGTACCACTTACCAAATAGAAGTTTCTTTAGCATCGCAGGTTGAGTAAACTGACACTCCATAACCAACAAGCTTTACTTATTAAACTCTCTACACACTAGCTGTTTTGTCTTATTGAACAGTTTTGTTTTATTGTCTCTTCTGACAATCACAGTCATCCCGTTTATGAAAGCAGCCAGCTGATAAGATGAACAGATCAATGTTCCAAACACCTTGCAACTGCTTCAAACCTGTGTGTCATGCAGCATTAGAGTAATTAAGTGTAAATCATCCACTTTTTATACTTTGAAGGGAAGGAAAACTTATCACTTCCAAAAATAGTGTGATATTTGTTTGACTGTCAATTAATTTTTTAATACATAATTGACAGTGTAATATTGAAATCACAAATGATAATTGTCTTATTTTCACTATAAATTTAAAACATCAGACTATAGAGTAAGCTGTAGACAACATATTTGTATTTGTATTTATTATGGATCCTGGGGTCCAGCAAAAGTAAGGCAGTTATACATTTTAAAACATTAGAATACATTCATAACAGATTTCACAATGGTTCCATGCAAGATATTATGGAACCATATTGGCAAGTGGCATGCCATTCTATACAACTGGCTCATTAAACAGTTTTCCTTCTGTCCTTACCTACCACCTTCTAATCAGATTTCCAATGGAATGACAGAAGGACAATCCAAGTATTGTCTATTCATGTGAAAACAGTTGGAATACAGCATCTTATGTTGTGCTCTCCAGAAGACTGACTAGAAGACTGACCACAAAGTAATGTGATTATGCAATTCATAATTCCAGTTTAAAATATGAAATGATGAGGCACTTCTAGATATGCTACACTATATATACAAAAGCATGTGGATACCCCTTCAAATTAGTGGATTTGGCTACTTCAGCCACACCCTTTGCTGACAGGTGTATGAAATTGAGCACACAGGCATGCAATCTCCATAGACAAACATTGGCAGTAGAATGGCCTTACTGAAGAGGTCAGTGACTTTCAACGTGGCACCGTCATAGGATGCCACCTTTCCAACAAGTCAGTTCGTAACATTTGTGCCCTGCTAGAGCTGCCCCGGTCAACTGTAAGTGCTGTTATTGTGAAGTGGAAACGTCTAGGAGCAACAACGGCTCAGCCGCGAAGTGGTAGGCCACACAAGCTCACAGAACGGGATCGCCAGGTGCTGAAGTGCGTAGCGTGTACAAATTGTCTGTCCTCGGTTGCAACGCTCACTACCGAGTTCCAAACTGCCTCTGGAACCAACTTCAGCACAATAACTGATTGTCGGGAGCTTCATGAAATGAGTTTCCATGGCCAAGCAGCCGCACACAAGCTTAAGATCACCATGCGCAATGCCAAGTGTCGGCTGGAGTGGTGTAAAGCTCTCCACCATTGGACTCTGGAACAGTGGAAACGCGTTCTCTGGAGTGATGAATCACACTTCACCTTCTGGCAATGGTTTGGCGGATGCCAGGAAAACGCTACCTGCCCCAATGCATAGTGCCAACTGTAAAGTTTGGTGCAGGAGGAATAATGATCTGGGGCTGTTTTTCATGGTTTGGGCTAGGCCCCTTAGTTCCAGTGAAGGAAAATCTTAATGCTACAGCATACAATTACATTCTAGACGATTCTGTGCTTCCAACTTTGTGGCAATAGTTTGGGGAAGGCCCTTTCCTGTTTCAGCATGACAATGCCCCTGTGCACAAAGCGAGGTCCATACAGAAATTGTTTTTCAAGATCGATGTAGAAGACCTTGACTGGACTGCACAGAGCCCTGACCTCAACCCAATCGAACACCTTTGGGATGAATTGGAACGCTGACTGCGAACCAGGCCTAATTGCCCAACATCAGTGCCCGACCTCACTAATGCTCTTGTAGCTGAATGGAAGCAAGTATCCGCAGCAATGTTCCAAAATCTAGTGGCTGTTATAGCAGCAAAGGGGGACCAACTCCATATTAATGCCCATGATTTTGGAATGAGATGTTCGACGAGCAGGTGTCCACATACTTTTGGTTGTGTAGTGTATTTGTCCATTCATCGAAGTATAGGCTATTTATTAATTAATTATTAAGAGTTATTTTGCATTTGATTATAATCACATAGAAACTGAAATAAAACCGTCGTTTGAGTATAATATAGCCCAGGCTACTTACATCCAGTTCGGTCAGCCAGCTCTTGGAACTCATGTTCAGTGGCCGCAGACTGCGAGGCTCCCATTGCGGTTATTCTCAAAAGAGCGACAAGGGCGCATTGAAGTTATTTCAGGAGCGCACGATCTTAACCGCAGGTGAAACTACTTCAGTTGTGCAGACCTTTTGCGCGCGTACTGTAGTGTCCTCGCTAGTAGTAACTCGTTCCTCTGCTTTCATAAGGAAGTTAGTAACATGCACTCTTTATTATGGTCTATTTGGAGAGACGCTGTGCTGATTTCCCCAAGGTCCTAAAACAGCGTACCATTGTGGACGAATCGATTTTTTACAGAAGTCAATTCAGAATGAATCGACTGTGTCAAATGAATTACTGATAAAAACGTGGTGCATCCTAGTCATTAATAGCTTTGTGTGTAGTGAAAATGCATTGTCATTGATTATAATGTTACAGTATGTTTGGAATTTGCCCTTATCTTTAAAAAATATATACCTACTATAATTTCAAGTCTGAGTACATTCCGGAAGAAATAATATAACAAAAACTGCTGTAGTCCTATTGTGGTGGAGAAATCAGAATTAGCTAAGTAACATAGATAATTAACATGTCTTATCTGCAGAATATGCTTATATGATTGAACTGTTGAACTCTTGTTATTAGAATGTCTCCTTTCGGACCCTGGTGTGGGCAGCTGCACTTTCTCCCTTAAATGGGCTTCAGTCACCTGGGGCCCAGAGAGGGGAGAGGTCAGGCTTGTCTATCACATGTCCTTGTTGCTATGCAGAATATCAGAAAGAGAATAGGCCAAAGGAGGTCAGAAGGAAACATTGTTTCCATATGTGAATATGTGTCTTTACCTATTGCAAACCATGTGAAGGGATGGCATGAGGAATGGGAACCAATCACTTTGCTCCACAATGTCTGTGTGTCAGTCGCCCCCTCCTTTGGCCTTGGAAGATTGTCCTCTTCCCTGGTTCCCTTTTTGCAAGGTGGAAACTAACAACAAATGTCCTCCCCCCCCCCCCCCCAAAAAAAAAAAAATAATAATAATTTTTGTAAAGTGCTTATCCCACTGGCTATAGGGTGAATGCACCAATTTGTAAGTCGCTCTGGATAAGAGCGTCTGCTAAATGACGTAAATGTAATGTAAATGTTCTAAATTCATAGTACTGAACAAAACAAGTTGTTTGTATTTGGGGCTAAGGTCTGGCACAGGATGTGTGGGGTTAGTGTCTGGAACCATTGTATGTTATCTCTGAGGTTGCACCTATCCTGACCTATCGTGAGATAGTATATAACCCAGAGGCTCACTCCACTGTGTGCATGTTGTGACGGCTCCCTTATTAATAAGCACAGTGAAGATTTTTGCAAGTATAACCTAATTGGTGGTTGGTTCTGGCTCTCCTCATTTGTTAGTGTTGTGGCTATTCTAATTGATGTAATACCACAGTAAAGAAAGACCAAAAGACACATTGAAACATTTTTATTTTATTCATTTTCCTCAAGTCTCACAACCCATTCCTGTTTCAAGTCATTGTATTCCTGCAATGTTTTACTTGTAAATATACAGAAAAAAATATAACACGTTCTAGAAATGTGAAAGCCATCCTTTCATAAGTGCATGAATCATTATTATAATGTAATGACAGAGGGAGGAGATACTGTAACATTCATTTTCATATTGTTTCATACTGTAAAGTTCATTTTCATATTGTTTCATACTGTAAAGTTCATTTTCATATTGTTTCATACTGTAAAGTTCATTTTCATATTGTTTCATACTGTAAAGTTCATTTTCATATTGTTTCATGTGGAAGTGGAGAGGGATAGAGGGCCTAGGGAGTCAAGTCTGGGAAGACCTCTTCTGGACTGATGGTGGAGAAAGTAGATTGAGGTGGAGAGAGAGCGAGAGAGAGAGTAAGGGTGTCGAGCTCAGGAAGTCTTCATGAAGTTAGAGAGAGAAAAGGGGCTTTGGCTTGGACTGGTGTTGGTTGGCAGGTGGTGGTACAGCACATGATCCAGGTACTGAAGCATTCCTGGGCCAGTATTCAAAATAAAGCTTCTCAGAGTAGGAGTGCTGATCTAGGATGAGTTTTGCCCTTAAGATCATAGTGAATAAGATAATATGGACAGGGGGAGGACCTGATCGTAGATCAGCACTTCCTACTCAGACTGTGAATACGGACGGCCCTGATGGTTTTGGGGACGGGATGTTGTGTCAAGTAATGGAACTGGAGGGGGAAGAGAGGAGGGCCCTGTCCAGAAACAACCCCTAGACCCTAGTAGTAGCTCCACCCTGCCCTATGATAGGCTAGTAGTAGCTCCACCCTGCCACACGATAGGCTAGTAGCACCCTTAGCGGCATTTGCAGAAAGTTTTCAGGGAAACAGTATTTTCAACCTAACTTCCATTTCCCCTGAAAAACGGAAGTGGGGACTCCGCTCAGGCATCTTTCTACGCCTGCTACGTTAGGTTAGGCTACTAGTAGCTACAATCTGCCCTGTGATAGGCTAGTGGTAGCTCTACCCTGCCCTGTGATAGGCTAGTGGTAGCTCTACCCTGCCCTGTGATAGGCTAGTTGTAATTCTGCCATATTGTTTATACACATCCAATCCTTTCAGATCTACCTGTGCCTGCCTAGGTGGTAGGAACTAGGGGTTGTTTTGGATGGGGCCGAGGAGTAGTGGAGGCTTAGCTATATGGACATGGTGTCCTGGTTCTCCTGGCTGTCCTGGCTCTTCTGGTCCTGGGAGGGGCCGTTGGGGCTCTCCTGTTGCCCTGAGGCATGCCCTGAGCTGGGCATCAGTCTGTGGTAGAGGTCCCGTACGGTGCCCAGGGTCTCTGACATGTCCTCTGGGTAGCGTGTCTGCAGCTCCTCGTTGGCAACATAGTGGCTGTCATGGAACTCTGAGAAGTAGCGTCCCACCTCCGGGTGAGCGATCTCCAGAGGGGCGGAATGAGGCTCCAGATTTTCTGGGAGATGAGAAAAAGAGGCGTAAAGATAATTTTTTTTAAAAAACAGCTGCATATTCTGTGTACATTTGAAAGTTTATAGGCCTACACCTCAGCAGACAGGGATACTACTCATCCAGCATGTATAACTCTTCAATAAGCATTTGTCATGTTTCTTCTCAGAGCGCCTCCTTAACAAACTACCACTGCCCTGACATATTGAGAATGTCTTTCAGTGACATGTACAGCATGTTAGTCTGTCTGGTATAGATGTACCCTGGGCAGCGTATCGGCAGGTGCCGTCCTCCACTAAGACGTTGTAGAAGGGCTGGTTAGCCCCGCTGGACAGCTGGTGGACCCTCATGGTGGTGATCCACTCCTGGCTCATGGTGCACTTGGGGTCCCAGCCATAGATCGCACAGTTATAGCCAGACCTGGTGTCAGAGATGGAGATGAGGTACAGTGTCACACATGGGGAAAGGGCACACTACAGGTTTACAAATCATAATGATTATAATACAAATTATTATTTCATAAATAGTTATTCTGCCATTCATCAGAATACAGTAGAGTTTTACATTGACAGTGTTATTCAGCAGTAGAGGATTACAACTTTACCTAGAAAGAGGGTGGTGGAGGACAAACAACTGATTCAGGGATGGATGGATGGATAAACCGATGGAAAGATCAAGGGATTGATAGACAGGAAGGATTAATAGACGGAATAGATAGACAGACAGGCAGGCAGGCAGGCAGGCAGGCAGGCAGACTGCTCAGACAGGCAGGCAGACAGACAGACAGACTGCTCGGAAAGGCAGGCAGGCAGACAGACAGACAGACTGCTCGGACAGGCAGACAGACAGACTGCTCAGACAGGCAGGCAGACAGACAGATTGCTCGGACAGGCAGGCAGGCAGACGGACTGCTCGGACAGGCAGGCAGGCAGACAGACAGACTGCTCGGACAGGCAGGCAGGCAGACAGACAGACTGCTCGGACAGGCAGGCAGGCAGACAGACTGCTCGGACAGGCAGGCAGACTGCTCGGACAGGCAGACTGACTGCTCGGACAGGCAGACTGACTGCTCGGACCCACCTCTTGTGTTTCATGATGAGGCCTACACTGTATTGCAGCTCTAGGTGTTCGGGGGTGCTGCGTCTCTTCACCTCTGGCTCTACAGGGTGTTTCTTGTGCTGGATGTGCTCCAAGGTGTGCTGCACCAGATAACCCACTGCCCCGTGTTGGGACGGGTCTAACGCCTGGATGTGCTGCAGGATGTCGAGGACCTGGAAGAGGCAGGAGAGGGGTGAGACATCAAGCAGACACCAGTCATTATCAGTTGGGGAAAGCTTGTCCTCTACTCTGTACCGTAGTAAGCAGGTAGAGGCAGGTAAACGGTTAGAGCGTTGGGCCAGTAACCGAAAGGTCGCTAGTTTGAATACCTGAGCCGACGAGGTGAGAAATCTGTTGATGTGCCCTTGAGCAAGGCACTTAACCCTTATTTGCTCCAGGGGCGCCGTACTACTATTGCTGACCCTGTAACACAACACAATTCACTACCCCTATCCGGTGTATGTGACAATAAAACGTTTAAAAAAAAGAGGAGGCAGAACAATAGCCAAATGACACAAGCCAAATTAATGTTTTTAACAACAATCTGCAGTATCAAAGCCAGGATAAAGCCATTTGGTCCACTTACATGTACACTACATTATTTCAGTTTCTATGTGATTATAATCAAATGCAAAATAACTCATAATTAATAAATAAATAGCCTATACTTCGATGAATGGACAAATACACTACATGACCAAAAGTATGTGGACACCTGCTCGTCGAACATCTCATTCCAAAATCACGAGCATTAATATGGAGTTGGTCCCCCCTTTGCTGCTATAACAGCCTCCACTCTTCTGGGAAGGCTTTCCACTAGATGTTGGAACAATGCGGTCCTCTGTAGCTCAATTGGTAGTGCATGGCGCTTGTAACACCAGGGTAGTGGGTTCGATCCCCGGGACCACCCATACGTAAAAATGTATGCACACATGACTGTAAGTCGCTTTGGATAAAAGCATCTGCTAAATGGCATATTATATTATTTAATTATAATGCTGCGAGGACTTGCTTCCATTCTGCCACAAGAGCATTGGTGAGGTCGGGCACTGATGTTGGGCGATTAGGCCTGGCTCGCAGTCAGAGTTCCAATTCATCCCAAAAGTGTTTGATGGGGTTGAGGTCAGGGCTCTGTGCAGGCCAGTCAAGTTCTTCCACACCGATCTCAAAAAACAATTTCTGTATGGACCTTGCTTTGTGCACGGGGGCATTGTCATGCTGAAACAGGAAAGGGCCTTCCCCAAACTGTTGCCACAAAGTCGGAAGCACAGAATTGTCTAGAATGTAATTGTATGCTGTAGCGTTACGATTTCCCTTCACTGGAATTAAGGGGCCTAGCCCGAACCATGAAAAACAGACCCAGACCATTATTCCTCATCCACCAAACTTTACAGTTGCCGTTATGCATTGGGGCAGGTAGCGTTCTCCTGGAATCCGCCAAACCCAGATTCCTCTGTCGGACTGCCAGATGGTGAAGCGTGATTTATCACTCCAGAGAATGCATTTCCACTGCTGCAGAGTCCAATGGCGGCGAGCTTTACACCACTCCAGCCGACGCTTGGCATTGCGCATGGTGATCTTAGGCTTGTGGTGGCTGCTCGGCCATGGAAACCCATTTCATGAAGCTTCCGAAGAACAGTTGCAACCGACGACAGACGACTTTTACGCGCTTCAGCACTCAGCAGTCCCGTTCTGTGAGCTTGTGTGGCCCAAAACTTTGCTGCTTAGCCGTTGTTGCTCCTAGATGTTTTTCCGCTTTACAATAACATCACTTACAGTTGACCGGGGCAGCTCTAGCAAGGCAGAAATTTGACGAATTGACTTGTTGGAAAGGTGGCATCCTATGACGGTGCCACGTTGAACGTCACTGAGCTCTTCAGTAAGGCCATTCTACTGCCAATGTTTGTCTATGGAGATTGCATGGCTGCGTGCTCGATTTTACACATCTGTCAGCAACAGGTGTGGCTGAAATAGCCGAATCCACTAATATGAAGAGGTGTCCACCTACTTTTTGGCCATGTAGTGTATTTGGGTTTCGTGTGGCTCAGTTGGTAGAGCATGGCTCTTGCAACGCCAGGGTTGCGGGTTCGATTCCCACGGGGGAGTCGCTCTGGATAAGAGCGTCTGCTAAATGACTAAATGTAAATATGCCATGTTGAGATATCATGCTAACCTTCTCAGGCCAGATGCCCAGGTGGAAGTAGAGTCTGGCCTGTAGTAGAAGGTATTGGACGTTGTCTGGGTTGATGGTGAGGTAGAGATCCAGAGAGTCTCTCAGCAGCTGGTAGGATTTCTCATTGCCCTCCCTGCAAGACATAGCACAGTGATACACAGTGTTGTTTCATACCACAAATATGACAGTTGGTGACAGTTGAGTGTAGGAATGTATTTTTTACCAACTCTAACCCTAACATTACCTCAAGGATGAGATCCTGAGGACAACATAGAAAATCAGGAAAAAAGAAACATTTGGATTGATTCAATTCCATGATGTATGGTTAGAGATTTTCTGATGTCAGAAAAGCAGAAATTATTTATTAGTCAGGGGAAAAAAAGCACATCCTATGTCCATAAGTCTTACCCTCGTTTGCCGATGTTGAGCAGATTCCCCACCATCCTTAGCAGCACTTCTGTTGTACTGATGGCATTGTAGTAGTCTGCAGTCACCTGGTGACCGATGAGGTACTCACACTCCTTAGCCGTCAGCTGCTTGCCTTTACCGAAGGCGTCAATGTACACAAAATCATAGATGTCCCCATTCCTGAAATGAGACATGAAGCTTTATCAATACAAGTACAAACAGGTTACTTTGACGCGATTTCTGGTGTGCAATGCAGACAATGCTACATTGGGTATATTGAAACCCAGCAATTTTGAGAGAGCAATACTGAATTTCACCCAGTCATGAACTAGTTCAAAACTAAAAGTTGAACTATCCCTTCAAGATCAATGAATTTTATGATTGATTGTCACTATGCACTACAACTATACCAGTGGATGAAAAACGTCTAGTCTTTGGTCATTAAAGAAGCATTTGCCTTCCATTCACTTCCTCTCACACTTTGGCCCCTTACCCTCTTTGTTGCTGGCACCAGCGAAGCAGGAAGTGATTGGGGAAGTTAACAGGCTCCAGTTGAACCCCCAGTTTCCTGGCCAGCGTCATGTAGAGGACAGAGAGGCTGATGGGAATGCCTGTCCGGCGGAGCAGCACCTATATAGGGAGGAGACATGGGAGTATGTGAGACACACAATGTCCATAATGTTTCCTAGGTGAATAATCAAGTCCAGGGCCCATATTCACAAAGTCTCATAGAGTAAGAGTGCTGATCTAGGATAAGGTCCCCCTGTCCAACTACTGTTATTCATCATGATTTAAAAAGACACACTGATCCTAGATCAGCACTAAAACTCTTGACACGCTTTGTGAATACAGGCCAAGGAAAACGTCATCATCATCCATGTCCTCTATAACCTCTCTATTAGAGCTCAGAGCTACTGTACCTGCTGTATCTAGGAGTTGAGAGGGTTGTAGTAGCTCATACCTGCTGTATCTAGGAGTAGAGAGGGTTGTAGTAGCTCATACCTGCTGTATCTAGGAGTAGAGAGGGTTGTAGTAGCTCATACCTGCTGTATGTAGGAGTTGAGGGTTGTAGTAGCTCATACCTGCTGTATCTAGGAGTAGAGAGGGTTGTAGCAGCTCATACCTGCTGTATGTAGGAGTAGAGAGGGTTGTATCAGCTCATACCTGCTGTATGTAGGAGTTGAGGGTTGTAGTAGCTCATACCTGCTGTATGTAGGAGTAGAGAGGGTTGTAGCAGCTCATACCTGCTGTATGTAGGAGTGGAGAGGGTTGTAGTAGCTCATACCTGCTGTATGTAGGAGTAGAGAGGGTTGTAGCAGCTCATACCTGCTGTATGTAGGAGTAGAGAGGGTTGTAGCAGCTCATACCTGCTGTATGTAGGAGTGGAGAGGGTTGTAGTAGCTCATACCTGCTGTATGTAGGAGTAGAGAGGGTTGTAGTAGCTCATACCTGCTGTATGTAGGAGTAGAGAGGGTTGTAGTAGCTCATACCTGCTGTATGTAGGAGTAGAGAGGGTTGTAGTAGCTCACACCTGCTGTATGTAGGAGTTGAGGGTTGTAGCAGCTCATACCTGCTGTATGTAGGAGTAGAGAGGGTTGTAGCAGCTCATACCTGCTGTATGTAGGAGTAGAGAGGGTTGTAGCAGCTCATACCTGCTGTATGTAGGAGTTGAGGGTTGTAGCAGCTCATACCTGCTGTATGTAGGAGTTGAGGGTTGTAGCAGCTCATACCTGCTGTATGTAGGAGTAGAGAGGGTTGTAGCAGCTCATACCTGCTGTATGTAGGAGTTGAGGGTTGTAGCAGCTCATACCTGCTGTATGTAGGAGTTGAGGGTTGTAGCAGCTCATACCTGCTGTATGTAGGAGTTGAGGGTTGTAGCAGCTCATACCTGCTGTATGTAGGAGTTGAGGGTTGTAGCAGCTCATACCTGCTGTATGTAGGAGTAGAGAGGGTTGTAGCAGCTCATACCTGCTGTATGTAGGAGTTGAGGGTTGTAGCAGCTCATACCTGCTGTATGTAGGAGTAGAGAGGGTTGTAGCAGCTCATACCTGCTGTATGTAGGAGTTGAGAGGGTTGTAGTAGTCACACTCGTTGCCCTTGTACTGAAGCTGCTCGTATAAAACAGCGTTGAGGGCAACGACCACCTGTCTCTGGAGATCAAAGTCCTCTACAGCAAAACAGTCACCTAGAATCAGACACAATCAGAAAACAGGATCACATTATAAAGTACATCAGAATTAAACCAGATCTACCTGGTTAGATATTTTAAAGGGCTAGTTCACTCTAAAATCAAGTTTGGCATTTTCAGAACAAAAAATGGGCATGTGCTCAAAACGACAGACTAATTATTCTGCTTTAAATCCACAAGACTACTTTTCCACATGAACACTACTTTTGAGGTCTGACAATGCCTGCCTTGGTATGAGCTCTTTGTATTCATTCCTAAGAGACACTGAGAGAACATGTGTTTCCATCCAACTCCTCAGTTCAGACCAACCTTGTGTGACCCTCAGGCTTGGATGAGAGGGGTTCTTTATCCGCAGCATCTTCTTGATCTTGTCAGTGATCTCCTCCAGCTGGGAGGATATACCGTCCAACGACACATCCGCCAGGGGGTTACAATACTGGTCCACCAGCACAGCTCCTACAACAGGAGAGGAGGCAATATGAGACTGTAAAAATACATGGTTAAAAGCTGGTTATACACCACATTTTTTCTTATGACGTTATTAACACTTTCTTTTATTTTCAAAACCCCCAATGAATATGGAAAAACAGACATTGTTTTTTCCCCAAGCATGTCATTATTCCCAAGATTCCCAACATTATTCCCAAGATTTCCAACATTATTCACAAGAAGACCATGCTAACCAAGCTGTTTCTCTGAGTTTGTTTCCACTACTCACTAGGATAAGAGTGTATTGTGCTGTGCAGTGCAGTGTATGGCTAGGCCCACTCCACATGTACGGTATTATGTCCATATTATTCAGTGTTACTTTGTTTACACTGCAAGTCATGAGAGTGTATGATAAACCTAAGTGCAGTGCAGTGTATTGCTAGGCCCACTCCACATCCATGACTCACCCTCTAGTGCTGACTGCTGCTCTGCAGGCTGCTCCAGAAACACCTTTAAACTCCTCAGGATGTTCTGCTGGCGCAGGAAATAAAGGATTTTCTTTGCATAGTACTTCAGTGTCAGGCTTTTCCTACGGGAGGCAGGCAGAGTGGGGCGAGAGAGAGGAGAAAGAGTGAGCGAGGGACAGAGAGAAGGAACAAGAAAGCGAGAAAGAGGGAGGGAGAGAGAGAAAGAAAAAGGCGAGAGAGAAAGAGAGAGAGGGCAAGTGAGGTGAAAATGAGAGAGAAAGAAAGCAAGAGAGAGAAGACAGGGAGAAAAACAGAGATTTTCATTGTCCATTGTTACAACGCTCCAGGGAGGATTAACACGTACACTACCATTCAAAAGTTTGGGGTCACTTAGAAATGTCCTTGTTTTCCATGAAAACATACATGAAATGAGTTTGAATAGGAAATATAGCAAAATGAATAGGAAATGTAGTCATTGACAAGGTTAGAAATAATGGTTTTTAATTGAAATAATAATTGTGTCCTTCAAAGTTTGCATCCGTCAAAGAATCCTCAATTTGCAGCAATTACAGCCTTGCAGACCTTTGGCATTCTAGTTGGCAATTTGTGTAGGTAATCTGAAGAGATTTCACCCCATGCTTCCTGAAGCACCTCCCACGTACCATACAGTCAAGCTGCTCCCACAACAGCTTAATAGGGTTGAGATCCGGTGACTGTGCTGGCCACTCCATTATAGACAGAATACCAGCTTACTGCATCTTCCCTAAATAGTTCTTGCATAGTTTGGAGCTGTGCTTTGGGTCATTGTCCTGTTGTAGGAGGAAATTGGCTCCAATCAAGCGCCATTCACAGGGTATGGCATGGCGTTAAAAAATGGAGTGATATCCTTCCTTCTTCAAGATCCCTTTTACCCTGTACAAATCTCCCACTTTACCACCACCAAAGCACCCCCAGACCATCACATTGCCTCCACCATGCTTGACAGATGGCAACAAGCACTCCTCCAGCATCTTTTAATTTGGTCTGCGTCTCGCAAATGTTATTCTTTGTGATCCGAACACCTCAAACTTCGATTTGTCTGCCCATAACACTTTTTTCCAATCTTCCTCTGTCCAGTGTCTGTGTTCTTTTGCCCATCTTAATCTTTTATTTTTATTGGCCAGTCTGAGATATGGCTTTTTCTTTGCAACTCTGCCTAGAAGGTCAGCATCCCGGAGTCACCTCTTCACTGTTAACGTTGAGACTGGTGTTTTGCGGGTACTATTTAATGAAGCTGCCAGTTGAGGACCTGTGAGGCGTCTGTTTCTCAAACTAGACACTAATGTATTTGTCCTCTTGCTCAGTTGGGCACCGGGGCCTCCCACTCCTCTTTCTATTCTGGTTAGAGCCAGTATGCGCTGTTCTGTGAAGGGAGTAGTACACAGCATTGTACGAGATCTTAAGTTTCTTGGCAATTTCTCGCATGGAACAGCCTTCATTTCTCAGAACAAGAATAGACTGACGAGTTTCTGAAGAAAGTTATTTGTTTCTGGACATTTTGAGCCAGTAATCGAACCCACAATGGTTGATGCTCCAGATACTCAACTAGTCTCAAGAAGGCCAGTTTTATTGCTTCTTTAATCAGCACAACCGTTTTCAGCTGTGCTAACATAATTGCAAAAGGGTTTTCTAATGATCAATTAGTCTTTTAAAATGATAAACTTGGATTAATAAACACAACGTGCCATTGGAACACAGGACTGATGGTTGCTGATAATGGGCCTCTGTACACCTACGTAGATATTCCATAAAAAATCTGCCGTTTCCAGCTACAATAGCCATTTACAACATTAACAATGTCTACACTGTATTTCTGATCAATTTGATGTTTTTTTTTCAATGGACAATTTTTATTTTTCTTTCGAAAACAAGGAAATGTCTAAGTGACCCCAAACTTTTGAACGGTTGTGTTAAACAGAACTAATGGCCAAAGATAGTTGTTCCCGCTGGACTGGAGTGTGGACATGGTTCTTACCTCCTTTCTGAGTTGAGTATGGAAAGCAGCTCGTCTTCACAGAAGTGCTCTGGGGCGCCGAGGGACTCGATCTCAGCAAAGCTGTCCCCCAGCACCTGGCCAACGCAAGGCTGCGTTGCAGATCTCTGGGTTAGTGCTAAAGAGGCCAGCCAAGCTCACACACACACACTCAAATACGGACACCATTACACGCACATGCACGCAGTGCAGGCAACATGCGCTCAACACACACAGTGCACATTTACACCATCAGGCCAGCCAAGTCACATTGAGCATGATGTGGTGGGGTTAGGATCGCCAATAAATACAGTATCTTTCATGCTAAGTTTTTACAATGTTAGTAACACCTCTTTCCATCTCCACAAAGTACACTGAACAAAAATATAAACACAACATGTAAAGTGTTGGTCCCATGTTTCATGAGCTGAAAGAAGAAATCCCATACATTTCCACAAAAAGCTTATTTCTCTCAAATGTTGTGCACATCAACCTGACAGGTGTGGAATATCAAAAAGCTGAACATTACATAGGTGCAGCTTGTGCTGGGGACAATAAAAGGCCACTTTAAAATGTGCAGCTTTGTCACACAACGCAATGCCACAGATGTCTCAAGTTTTGAGGGAGCGTGCAATTGTCATGCAGACTGCAGGAATGTCCACCAGAGCTGTTGCCAGAGAATTGAATGTTCATTTCTCTACCATAAGCTGCCTCCAACGTCATTTTAGAGAATTTGGCAGTACGTCCAACCGGCCTCACAACCGTAACCACGCCAGATCAGGACCTCCACATCCGGCTTCTTCACCTGCGAGATTGTCTGAGGAGTATTTCGGTCTGTAATGAAGCCCTTTTGTGGGGAAAAACTAATTCTGATTGGCTGGGCCTGGCTCCCAAGTGGGTGGGCTTATGCCCTCCCAGGCCCACCCATGGCTTCACCCCTACCCAGTCATGTGAAATTCATAGATTAGGGCCTAATTTATTTATTTCAATTGACTGATTTCTTTATATGAACTGAAATTGTTGCATGTTGCGTTTATATTTTTGTTCAGTATAGCTAGGCTAAGTCAGAATGACAATAACCATGGCAGCGTACTACTAAAGACATCACTTACAACTTCCGTGAAGAATCTCTGGGAGATGGATACAACTGTTCGTCGTATTTGTAGACCAACAGTGTGCCGCGTTCTGTATTCTTTCAGCCAATCACAACACTCGTTCAGGCGGTAATGCTTCTGTAATCTTGGCCATCTGGGGAGTGTAGGAAAAGGGACTGTAGTCAGAAAGTTAAGGCAGACAGTTAGCCATATAAAGTATTGACTTGAGGTGTGTGACAGTCTGACAGATATGATCATTCACAATATAACAATCCAAAAGCATCTAATGTCTGCAATCTGCATTAGGCTTAAATTTTGTGCTGAATAATTAACCAACATTTAATTTTTTTGGGTTATTAAACAACTAATTGACCAACGTTGGTTCATTTACTTGAATTTCGTTTAGTTAATTTTTTGTGTGTGAGCCTAACGCACCGTTTCGCTAGAGTAATTAAATAATTCACAAAATAAATCAAATCATGAACCAGGTGGAACGCTGGGCTTAAAGGAGTTGTAGTTTTCATTAAGCAGATATTCAACCTAGTTCAGCGCAGAAACCTGGTATTTAACTACAATGACCATAATCAATTGCGCCAGTTTGGAAGAGGCAAAGCGAAAGGTTTCACTCTCGCAAAAATCTGTCTAAAACAAGCCCTATGCGTTTCTATGGGCTTATTTTGGACCTAAGTTTGTCACCTGCCTTCCCACCTTTGGGACAACGACTCCCTTTGTTAGGGCGGAGACATGAGCATTTCGTCATTATATACAGATCTCTGGAAGGATACACTTTTATACCTGCTACGTTACGTTAGATACACACAGACCACATGAGAGAGGAATGTACACAACGACAAGAGGGCCAGAGATAATTTGTGAAAGTATGCCTTATCTACTTTGAAGAACTAGTAAAATGATTGTCAGACAGTTCTGCAGCATACTTTGGCAGCCTAGCTATACTGACCAAAAATATCAAATGCAACATGTAAAGTGTTGGTCCCATGTTTCATGAGCTGAAATAAAAGATCCCAGAAATGTTCCATAAGCACAAAAAGCTTATTTCTCTCACATTTTGTGCACAAATTTGTTTACATCCCTGTTAGTGTGCATTTTTCCTTTGCCAAGATAATCCATCCACCTGACAGGTGTGGCATATCAAGAAGCTGATTAAACAGCATGATCATTACACAGGTACACATTGTGCTGCGGACAATAAACGGACGCTCTAAAATGTGCAGTTGTTTCACACAACACAATGCCACAGATGTCTCAAGTTGAGGGAGCATGCAATTGGCATGCTGACTGCAGGTATGTCCACAAGAGCTGTTGCCAGAGAACTGAATGTTAACTTCTCTACCATAAGCCCCCTCCAACGTTGTTTTAGAGAATTTGGCAGTGAGTCCAACTGACCTCATAACCGCAGATCACGTGTAACCACGCCAGCCCAGGACCTCCACATCCAGCTTCTTCCTCCGAGGGATAGTCTGAGACCAGCCACCCGGACAGCTGATGAAACTGAGGAGTATTTAAGTATGTAATAAAGCCCTTTTGTGGGGAAAAACTCATTCTGATTGGCTGGGCCTGGCTCCCAAGTGAGTGGGCCTATGCCCTCCCAGGCCCACCCATGGCTGCACCCCTGCCCAGTCATGTGAAATTCATAGATTAGGACCTAATGAATTTATTTCAATTGACTGATTTCCTTATATGAACTGTAACTCAGTAAAATCTTTGAAATTGTTGTATGTTGCGTTTATATTTTTGTTCAGTATAGCTAGGCTAAGTCAGAATGACAATGGGGCGGCAGGTAGCTTAGCGGTTAAGAGCGTTGTGCCAGTAACCGAAAGGTCGCTGGTTCTAATCCCGAGCCAAATAGGTGAAATATCTGTCGATATGCCCTTGAGCAAGGCACTTAACCCTAATTGCTCATGTAAGTCGCTCTGGATAAGAGCGTCTACTAAATGACTAAAATGTAAATGTAAATGTAATAACCATGGCAGTGTACTACTAAAGACATCACCTACAACTTCCATGCATGTTGTATTTATATTTTTGTTCAGTATAAATAGGATGACTAAAGACAGTACAGTATGGGGAGAACATAATGTTAGATGGCCTGGCTGACTGCTAATGCCTTAGCAGAGATGAGATTATTACTTTAAGGAATTAAAAATAATAATGTAATCAAATAAAACCTAAGTAATATACACAACTTAAATATTGTATTATTTCACAGTAATTTCCTATTTTTCTATTGATGTCTACCCAATGTGGACCTGATCAGAGAATGGAATATTTTCAATGTTTAGGCTTTGGAATTTCCATTAAAAATGTTCTTAAAACATTGTAAAGTCATTGTTTCATAATGCATTTCATGTTTAAAATAAATAAATCGAAACCCGTGATAATTTTTTTTATAATCGAACCGACTTCAAAAAGCACTAATGGCTCAGCACTACCTAAATTGCTAGCTAATAGCTTGTGGCCTTCAAAGAATACCAATAGTCTCTGAACCACTACTGCATGGGGCTCAGTCAGAGAAAAACAATCAGCAAAGTGCCATGTCAAGCCAACTGATTTTTGCAAGAACTAACGTTACACAAGACCTGCAGTCCAATCACTGTATTTCCCAGCATTCAAGGTCACACAATTTCAATATCTGTTCTCAGATGCACGACAAGGTGAAAGACAATAATTGTGAAATTGTTCATTTTTACTGAGATATTTTAGCTAAGCTGGCTACCATTGCCTTGCGTGATGTCGAATTTGGTGCATCAGCAGGATGTCAACGGCCGTTTGACAGCTGCCTTGCTTGCTCGCTATAACGGATCTGTCCTGACTGTACTGAAATAAATCTCATATTTTAGAGGGGCAACTGCGATTTAGATGCCATTTAGCATTAGATAGTTACATCTCTAGTTAGCAAGATAGCTAGCAAGATAATCATGTCAGTTCACCTGAGTTTGTACTGGTGTCCCCAGACCTTCCCCCTGCCGTGGCAAACGTCGTGTAGCCGCTTGCAGCTACAGGAAACGTTGCAAATGTCGACATGTTTGAGTACAGGAAAGCATAAGATGTACTCAAGTAATTCGGCTGGTAGGTCTGTAAATGTTTTGTGTTCTGTCTCGGAAACGATCCCGTTCAGGCTGGAGCACCCCTCTCCTGCTCCAGAGGTCGCCATCTTTACTGTTTACTCCGATTACCTCAATCTACAAGCCCCGCCCCTTTCTGGCGCAGGGGGCCGAACTTCGAGATCACATATAACCGTCAATAGTGTCTCAAAACTGTCGGGAGGGGCACATTTGGAATATGTGTTAATTTTTTTATTTAACAAATAAATTCGTTTTATGGAATCAACTCAATGTTGTTAGTAACAACAAGACAAGTGTATGCTGCATACAGTAGTGATTTATCAACATGCCATGGTTGATATGTTAGGAAGCAAACAAATTGAATTGAAATTGTGCACACACACACATATCCAAGTATATCTGACCAAATTATGAAACACAAGCGTTGTAATTTTGAATTCCATAAAGTAAGAGTGGAAGAGGAGAAACAAGTATTGTTGTCTATCAACGATGACAAGCCACCGGGGTCTGACAACTTGGGTGGAAAATTACTGAGGATAATAGTGGACGATATTGGCACTCCTATTTGCCATATCTTAAATTTAAGCTTACTAGAAAGTGTGTGCGCTCAGGCCTGGTGGGAAGCAAAAGTAATTCCGCTACCTAAGAATAGTAAAGCCCCCTTTACTGGCTCAAATAGCCAACCAATCAGCCTGTTACCAACCCTTAGTAAAGTTTAGGAAAAAATGGTGTTTGATTATTTTACAGTAAACAAATTGACAACAGACTTTCAGCATGTTTATAGGGAAGGACATTCAACAAGCACAGCACTTACACAAATGACTGATGATTGGCTGAGAGAAATTGATGATAAAAAAGATTGTGGGGCTGTTTTGTTAGACTTCAGTGCTGCTTTTGACATTATCGATCATAGTCTGCTGCTGGAAAAACTTGTGTTATGGCTTTACACCCCCTGCTATATTGTGGATAAAGAGTTACCTGTCTAACAGAAAACAGAGGGTGTTATTTAATGGAAGCCTCTCCAACATAATCCAGGTAGAATCAGGAGTTCCCCAGGGCAGCTGTCTAGGGCCCTTACTTTTTTCAATCTTTACTAACGACATGCCACTGGCTTTGAGTAAAGCCTGTGTGTCTATGTATGCGGACGACTCAACACTATACACGTCAGCTACTACAGCGACTGAAATGACTGCAACACTTAACAAAGAGCTGCAGTTAGTTTCAGAATGGGTGGCAAGGAATAAGTTAGTCCTAAATATTTCAAAAACTAAAAGCATTGTATTTGGGACAAATCATTCACTAACCCCTAAACCTCAACTAAATCTTGTAATGAATAATGTGTGGAAGCTGAGCAAGTCGAGGTGACTAAACTGCTTGGAGTAACCCTTGATTGTAAACTCTCATGGTCTAAACATATTGATACAACAGTAGCTAAGATGGGGAGAAGTCTGTCCATAATAAAGCGCTGCTCTGCCTTCTTAACAGCACTATCAACAAGGCAGGTCATACAGGCCCTAGTTTTGTCGCACCTGGACTACTGTTCAGTCATGTGGTTGGGTGCCACAAAGAGGGACTTACGAAAATTGCAATTGGCTCAGAACAGGGCAGCACGGCTGGCTCTTGGATGTGCACAGAGAGCTAACATTAATAATATGCATCAATCTCTCCTGGCTCAAAGTGGGGGATCCATAATAAATACAAATACAAATACAAATACAAATACACACACACACACTGTCAATTTGCTGGCCGACACCTTAGACCTTTTTTGTCTGTACAGTATACTGTACGTAGTCACAGTATTTCACAGTTGTCTTCTTCCATTTTATTATTTCTTTTTTTAGAGTCAGCTAAACATCCAGCAGATGGTCAATTAAATAAATCAGCTTCTTTAAGGGAAACTGCTGCTTTGATGGGCAATGTATCCATGACTACTTATCAAGTCATCTGGAAAAAGGACACAGTTGTGATTTTCGCTCTTATAAAACTATGAGCAACTTCACCTCAGACAGGATGAATATTGATCCTGTTACACCTACAGAGTTGAGGATCTCTGATGTAAAGCTGACTGACACTGGGCTCTACAGTTGTGGAGTAACAGGTGAATGGGGTGTAAGGACAATGACGTGGAATTTGACCATCACAGGTAACCCTATCCTCTGATCAACCCTTATCCATTCCTGACTGAATACTTATTGCCCAATACTGTAACATTATGTTCAATCATGTTTTATCTCTTATTTTACCAGATAAATCACATTGGAAATAAACTAATTATAGAAAATATTGGTAACAATTTTGTCTAGGACAATAGTTAATGTACATGTTATATGTACATCTTAATGTCATGTCAGGTGAATGTGGCCTTCTGGAGAGGCAGGTGTTGATGCTGGTCCTCAGAGTAGGGCTGTACTTTACTGGGCTTATCATCACCTACCACATCACCAGGTGTACAGTGGGGAAAAAAGTATTTAGTCAGCCACCAATTGTGCAAGTTCTCCCACTTAAAAAGATGAGAGAGGCCTGTAATTTTCATCATAGGTACACGTCAACTATGACAGACGAAATGAGAATTTTTTTTCCAGAAAATCACATTGTAGGATTTTTAATGAATTTATTTGCAAATTATGGTGGAAAATAAGTATTTGGTCAATAACAAAAGTTTCTCAATACTTTGTTATATAGCCTTTGTTGGCAATGACACAGGTCAAACGTTTTCTGTAAGTCTTCACAAGGTTTTCACACACTGTTGCTGGTATTTTGGCCCATTCCTCCATGCAGATCTCCTCTAGAGCAGTGATGTTTTGGGGCTGTCGCTGGGCAACACGGACTTTCAACTCCCTCCAAAGATTTTCTATGGGGTTGAGATCTGGAGACTGGCTAGGCCTCTCCAGGACCTTGAAATGCTTCTTACAAAGCCACTCCTTCGTTGCCCGGGCGGTGTGTTTGGGATCATTGTCATGCTGAAAGACCCAGCCACGTTTCATCTTCAATGCCCTTGCTGATGGAAGGAGGTTTTCACTCAAAATCTCACGATACATGGCCCCATTCATTCTTTCCTTTACACGGATCAGTCGTCCTGGTCCCTTTGCAGAAAAACAGCCCCAAAGCATGATGTTTCCACCCCCATGCTTCACAGTAGGTATGGTGTTCTTTGGATGCAACTCAGCATTCTTTGTCCTCCAAACACGACGAGTTGAGTTTTTACCAAAAAGTTATATTTTGGTTTCATCTGACCATATGACATTCTCCCAATCCTCTTCTGGATCATCCAAATGCACTCTAGCAATCTTCAGACGGGCCTGGACATGTACTGGCTTAAGCAGGGGGACACGCCTTGCACTGCAGGATTTGAGTCCCTGGCGGCGTAGTGTGTTACTGATGGTAGGCTTTGTTACTTTGGTCCCAGCTCTCTGCAGGTCATTCACTAGGTCCCCCCGTGTGGTTCTGGGATTTTTGCTCACCGTTCTTGTGATCATTTTGACCCCACAGGGTGAGATCTTGCGTGGAGCCCCAGATCGAGGGAGATTATCAGTGGTCTTGTATGTCTTCCATTTCCTAATAATTGCTCCCACAGTTGATTTCTTCAAACCAAGCTGCTTACCTATTGCAGATTCAGTCTTCCCAGCCTGGTGCAGGTCTACAATTTTGTTTCTGGTGTCCTTTGACAGCTCTTTGGTCTTGGCCATAGTGGAGTTTGGAGTGTGACTGTTTGAGGTTGTGGACAGGTGTCTTTTATACTAATAACAAGTTCAAACAGGTACCATTAATACAGGTAACGAGTGGAGGACAGAGGAGCCTCTTAAAGAAGAAGTTACAGGTCTGTGAGAGCCAGAAATCTTGCTTGTTTGTAGGTGACCAAATACTTATTTTCCACCATAATTTGCAAATAAATTCATTAAAAATCCTACAATGTGATTATCTGGATTTTTTTTCTCAATTTGTCTGTCATAGTTGACGTGTACCTATGATGAAAATTACAGGCCTCTCTCATCTTTTTAAGTGGGAGAACTTGCACAATTGGTGGCTGACTAAATACTTTTTTTCCACACTGTATATGTCAGGTAACATAGCGCTCCTCTCCTGATACCTAAATAATACCTCAACAATAACATGTCGCACAACTGATATACCACCCCAAACCCTAAATTGTCTACACATTTGTGATCATCACTTATATCTACATCACCCTTCAATGCCTCAAACTAGTATAACAGTCCACATCACCAACGAACTATCATGGTCCAAACACACCAAGACAGTCGTGAAGAGGGCACGACAAAGCCTGTCATGTACCCACAGCTTGCTTTTGCTTCTATTAATTAATTTATTCAGCATAATCAATGCCTTAACATACAGTATGTTGCAGATATAATTAAAACGTAGATTGATGTGAATGTAAATGTCAGGTTGATCTTCACTTCCTGTGATATAGATAAGGGCCCACCGTGTACTGCACAATCAACTTGGTGCTATTGTCAATAACTTTGCTTACACTTAACGTACTAACAATTCAAACGTTTTGCTTAGCTACTGACCAAAACTATGACTCTCTCTTTTTGCCAATATCACTTAGGGCCTACTGTAGGCTAGTCGAAACACCAGTATGCATGATCAATGTCAAAGCTAAAGCCTTCAAGTCTCAGGTAAGGTTCGTCACACAAGCATAGTTCACAATCACATCACCTCAAGCTATATGTAGCAAAGTGGTAGTGACATGAGTAGACAGTAACGACAGTCCTATGTACAGATCACTGTATAAGATATAGCTTCTTCAAGCTGTATCTCATAGCTCACAATAGCCTAGGCCTACATGTATGAGTTGCCTTTGGATGTTTGCAGCAGTCACCAACCACCACATGGGGTGATAACCAGTGGTTATTTAAAGTGTAGTCTCGGACATGGAAAAGTATGCTACAACTTCCTCTTACGCTGTACGTAATGTCCGAGGGAGGGGTGTGGTGGGGTAGAAAGTACAAAGTGACCTGCTGGACCTCACTCTTATCTGCTCTGATCACGAAGAGTCTAACGCGCTGAACGCCTGGACATACACACATACATGCTGTGGCTACAGCGTTTCACAGTTGTCTTCTTCCAATGTTTCTTATTTTTTAGAGTCAACTATTGATACAAAAACATCTTCAGTTAAAATAAATCAGCTTCTTTGGGGGGAAACGATTACTTTGATGTGCAATTTTTAAACCACTACTCCAACTCAACTACTCTGGGAAAAGGACAGCGTTATTATTCTGGAGAGGCAGGTGTTGGCGCTGGTCCTCAGAGAAGGGATGTGCTTTCTTGGCCCTTTCTTGTACTACCACTTCCTCAAGCGCATAATGTCAGGTATGAGAAACATTAAAACATATGTATTAAGGGATTCATTTTATTTTATCGACCAGATAGTGAGAGGATGACAGTGGGGAAAGATAGAGAGAGGTTGTGTCAAAGGGGGTCTGACAGTGGCATATTTGGTAATGATCGTTTGATTGTATGTTCTGCTGTGCTTTTAGTCATTGGGAGATTATGTCTGTGTGTCTTTAGAGACCAGTGGCAGGTCAGGAGTCTGCAACCAGAGAGGATTCAGACTCAGTGGAATAAAACCATCATATCTTTGCTGCAACTCAAAGGAGAAACTGGAAGAGGAAGCTCAGAGAGGCCTTCATTCCCTGAGAGAGCAGACAGGCTTGACGAATGATTGGGAGAAACATTGTCAAGTACACAAACATTTAATGTTTTGTATACTAACTTATTCAGTATATTGAGTGGCATAACATAACATTGCAGATAGAAATGCCTGTTTTAAAACAGATTAATCTCCACTTCATGTAAATTTGGGTCCACTGTGTAGGTTTACAATCAACAATTACTAGTAAGTGCTATTGTCTTTACCATTGTGCTTATGTAAAGGACACCACGCTGCTTGCTTAGCGAGTTCTAATTTCTCCCGATTCGGCCCATACCTGGCGCGAACTCGAGACCTCTGTGGGGACACTTCAGGCTGAGGAGTAAGTTTCACACATCCCAATGTGCTACATTTACACTTAACTTACTACTAATAAAAATGTTTTGCAAACTGACTGAAGAGAACCCATGACTCTATCATTACTAATATGGGCCCTACTGTTGGCTACTATAGAATCAATGTCATTCCCATTTGTTGCTATTTTGTATCACCAGAAGATGGCGCTGTATGCTAAAGTTACAACCAAAGAAGAATAAGCCAATCACATTGCATCTAGGTATGTTGGGACCGCCCCTTTAATGAATGAGGAATATAGTTAGCTGCTATGCTATAAATGGTGCTCTAACTTTTGTTATTGCAATAGAAAAAAAGGTTGACATTCCCATCAGAACCCAAAATATAAGCTTGTTTTACTTCAATGTTTGCAAAGAAAGAAAATGTAAACAAACACTACATAGCCTCAAAACATCATTTTTATATAATAGATGATCAGTCCATGCATCCTTAGCTCTATCTATGAATTCTCTAGCCACCTCCCTCAGCTTGTTACCGAACCAGGAGCGGGGCGACAGCTTTGTTATGGTTTCTATCACCTCTACATTAGTAAAATTACATTATAACTTTACCGGTTTTCTGTGCGGTTTGTCTTTCAGCTGCTCGAAATTTGAGACAAAATATCCACAGGAAACGATTGTTACCCAACCTTTTAGAGAGCCGGTAGGTATATGGTTCGGTTTGGCACCTAGTTATTTTTATATTGGATATTCTGTTTCCCTCGTCAATAGCTTTTGACCTCGGTGCCAAACCGAACCATTCAGTATATCTATCTACCTGCTCTCTAAAAAGTTGGGTAAACAATACTTTCCAGTGGATATTTTGTCTCAGATTCTGGGCAGCTGAAGGACAAATCACACAGACAACCGGTAAAGTTCAAATGTAATTTTATTCAACATTCTGGCTTGTAACGAACATTTAAACTATTTTACACACAACTGTTTCAGGCTGTATACAACCAATTAATTGGGTATTACAGCCTGAGTAATCAGACTAGGCACAACCCTGAGGTTTCTCACGTGCAGAATTGTGATTACACTGAAGAAGGTACAATATGTCCATCATAATACAAATCAGTCATAATAGAATGGGAAAACACACGATGAGCATCTTCTTGTTATGACACCTTTGAGCACATGTTGACATCACATAGTATAAAGTACATTATAAGCAATACTGAGGGTTTGTCAAAGTGGCAAGTGCCTTTCGCTGCAAAATTGGACTGAACTCACTGAGAAGAACTTCAACGTCAGGATCACCACAATGATGGATGCAGACATGGGGTTCAGTTTTGAGGCGTATGTCCCTTCCTTCCTGTATGTTGTGTCCATGTTTACCTAGTAGCCTAGTTGTTACAACACAAGCATGGATTATGACATCACCCAGACCTTCTCAGCTGGCCCCCATTTTTGTCAAAGTATGCAAATGTTATTTCTTACTGGAGATGACCTAGGAGGAGAGTCAGATAAAAGAAAACAGCTTTTATCACTACATACTGGTTGTTTGTGGCTGCAGAATTTTAACTATTCCATAGCCCGTGAACTCTCAAGTGCATTCATGGAATTTCTCTACATGAATGTGAAACCCCTTGCTGATGTTTTCAGTTAGAGTAACAGAGTTAGGTGGACTACACATGATGATGCATCTATTGAGAGTTGGAGTGGAGAGGAGAGAACTCTCTCTCTCTCTCTCTCTCTCTCTCTCTCTCTCTCTCTCTCTCTCTCTCTCTCTCTCTCTCTCTCTCTCTCCTCTTCATCTTTCTCACTCACTCTTCTCAGTCTCTCTCTCTCTCTCCTCTCGTCTCTCTCTCTCTCTCTCTCTTCTCTCTCAGTCCTTCTCTCTCGTCTCTCTCCCTCATCTCTCATCTCTCCTCTCCCTCTCTCTCTCTCTCTCTCTCTCTCTCTCTCTCTCTCTCCTCTCTCTCTCTCTCTCTCTCATCTCTCTCTCTCTCTCTCTCTCTCTCTCTCTCTCTCTCTCTCTCTCTCTTTCTCTCTCTCTCTCTCTCTCTCAAGAACTAGGTTGTTTTGCACTTTACCAAGAGCGTTGAACAGTAACCGAAAGGTCACTGGTTGGAATCCCCGAGCCGACTAGGTGAAAAATCTGTCGATGTGCACTTAACCCTAATTGCTCCTGCTCTGAATTAGAGTGTCTGCTTACAGTTTTTTTTTTCAATTGCTAAAACACAATTTCTGAAACCTTGCTCCATTTCCTGAAAACATTAAACACAAAACCTCATCTTCAAGCACTATTTACAAAACCTCTGACTCCTCTCGCAGCAGATTTACTCTGGTGTAGGGTTGTCTATCATACACTTTCCATCTCCAAGAGGTGAAAAACTCCTCAATCGGATTCAGGAAAGGCGAGTATGGAGGGAGGTACAAGTTCATAAACTGCCCATTGATGTTAAACCATTACCTTACCTGAGCAGCTCGGTGGAAACTGACATTGTCCCACACTATCACATAGGTGGGAATGGGATTCTCATTTAGCTCTTGACCCTGCTGCTCTTGAACCTGCTGCTCAAATAAAATATATCTTAGATTGGCAATAAATCTTAGAAGGTGTTGGGTGTTATATGGCCCGAGTGTAACATGGTGATGTAGAACACCATGGTTGCCGATAGCAGCACAGATTGTGACATTGCCGCCTCGTTGACCAGGGACTTCAACAATGGCCCGCTGTCCAATCATGTTTCGGCCTCTCCTTCTCCTCTTTGTTAGATTGAAGCCTGCTTCATCAACAAATATGAACTCATGGGGTCTGTCCAAGGATTCCAAGTCAAATATTGTCTGTGTAGAAATACAATATACTGTATGTAGGATTTTGTAAGTCGTACAGAGAAAGTGCTATACTGTAGAGTACAATTAGGCCTACTGTATGCACTTCTGATTCACATACATTGTATGTACTGAAGAGTAATGTCATTCACATAGTATGTTAGTACTGTAGACAATCTGGATTACAGTAAATGTTTCTGAATGTACACTTACTTGCACATACTGAGCTCGCAGTTCTTTCACCCATGGTGAGTTGCGCTCAAAAGGTACTCTGTATACTTGTTTCATTCGCATCCTGTTACGATGGAGGACACGGTCAATTGTGGAAATGCTCACACTGTCGATTCCCTGGAAGTGTGTGTTGTCTTGTATCACTCGTTCCTGGATTTCTCTGAGTCGTATTGCATTATCTTGAAGGACCATGCCAACTATAACTGCCTCTTGCTCCCGAGTGAATATAGCTGTCCTTCCACCTGCATGTGGCAGCCTTGCAATTCTACAAAAAGTAGTTGTGCAGTTACAAAACATATTCATGCAGTACAATACATACAGTGATTAACTTTACAAATGTCTATTGAAACAGCTATTAGTGTAGTACAGTAAATTTGCAATTACAAAACTACAGTAGTATACTGTACCTGTTCTCTTCTCTGAATGTCCTTACTATGGTGGACACAGAAAATCGGCTCAAATTGGGTTGCACTCTAAGTCCTGCTTCCCTCATTGTCAGTCCATGGACAAGAACATGGTCTATGACTGTTGCTAGAATTTCATCAGATATTTCCACTCTTTGTCTTCCTCTTCCATTTCGTCCTCCTCTTCCTCTTTCTTGCCCTCCTCCTCCTCTTCCTCCTCGTATACGCACTCGTCCTCTCACATTGTTTCTTCTATCCATTCTCAGACTTTCTCCTTCCCACCTTCAACAACGTGTTTACTCTCTGAACTGGCTTATATTGGTTGTGTCGCAACATTTGAAACAGGTTAAATCAATTTCGAGTGGTTGTGTTCAATCAATGACATGTGTTCTCTTTTTGTATTTGATTGTTGCCACTTGTGTTTACCAGTATGTATGACATGTGCATTAGAGTGCAGAATGTGTTTTGAGAATGAGAATGTGTTTAGAGTTTTGCTGAAAAGTCTAAGTGAGATCTGCAAATTGTGTTTTACCATGTGAAATGGTTTAAGGTATTGACAACAGACTGCATAATTAGCTAAATGAGTCCAGGCAACTGAGAACTTTGTTCAGCCAATGGGTTTTAGTGTTTTAGCAATTGAGAATAACTGTAATAACTAAAATGTAAAATATAAAATGTACCCATACCTAAAAATGTATGCACACGACTGTAAATCGCTTTGGAAACAAGCGTCTGCTAAATGGCATATTATTATGATTATATTATTACCACAAGATGGCAGTGAGTATCTATGAATGTCCTTCTGGAGAAGTGCGATTCATAAACTTCACAGGAATCGCTCACAGTGTAGCCAAAATCAACAAGGTCTTCCTTTCTTAGTTATCAGCTCAGATGTATGGGAAACAAAGGCATGCAGATAGATGTCCTACCTCTACGTTGCTCTTTCAGGTCCCTGACAGTACAGCTGACAGAACCAGCAAAAGGGGGTAATGCATATTTTTTTCTCCTATCATACTATAGAAATCAAAGTAGAAATGATGCTTCAGGCTAATCCCTATGCAGATGTACAGTATTGAATAGGCCTAGATTACTTTTAGGCCTCTATGGCTTTCAGGCCCTGTAATGCAATGAACTCCCATAGCAGCCAGCTTAATGAACATTGCCTAGAGCCCTCGGCTATACAAGGAATGCATCATAATAATAACTTGGAAAGGCCATCAGTACAGGGGAGGCAGCCTGGACCACGGCTGGAATAGAAATGAATAATAACACAGATCTGCAGAATGCCAAGTGGAGATTTGGGCTGTACCGGGATGATAATTGTATCAATTATATGCTTGGTAAATAGTAATTATTGAGCGTTTTGCTATTTCAGGTGCAGAGTCTTTGAAGTGCATTATTAAATTGACCTTGACTGTTGTTCAATTATCCTTCCTTTTCTCGTCCTAGTGAGGGGCAATTCCACGGTAACAGAATGAAACTGTCACTAGGATTTTTCACTTTCAAATGTATGTCAAACAAAAACCAATGATTGTAAAGGTAAACAAACCATACAACTCTATGCACAATGACTACTTTTAACCATTTCCTTGTGCATAGAGTTGTATGGTTTGTTTAACTTTGCAATCATTGGTTTTTGTTTGAGATACGCTTTAAAGTGAAAAATCTGAGTCTCAGTGCCACTCTGTTACGTTGGAATTGCCCTGTGCTGATATCTTTGACAGTTTTTTTTCTCTCTCTCTCTCAGCCTAAATGAGTGTAGGGGAGAGTGGGGTTAGTTGAGCCACTCTTGTCTCTAGGAAACCATACACAAAATTTATAATTTGACCAAATATTTAGGAAGAGGTCATCATTACATGGAGTCTGTGAAGGAAAAAACCACATGGAAAAAGTGATAAGCAAGGTAAAAAAACTGATTTTCACCTAGTCAAATCAATTTATTGTGTTAAGAGGTTTCATGATGCTTGTATCTAAACCAAAGTAGGTCATTTTATGATTTTTCTATATATCAGTTGGGGTCTCTATAAGCTTCAATATGAGATCCTAAACCTACCATGAAAGTGCGCCCTTGTAGCTGTGTGGGCTAATATAGTCAAAATGTTTGCCTTTTGGTAAATTGAGCCAATGGTTGAGTAAATTGAAGTGTTTTCTTCCCAGGCATAAGGCAAGGCATTATTGCTGGGATATGAGGTAACAGCAAGTACAAAGTGATTGTTAGGTGTTCAGTCTGTGTTAAAAGATGCTTAAAATTATTAAAAGACAAAAAGAGATTGTGATTATGTTGAATTGTGTTTTGGAAATAAAGATAGACATGGTTTTCTATTATATTTCATTCAGTACAGAAATGTGTAGGCAGCTTAACTTAGGCTACCCTGTCCTGCGGCTCAACCTACCCCATACCCGGGGTTAGTTGTGCCAAGAGACCACTTTTTTTTAACAAGCTATGTTTTCAAAACTGTAATGTTTACATTAATTCTGATTGTTTCCAGGGATACAAAACATCCTGTTAGAAAGAATACTATATGTGACCGACCGGCTCCATTCGGTCTTATGTAGAACATTTTGAAATTGTGTTTTTTACGTTGGATAAAAGTAGAGACTCAGAGCTAGAAAATTGTGTATCATACACTACAGTTGAGGAACAATCGGAAAATAATTCTGCTTTGAAAGTTGATAAACTTGTAACCTCACTTTTGAGAAAATGTCCCTTGAATGTTTTGGTACACCTACTGGAGAGGTCTTCTTTGTCTACACCCTTTCAGCATCGTTCACACCCTCTAAAGCCTTAGCCCCACCCATGTATTAAACAACCAAAGATGTCAAGCCTAAAGGCTCGTTTATACTACGGGTGTGTTTGTAAATGTAATCTGGAGTGCCAGAGTGTGCTCAGAGTTCATAAACTCAGAGCGTTGTCAGATTGTCCGTTAGTAAATTCAGAGCGTTTCGCTCTTGGAGCCGTTCAGAGCGCACACTGGACGCTCTGGCCGAGGAGTAGGGTTGATCCGAGCGTTCTGACCTAACAACAGCAGTCAAGCACCCAAGCTAACTGGCTAATATTGGCTAGCTTGCTAGCTACGTCCAGACACAAATGAGAGAACAGCTCACTCTGACCATTTTACTCGCCCTAGCAGAGCTGGTTAGGCTGTTTTTTATGTTTTCCAGTGTGCTGGTGACTGCAACTGTGCTGCTGGCAACAATTTAATTCCGCTTTTTTTGCCAACGTTTACTGACACCGGCCATATTCAATGGGTTTTAAGCGTTCGTAAATTTGTCTGTTATTCTGCACTCTGGCACACTCAGACCAGAGTGCTCTGAAAGTGGAGCAGATAGCCAGAGTGAATTTACCAGCTACGTCTATCGACAGTTGTCACAGTGAGATCATGAACATTCTATTGAAATGGTTACTTGCATAGTGAAGTCTTTTGTTTAGACATGTAGCTAGTTAGCTAAACAATAAACCATAATCCCAACTCATAACATTACTACCCTGCATGAATCTGCAGGTAGCTAACCAACCAGGTTCAATGTTAGCTAGCTAACATTACGCTATAACTAGCAATGCAAATGTCTCTGAGATACGAATAATATAACTACACAGATCATACACGTAACATTAGCTAGTGAGCCAGCCAGCTAAAGTTAGCTAGCTAGCTAACAGTACACTTTAACTTGAAATGAAAACGACTTTCTGACTAAATTAGAAACGTGTAATATCTGAAAATCTTACCCGTATACATGGATGGACGCTTCTCCCTCTCTGTCACGGATGCCATGGTTGCCCTTAGTTTGAAGATGTAATCCGGAGACAGGTGTTTTATACAACAGCCTTCTGTGTGTTCTCTTTTCGACTCCGTCTGCATATTTGCAATCAAACGTCAGAATGTTCTAATCTCCTTAGCTATCATACTCTAATTCCACTGATTTCAAAACTCGGTCCTCCAGAATGTGGAGAGCAACACTTATGCAGTTGTACTACGTGATATCTTTCAAAAAAGCCGCATTAGAAAAGATTACCTACACATACTGACCAGCTTATGTTATAGACAGAAGCATGCTACATGGCAGACCAATCCGAACTCATCTTTCGGAATGTCCAGCCCACTCATTATCTCAGCCAATCATGGCTAGCGGGAAGGTTGCTGTCTTTTTCTGTGGCTAAACCAACTAGACTCGTAATTTAACAATTCTATTCGTATTTCCAGATGGCATACAAGTTTGTTATTAAGGCACATGACAGTTCACATGTTCCAGAAGGCATATCTACCAAAAAAATAATAAAAACATTTTACGGTCAAATGGCTCTCCTGTGAAGTAGTTACGCGCGACATATGCCTAGTTTCCTGAAACGAGTCACATATTTCCCTTGAAGGAGTGCTGCGTGTAAAATGTATCGCAACGTACCCCACTCTCCCCTACTGTTAAAATTGAGCACTTTGAAGTTAAGCAGTCGGAGATTAAAGCTTTTTTAATTGGGAATAAATATGTGTCTGATATGCCTCTCTGAGCATTGAGCTGGATGGATACAGTATATAAATACTTTTAGTGGCCCCCTGCCTTGAACTGAGCTTATGAAAGATGGACTCTCTGATCTTTCCCTGCCTTCCAGGACCTCTATACCAGGCGGTGTCAGAGAAACACCCCAAAAATGGTCAAAGACTGTTCTCTCTGCTACCGCACGGCAAGCGGTACCAGAGCACCAAGTCTGGGACCAAAAGGCTCCTGAACAGCTTCTACCCCAAAGCAATAAGACTGCTGAACAGTTAATCAAATGGCTACACGGACTATTTGCATTGACCCCCAATTTCTTGCACGGGCTCTATGCACACTCACTGGACTCTACCCACAGACTCACACATACTACACTGACACTCCAACACACACACACACACACACACACACACACACAAAACACGCACACAAATTGATATTGACTCCACACACACACATACACACGCACACACACACACACACTTTCACACTCTTCATCTGCTGATGTAAAAAGGGCTTTATAAATTGATTTGATTTGATTTGATTAACACACGCTGCTGCTACTCTGTTTATTATCTATCCTGATTGCCTAGTCAATTTTACCCCTACCTAAATGTACATATTACCTCAATCACCTCAACTACCTCGTACCTCCAGCACATTGACTCGGTACCGGTACTCCTTGTATATAGCCTCGTTATTGTTATTTTATTGTGTCACTATTTCCTTTATTTAAAAAAAGAACTGAGCTATTTTTATTTTACTTTTTAACTATGCATTGTTGGGAAAGGGCTCGTAAGAAAGCATTTCAAGGTAAAGTCTACATCTGTTGTATTCGGAGAGTGTGACAAATAAATGTGATTTGATTTGTCCAGCCTGAACAAAGGCAGTTGTAGCCTCTCAAGACTTCACTTTCTCTCTGCCTTATTTTTATACAGTCTCTGCTTTCTGCAGACACTTTTTGCTCTGTCAATCATTCACTCACATTATGAGACTGTTCCCAATCCCAAATAGGTTATGTAGTGCTGTATGCACCCTACTAGAACAGAATATAATAGAATGTTGAATTTAATGTCAATCCATTCTTGCTACTATCCTGTTTTTCAGGTCAAATGGAAAGGATCTTTTGGATTTGGTGTGCCGGGCTCTAGGACAGAGAGATACCTGGTTCTGGTGTGCCTGGATCTAGGAATGAGAGATACCTGGTTATTTGATCTCGTGTGCCGGCCTCTAGCACTGAGAAAGATCTGGTTCTTTGGGTTTCAGTATGACGTCAAAATCTCCCACACAGGTTGATGTGTTGGTTGGTATTCAGTGTCCCCCATATTGCTTGTGAGGTAAATCAAGATTTATTCCTGTTCACCAGCCATACGTCTTCCAGGGATGTCATGAGCATGGCAAGCAACTGTCAGGCTAATTGAGTTGTATAAATAACAAAGGGAAATGGTGTCCATGTTGTTTTCGTCTGTCTCTTGCAGGTTTTGGACTACAATCGCACTGGGAACAGACATCATTTCAATGTCTAGTTTTGATTTACAGTACCAGTCAAAAGTTTGGACACACCTACTCATTCCAGGGTTTTTATTTATTTTTACTATTTTCTACATTGCAGAATAATAGTGAAGACATCAAAACTATGAAATAACACATATGGAATCATGTAGTAACCCAAAAAGTGTTAAACAAATCAAAATATATTTTATATTTGAGATTCTTCAAAGTAGCCACCCTTTGCCTTGATGACAGCTTTGCACACACTTGGCATTCTCTCAACCAGCTTCATGAGGTAGTCACCTGGAATGCATTTCAATTAACAGGTGTGCCTTGTTAAAAGTTCATTTGTGGAATTTCTTTCCTTCTTAATACGTTTGAGCCAATCAGTTGTATTGTGACAAGGTAGGGGTGGTATACAGAAGATAGCCCTATTTGGTAAAAGACCAAGTCCATATTATGGCAAGAACAGCTCAAATAAGCAAAGATAAATGACAGTCCATCATTACTTTAAGACATGAAGGTCAGTCAATCTGGAACATTTCAAGAACTTTGAAAGTTTCTTCAAGTGCAGTCGCAAAAACCATCAAGCTCTATGATGAAACTGGATCTCATGAGGACTACCACAGGAATGGAAGACCCAAAGTTACTGTACCTCTGCTACAGAGGATAAGTTCATTAGAGTTACCAGCCTCAGAAATTGCAGCCCAAATAAATGCTTCACAGAGTTCAAGTAACAGACATCTCAACATCAAATGTTCAGAGGAGACTGCGTGAATCAGGCCTTCATGGTCGAATTGCTGCAAAGAAACCACTACTAAAGGACACCAATAAGAAGAAGAGACTTGCTTGGGCCAATAAACATGAGCAATGGACATTAGACCGGTGGAAATCTGTCCTTTGGTCTAATGAGTCCAAATTTGAGATTTTGCATTCCAACCGTCGTGTCTTTATGAGTCGCAGAGTAGGTGAACGGAAGGAGAGTGATGTAGTGCTGCATCAGATGACCTGGCCTCCACAATCACCCGATCTCAAACCAATTGAGATGGTTTAGGATGAGTTGGACCGCAGAGTGAAGGAAAAGCAGCCAACAAGTGCTCAGCATATGTGGGAACTCCTTCAGGACTGTTGGAAAAGCATTCCAGGTGAAGCTGGTTGAGAGAATGACAGGTGTGTGCAAAGCTGTCATAAAGGCAAAGGGTGGCTACTTTGAAGAGCCATTTGAACGTAATCAAAATGCGTTTTTTGGCAGAAATGCCTTCTGGAACATGTGAATGTTCACGTGCCTTAATAACAAACTTGTATGGCATCTGTAAATACGAATACAATTATTACATTACGAGCCTAGTTGGATAAGCCACAGAAAAGACAGCAACCTTCCCACTAGCCATGATTGGCTGAGATAATGAGTGGGCTGGACATGGCGAGAGAGGAGTTCAGATTGGTCTGCCATATAGAAGGCTTCTGTCTATTTCAGCTAAGTATGTGTAGGTAATCCTGTCTAAGCAGCTTTTTTTATGTATTGTGTAGTGGAGCTGCATAAGTGTTGCTCTCCACTTTCTGGAGATTTTAGTTTTGAAATCAGTGGAATTAGAGTATGATAGCTAAAGAGATGGAGAAAACACCTGTCTCCGGATTACATCTTCAAACTAAGGGCAACCATGCATGGCATCATCCAAGATGATGTATACAGGTAAAGATAGTCTAGCTAGCTACATTTTCAGATATTACATGTTTCTAATTTTGAGTTAAAGTGTACTGTTAGCTAGCTAACGTTAGCTGGCTGGCTCGCTAGTTAACGTTACGTGTATGATGTTATTATTCGTATCTCAGAGCCGTTTGCTTGGCTAGTTAGACTAGTCTAATGTTAGCTAGCTGGCTGGCTCGCTATATAACGTTACGTGTATGATGTTATTGTTCGTATCTCAGAGCTGTTTGCTTGGCTAGTTAGAGCCTAATGTTAGCTAGCTAACATTGAACCTGGTTGGTTAGCTCCCAACAGATTCATGCAGGGTAGTAACGACATGAGTTGGCACTATGGTTCATTGTTTAACTAGCTAATGTTAGCTGGCTGGCTCGCTAGTTAACGTTACGTGACGTGTATGATCTTACACATTGTTTACCTAGCTAGGTTCACTGTTTACCTAGCTAGCTAGCTACATTTCTTAACAAAAGACTCCACTATGCAAGTAACCATTTCAGGTACGTTCGTAAATTCACTCTGACTATGCCAGAGCGCAGAATAACTGATTAATTTACGAACGCACAACACCCGTTGAATATGGCCGGTGTCAGTAAACGTCAGCAAAAGGCGTAATGAAACTGTTGCCAGCAGAGCTGGTTAGGCTGTTTTCATGTTATCCAGAGGTAAACAATGAACCATAATCCCAATTTTGTGTCTGACAGTAAATAGCAAGCTAGCCAACTTTAACCAGTTAGCTTGGGTGCTTTACTGCCGTTGTGAGGTCAGAACGCTCGGATCAACCCTACTCATCGGCCAGAGCGTCAAGTGTGCGCTCTGAACGCTCCGAGAGCAAAACGAGATGGGTGGGGCTAAAGCTTAAGAGGGTATGAACGATGCTGAATGGGTGTAGACAAAGAAGAGCTCTTCACTAGGTACCAAAACATTCAAAGGCCATTTTCTCAAAAGTGAGATTACAAGTTTATCAACTTTCAAAGCAGAATTACTTGCCAATTGTTCCCTTAAATGCAGTGTATGATGCACCATTTTGTAGCTCTGTGTCTCTGCTTTATTCCAATGTAAAAAAACACAATTTCAAATTTTGCTATATAAGACCAAATCAAGGCGGTCAGTCACAATTGGTTTTCATCATCTCAGAAATACCCAGGTGTATTTCAGGTCAGTTTACTTTTGAAAAGCTTTCAGTGTTTCAGTGAGAATCATAGTCATTACAGACCTTGAGACAGCATGAAGAGACATTTTGTTCTTTAGGCACTCAGCCCATCAATGTAATAATACTCCATTAAATAAATGGTTATGTGCGCTCTCACAGTTCTTTGACGAGTGATCCCATTGAAATGGGCAATATAACACAACTAAAGCTACATTACAGTTCTCAGAACCTACATCACTGATCTCTTCAGGCAGGCTGCCAATAGAGGGCAAACATTCACGTCTATTTTTTTCTGGCTACTACAGTGTGTGAGCACCAGAGCCCTCTCAGCCAGAGCCCTCTCAGCCAGAGCCCTCTCAGCCAGAGCCTTCTCAGTAGTACCCTTTCCCATTATCTGTCTCTGATTGTGTTCAGCCATGTGGAATCAATGCACCGCATATTACCACTGTTCTTTCTCCCCTGCCCTCGCACTCTGTGGGGAATTCCTTCCCAGTCCTGACACACTGGTTTGCGTCCCAAATGGCATCATATTCCCTATATTGTGTACTACTTTTGACCAGACTACCCCTCGACAACAAAAGCATCAGAAGCATCCAAAATCATTCCCCCCCCCATTCTATAGTCTGAACAAGCATATAAACACTTAACTCCTCCACCCTATTTATTGCTATCTTTATCCATGATTATTATTATTATCATTATTGTTATTATTGTTGTTACCTCAGAGGCCTCTGGTCAAAAGTAGTGCACTACATAGGGAATAGGGTGTTATTTGGGACATCGCCCCAGTTACAATGGCCTTCCTGCCGTCCAATTAAACTGGCCACATTTATCAATGAACAATTAGGTTTTAAGAGCTCAACTGGCCACATTTATCAATGCGTTTAGTGCTTCCTTCAGTACTCCCCACTTGGTAAACAGTTAGACAATATCATTAAAAAACACTGGCACATCTTGAGCACTGATCCACAACTGGAAAATACGTTTAAAGAACCTCTGCGGGTAGTCTTCAGACACGCACCCAACATCTGTCAAATGGTGGTGAGGTCTGATCTTCCACCGGTGCCACGTAGCACCTTCCTAGACAATGTGCCGGACGGGAATTACAGATGTGGCCGATGTACCCAGTGTAACTTTACGAACAAATGTACAATGTTCAATCAATCTATCACAGGCAAGGCCATTAAGATTAAGGGCGTCATTACGTGTTCCACAAAAAATTTGATATACCTGATCAAGTGTATTTGTGGCCTATGCTATGTAGGAAAAACGAATAAGCTCTGAAAACAAGGATAGCAGAACACAGGAGTAATATCAGGACCCTTGACCAGAGAAACCCTGTGGCTGCGCATTTCATGGAGGCTCATCACAATATTAGCTCTCTGAGATACATTGGTAACGAACATGTTAAGACTCCTAGGAATGGGGGGAGATACTGATAATCTATTATTGAGAAGAGAATTGTATTGGATCCACTGTTTGTGCACCATGTCTCCTAAAGGTCAGAACCAAGAGTTTGATATCAGACCATTTCTTACATGAATATGTCACGTTGATTTGTCTTTCCTTCCAGGTCTCCTACTACATTTTGTACATGTATATTAGATTCTGTAACTACAACATGTGCCCATCTCATTGATATCCCATTATTAGAGATACACAAGTTGTTTTTGAAATAGGTCACTGGAATTATATCTACGGCATCCGCACCTCCTGTGCGTAACGGTCATATGGGTGGGTATTCCAACATAATCTTTTTTACTGTTGCCTAGGTTTGAACTTGAACCCATTTTAATGTATATACTCCTTTATGACCATATGTAGCTCTGTAATTAATTATGATTGATTGTCCACAAAAGTGCATTGAATTGTTTCCACGCCCACCAAGAGTCATGTGCGTAATGGTCATGTGAGGTGAAATGTGTATATTTTGGGATGTGAGCACTCAGTTTGTTTGACCTGATGAAGATCCGTTTCGGAATCGAAACGTTGTCAATAAAGCTGTGATTTGGGAGCTTCAGCAGTATGCAGACCTAGTTCTTTACACATTTATCAATGACCCATTAGGTGTTAAGAGCCAACTGGCCACATTAATCAATTACCCATTAGTTGTTAAGAGCTCAACTGGCCACATTTATCAATTACCCATTAGGTGTTAAGAGCTCAATTGGCCACATTTATCAATTACCCATTAGGTGTTAAGAGCTCAATTGGCCACATTTATCAATTACCCATTAGGTGTTAAGAGCTCAATTGGCCACATTTATAAATTACCCATTAGTTGTTAAGAGCTCAACTGGCCACATTTATCAATGACCCATTCGGTGTTAAGAGCTCAACTGGCCACATTTATCAATGACCCATTAGGTGTTAAGAGCTCAACTGGCCACATTTATCAATGACCCATTAGGTGTTAAGAGCTCAACTGGCCACATTTATCAATGACCCATTAGGTGTTAAGAGCTCAACTGGCCACATTTATCAATGACCCATTAGGTGTTAAGAGCTCAACTGGCCACATTGATCAAATACCCATTAGGTGTTAAGAGCTCAACTGGCCACATTGATCAAATACCCATTAGGTGTTAAGAGCCAACTGGCCACATTAATCAATTACCCATTAGTTGTTAAGAGCTCAACTGGCCACATTTATCAATTACCCATTAGGTGTTAAGAGCTCAATTGGCCACATTTATCAATTACCCAGTAGGTGTTAAGAGCTCAATTGGCCACATTTATCAATTACCCATTAGTTGTTAAGAGCTCAACTGGCCACATTTATCAATGACCCATTAGGTGTTAAGAGCTCAACTGGCCACATTTATCAATTACCCATTAGTTGTTAAGAGCTCAACTGGCCACATTTATCAATTACCCATTAGGTGTTAAGAGCTCAATTGGCCACATTTATCAATTACCCATTAGGTGTTAAGAGCTCAATTGGCCACATTTATCAATTACCCATTAGTAGTTAAGAGCTCAACTGGCCACATTTATCAATGACCCATTAGGTGTTAAGAGCTCTGGTTATTGGGCTTGGTTTCCTAGGAACCATTGTCTCTGTAGCATCTCATCATATCCTGTCCATGCAGTCTCATCATATCCTGTCCACGCTGTCTCATCATAGCCTGTCCACGCGGTCTCATCATATCCTGTCCACGCTGTCTCATCATGTCCTGTCCACGCGGTCTCATCATGTCCTGTCCACGCGGTCTCATCATAGCCTGTCCACGCAGTCTCATCATGTCCTGTCCATGTAGTCTCATCATATCCTGTCCACGCAGTCTCATCATGTCCTGTCCACGCGGTCTCATCATAGCCTGTCCATGCAGTCTCATCATAGCCTGTCCATGTAGTCTCATCATGTCCTGTCCATGTAGTCTCATCATGTCCTGTCCATGTAGTCTCATCATGTCCTGTCCATGCGGTCTCCATGTCCTGTCCACGCGGTCTCATCATAGCCTGTCCATGTAGTCTCATCATGTCCTGTCCATGTAGTCTCATCATGTCCTGTCCATGCGGTCTCCATGTCCTGTCCACGCGGTCTCATCATAGCCTGTCCATGTAGTCTCATCATGTCCTGTCCATGCAGTCTCATCATATCCTGTCCATGCGGTCTCCATGTCCTGTCCATGTAGTCTCATCATGTCCTGTCCATGCAGTCTCATCATGTCTCATCATCCATTGTTCTGGATTTGTTACACCACTAATGACAGCAATGCCTTTTTTTCTTCTTAAATCTGTCTGTCCTCAGTTTTGGAATGCAGGAGCGTACTTATCTCGAAATAGGATGGATATGAGTAAAAACATGTTCAGTCCTTAATCAATATATAAAAGATGGCACTGCAGTGGGTAGCTGCCGTCTTACGAATTCAGCTATTTTGTGTGTTTAAAAAAAACGTTGATCTGAAAAAATATGGTACATAATAGTTCCGCCATCATTACCTATGACCGGAAACAGCTTCTGGACATCAGAACAGCAATAATTAACCTTCATTTGGATGAAGATTTCTACTTCAACAAGTCGGCAGCTGTGGTTTTTGCGACTGCACTTGAAGAAACTTTCAAAGTTCTTGACATTTTCCAGATTGACTGACCTTCATGTCTTAAAGTACTGATGTACTGTCGTTTCTCTTTGCTTATTTGAGCTTTTCTTGCCATAATATGGACTTGGTCTTTTACCAAATAGGGCTATCTTCTGTATACCACCCCTACCTTGTCACAACACAACTGATTGGCTCAAACCCATTAAGAAGGAAATAAATTCCACAAATTAACTTTTAAGAAGGCACACCTGTTAATTGAAATGCATTCCAGGTGACTATCTCATGAAGCTGGTTGAGAGAATGCCAAGAGTGTGCAAAGCTGTCATCAAGGCAAAGGGTGGCTATTTGAAGAATCTCAAATATACATATATTTTGATTTGTTTAACACTTTTTTGCTTACTACATGATTCCATATGTGTTATTTCATAGTTTTGATGTCTTCACTATTATTGTACAATGTAGAAAATAGTAAAAATAAAGAAAAACCCTTGAATGGGTAGGTGTGTCCAAACGTTTGACTGGTACTGTACATATCCCAACCAGAAGCCATGGATTACAGGCAACATCCACACTGATCTAAAGGCTAGAGCTGCCACTTTCATGGAGCGGGACACTAATCCAGATGCTTATAAGAAATCCTGCTTCGTCCTCCGATGATCCATCAAACAGTCAAAACGTCAATACAGGACTAAGATCGAATCCTACTATGCCGGCTCTGATGCTCGTTGGATGTGGCAGAGCTTGCAAACTATCACAGATTACAAAGGGAAACCTAGCTCTGAGCTGCCCAGTGATGCGAGCCTACCAGATGAGATAAATTCCTTCTATTCTCGCTTCGTGGCAAGCAACACTGAACCATGCATGAGAACACCAGCTGTTCTGGACGACTGTGTGATCTCGCTCTCCATAGCCAATGTGAGTAAGACGTTTAAATAGGTTAACATTCACAAGGCCGCGGGGCCAGACGGACTACCAGGATGTGTACTCAGAGCATGCGCTGAGCAGCTGGCAAGAGTCTTTACTGACATTTTCAACTTCTCCCTGACCCAGTATGTAATACCTACATTTCAAGCAGACCACCATAGTCCTTGTGCCCAAGAACGCCAAGGTAACCTGTCTAAATGACTATCGCCCCGTAGCACTCACATCTGTAGCCATGAAATGCTTTGAAAGGCTGGTCATGGCTCACATCAACACCATCATCCCAGACATCCTGGACCTACTTCAATTCGCATACCGCCCCAACAGATCCACAGATGACGCAATCTCTATTGCACGCCACACTGCCCTTTCCCATCTGGACAAAAGGAACACCTACGTGAGAATGCTGTTCATTGACTACAGCTCAGCGTTCAACACCATAGTGCCTTCCAAGCTCATCACTAAGCTCAGGAACCTGGGACTGAACACCTCCCTCTGCAACTTGATCCTGGACTTCCTGACAGGCCGCCCCCAGGTGGTGAGGGTAGGCAACAACACATCTGCCATGCTGACCCTCAACACGGGGGCCCTGCAGGGGTGCGTGCTTAGTCCCCTCCTGTACTCCCTGGTCACTCGCAACTGCGTGGCCGCACACGACTCCAACACCATCATTAAGTTTTGCTGACAAAAGTAGCCTAGAGAACAATGGTGGACTGAATGCCTCGAGATAAAAACATAATATTCAATATCTGTAAATCGGACTAAATATTAGCACTTCACTCCACATACTCGTGGGCAATAACCTTAAATCTGGATAACAACACAAAACAAATTATAAGGCTAGAGAAATGTATTGACCAATATTACCAACACAGTCAACACCTAAACATGTCAGAGAGTAAGCATAGAAAACCAATCCCTAAAAGAAAATGAGACTCCTCGACTGACACAGACGATTTCTGCTTTTCACCACCTGGAACGGTAAGTGTAGAAACTGACTTGCTAAATGATAAACTGGGCAAACTTGAACTAGTCAGTAAAGACATAAAGGAGTTGAAGGCGAGCCTCAAGATGAGTGACAAAAAAGCTGTGACAGTGGAGAAACAAACAAACAAGCTAAAAAGTGTCGTCAATACTACTGAAACGGACCTTAAAGAACTTTAAAAAGAGAATCTGAGAGAAGCTTTACTTGAAATACAGACTAGATCTATGCGAGAAAAATCTGGTACTTACCGGTATTAAAGAGAATGAGGGTGAAGATCCAGAGAGTGTTGTGAAAGAATTCCTGGTTAAAGTGCTACAGATCCCAGGCAATAATGTCGACAAACTCAAACTTGAACGTGTACATAGTTTCGGACAGAGAGGACAGCGATACGAGCGCCCAATTTGCATTCTTTAAAGATAAAAGAATGGTTAAAAGCCTGGGGAAAAGACTCGCTGGCACGAAAATAAGCATGAATGATCCGTTTCCGAAGGCAATTGCAGAACGGCACAAAGTTATGTACCACTCTTCAAGGTGAATAGACTTAAAGGGAAACGTTCAGCTTTCGTAGTCGATAAACCATGATAACCAACTTGCCGATACGCCAAGACTGCTCCATGGCTATTCTAAATAATACAAAGTTCCCATAGAGGAGTCGAATAATGGAACAGCCAACACTATCCATGGTAGGGATTGTAATAAAAAACTGGAAAACAATCAAATATAACAATCGATAAATAAAAACTACAAATACACTTTATCATTCAAGTTAGGGAATGTTTAGTTAGTTTTTGACTTTCTATTTACAGTATTTATAAATAGATAAAAGACAGCATTAGAAGAAAGGACAATTATTGAAATAATACATCTTCAAATATAAGGAACTGGAACACGAAAGTACTCAAAAGCCTGAAGTTAGGTAGGAATCAACATGGTAGGGATAAACACACAGCAAACAGAGGACATAGAAGGCACAGTATGTGGGTATGTGCGGGTGTATTGTTATGGAAGGTGGGGTGTGTGTTTTTGTGTTTGGACAAGTGTGGAGTTAAGTGAGTGAAAAAGGAAAATGGCTGCAAATGCCAGAGCCCATGTTTGTCTGCGAGCAGGTGTTGTGACAGAGAAGTTTTCAATAAATTACAAATTTTGTTTATTCATTCATTGTCCTATCATGATGGAACGGTCCCCAACCCTATACCCTAGACACCCACTTGAGCGACCCACACACTAAGGAGAAGTCCTTATCTGTTTTATAGGCCTACTGCAAGTGGCCTGTACGCAGCCAAGACAGAAAGATAAATGCGGTCAGAGACCCACTAAAGCAGTACCGCCCCCTCAAGAGTCTGAGCCTGTCTGACAGGGTTGGTCCAACCAAGCCAAAGCCCCCGGGTGCGTGAGCATAATATAAAAGGAATTTCTCAAAGCTGCTAATGAGAACATTGACGACCTTGTACCTAGCCGGGGGGAATTCCCCAGGTAGTGGGGAGTGCTGGCAACACTAGCTGCAGTAATCCATGGGGAGGGGGTCAAACTCTGACAATCAGAGAGGGGGCAAATTATTGTGGCCCTGTCAGTACAACATAATTAAAAGCTTTGACTGTTCAGAGATGCTTGGGAAAATGGTCACAACGGGGGACCAGCGTGTGTGTGTTTCAGGGGAAAGGGGTGTATCTGAGCTCCATCAGCTAGGACTTTACATTGGTTAATCAAATCTCCCCATTCTTGCTCAATTTTGCATGCCTTCTCAAACAGCTACAACTGTCTATGCATTCGCACATCAAGTCTTCTCTTGAGTTGGGCTCGGGGATGGAATAACTGTTGAACATCTGAGCTTGTGGTTCTACATTGTAGAATAATAGTAAAGACATCAAAACTATGAAATAACACACATGGAATCATGTAGTAACCAAAAAAGTGTTAAACAAATCAAAATATATTTGAGATTCTTTAAATAGCCACCCTTTGCCTTGATGGCAGCTTTGCACACTCTTGGTATTCTCTCAACCAATCTGAGAAATCGGGGGAGAAGGGCCTTGGTCAGGGAGGTGACCTAGAACCCGATGGTCACTCTGACAGAGCTCTAGAGTTCCTCTGTGGAGATGGGAGAAACTTCCAGAAGGACAACCATCTCTGCAGCACTCCACCAATCAGGCCTTTATGGTAGAGTGGCCAGACGAAAGCCACTCCTCAGTAAAAGGCACATGACAGCCCGCTTGGAGTTTGCCAAAAGGCACCTAAACAACTCTCAGACCATGAGAAACAAGATTCTCTGGTCTGATGAAACCATGTTTGAACTCTTTGGCCTGAATGCCAAGCGTCATGTCTAGAGGAAACCTGGCATCATGCTGTGGGGATGTTTTTCAGCGGCAGGGACTGGGAGACTAGTCAGAATAGAGAGAAAGATGAACGGAGCAAAGTACAGAGACATCCTTGATGAAAACCTTTTCCAGAGCACTCAGGACCTCAGACTGGGGCGAAGGTTCACCTTCCAACAGGACAACAACCTTAAGCACACAGCCAAGAAAATGCAGGAGTGGCTTTGGGACAAGTCTCTGAATGTCCTTGAGTGGCCCAGCCAGAGCCCGGACTTGAACACGATCTAGCATCTTTGGAGAGATCTGAAAATAGCTGTGCAGCAACGCTCCCCATCCAACCTGACAGAGCTTGAGAGGATCTGCAGTGACGAATGGGAGAAACTCCCCAAGCTTGTAGCATCATATCCAAGAAGACTCTAGGCTGTAATCACTGCCAAAGGTGCTTCAACAAAGTACTGAGTAAAGTGTCTGAATACTTATGTAAATGTGATATTTCAGTTTTGCAAACATTTATAGAAACCTGTTTTTGCTTCATCATTATGGGGTATTGTGTGTAGATTGATGAAGGTAAAACACAATTTCATCCGTTTTAGAATAAGGTTGTAACGTAACAAAATGTGGAAAAAGTCAAGGGGTCTGAATACTTTCCGAATGCATTATATATATACCCCAAAAATATATGGGGGATTGGAAATGATGCAGACAATTACATTGATAGAAGCCACAATCTATCTGCAATATTAAAGCTGATCTACCCTCTAAAAAAAATGTTTGCTGACGACACGACAGTGGTTGACCTGATAACCGACTACGATGAAACAGACTATAGGAGGAGGTCAGAGACCTGGCAGTGTGATGCCTGGACAACAACCTCTCCCTCAACGTGTGCAAGACAATGAGCTGGTAGTGGACTACAGGAAACTGAGGTCTGAGCATGCCACTATCCACATTGACAGGGTTGTAGTGGAGTGGGTCGAGAGCTTCAAGTTCCTCGGTGTCCACATAACTAAGGTATTATCATGGTCCACACACATCAACACAGTCGTGAAGAAGGCATGACAATCCCTCTTACCCCTCAGGACGCTGAAAATATTTGGCATGGGCCCTCAGATCCCACAAAAAGTTATACAGCTGCACCATTGAGAACATCTTGACTGGCTGCATCACCGCTTGGTATGGCAACTGCTTGGCATCTGACGGCAAGGCGCTACAGAGGGTAGTGCGTACGGCCGAGCTCCCTGCCATCCAGGACCTCTATACCAGGCGGTGGAAGACCCTAATAATTGTCAAAGACTTCATCCACCCAAGTCATAGACTGTTCTCTCTGCTATTGCACGGCAAGGGGTACCGATGCACCAAGTCTGGAACCAACAAGACCCTGAACAGTTTCTAACCCCAAGCCATAAATCTGCTAAATATACTGACCAAAAATATAAACGCAACATGTAAAGTGTTGGTCCCATGTTTCATGAGCTGAAATAAAAGATCCCAGAAATGTTCCATATGCACAACAAGCTTATTTCTCTCAAATGTTGTGCACAAATGTGTTTATATCCCTGCCTGTTAGTGAGCATTTCTCCTTTGCCAAGATAATCCATCCACTTGACAGGTGTGGCATATCAGGAAGCTGATTAAACAGCATGATCATTACACAGGTGGCAGTACGTGCAACCGGCCTCAAAACCGCAGACCTCGTGTAACCACGCCAGCCCAGGACCTCCACATCTGTCTTCTTCACCTGCGGGATCGTCTCCGACCAGCCATCTGGACATCTGATGAAACTGTGGGTTTGCACAAACAAATAATTTCTGCATAAACTGTAAAAAAACGTCTCAAGGAAGCTCATCTGCGTGCTCGCCGTCCTCACAAGTCTCTTGACCTGACTGCAGTTCAGCTTCGTAACCGACTTCAGTGGGCAAATGCTCACTTTCGATGGCCACTGGCACGCTGGAGAAGTGTGTTCTTCACGGATGAATCCTGATTTAAATTCTACCTGGCAGATGGCATCGCGTGGGCGAGCGGTTTGCTGATGTCAACGTTGTGAACAGAGTGCCCCATGGTGGCGGTGGGGTTATGGTTTGGGCAGGCATAAGCTACGGACAACGAACACATATTCCTTTTATCGATGGCAATTTGAATGCACAGAGATACCGTGACGAGATCCTGAGGGCCATTGTCGTGCCATTCATCCGCCGCCATTACCTCATGTTTCAGCATGATAATGCACGGCCGCATTTCGCAAGGATCTGTACACAATTCCTGGAAGTTGAAAATGTCCCAGTTCTTCCATGGCCTGCATACTCACCAGACATGTCACCCATTGAGCATGTTTGGGATGCTCTGGATCGACGTGTACGACAGCGTGTTCCAGTTCCCACCAATATCCAGCAACTTCGCACAGCCATTGAAGAGGAGTTGGACAACATTCCACAGGCCACAATCAACAGCCTGATTATCTCTATGCGAAGGAAATGTGTCGCGCTGCATGAGTCAAATGGTGGTCATACCAGATGCTGACTGGTTTTCTGATCCATGTCCTTACATTTTTGTTAAGGTATCTGTGACCAACAGATGCGTATCTGTATTCCCAGTCATGTGAAATCCTAATGAATTTTTTTCAATTGACTGATTTCATTATATGAACTGTAACTCAGTAAAATCTTTGAAATTGTTGCATGTTGCCTTTATAATTTTGTTCAGTGTAGTTAAATAGTTAACCACTAGCTACCTGGACTATCTAGCCACTTTATCCTTACCTACAGCTGTGGAAAAATTAAGAGACCACTGCAAATTTTTCTTAAATCAGCATCTCTACATGTATGATAGCCATTCCATTCCAGTGTCTGTTGAATTCCAACACAGGCACACCTAATTCTATTGAATTAGGTACTGATTAGGTGATCACCTGAACCAAATCTTATTTAACGAGGAAAAGTATAAAAACCACTGCTGTGGTCATCACTATCCTCTTGCAATAGGACCAGCTGGATGGCAAAAACAGTGCTAATAGTACCTCAAAAGTAATATTAATCAAAAAATAACTATTGACCATGCCAAAAGAGTTGAAAAGGAAAGTTTTGAGTGAGGAGAAAAAGGGTTCAATTCTGGCTTTACTGGCAGAAGGATACAGTGAGCGTCAGGTTGCTTCCATCCTTAAAATTTCAAAGACGGCGGTTCATAAGAACAAGGTCAAGCAGCAGACATTGGGGACAACAAAGCTACAGACAGGCAGAGGGCGAAGAAATGACTCTCTACTGACCGGGATGACCGCCAACTATAATAATAAATAATAATATGCCATTTAGCAGACGCTTTTATCCAAAGCGACTTACAGTCGTGCGTGCATACATTTTTGTGTATGGGTGGTCCCGGGGATCGAACCCACTACCTTGGCGTTACAAGCGCCGTGCTCTACCAGCTGAGCTACAGAGGACCACGGGCAGAGGGCGAAGAAATGACTCTCTACTGACCGGGATGACCGCCAACTAATTCGAATGTCGCTCAACAACCGTAGGATGACATCAAGTGACCTACAAAAAGAATGGCAAACGGCAGCTGGGGTGAAGTGCACCGCGAGGACGGTTCGAAACAGGCTCCTAGGGGCAGGGCTGAAGTTGTGCAAAGCTAGAAAAAAGCCCTTCATCAATGAGAAGCAAAGAAGAGCCAGGCTGAGGTTTGCAAAAGACCATAAGGATTGGACCGTAGAGGACTGGAGTAAGGTCACCTTCTCTGATGAGTCCAATTTTCAGCTTTGCCCAACACCTGGTCATCTAATGGTTAGACGGAGACCTGGAGAGGCCTACAAGCCACAGTGTCTCGCACCTACTTTGAAATTTGGTGGAGGATCGGTGATGATCAGGGGGTGCTTCAGCAAGGCTGGAATCGTGCAGGTTTGTCTTTGTGAAGGACGCATGAATCAAGCCACGTACAAGGTTGTCCTGGAAGAAAACTTGCTTCCTTTTGCTCTGACATTGTTCCCCAACTCTGAGGATTGGTTTTTTCCAGCAGGACAATGTGCCATGCCACACAGCCAGGTCAATCAAGGTGTGGATGGAGGACCACCAGATCAAGACCCTGTCATGGCCAGCCCAATCTCCAGACCTGAACCCCATTGAAAACTTCTGGAATGTGATCAAGTTAAAGATGGATGGTCACAAGCCATCAAACAAAGCCGAGCTGCTTGAAGTTTTGCGCCAGGAGTGACATAAAGTCACCCAACATCAATGTGAAAGACTGGTGGAGAGCATGCCAAGACGCATGAAAGCTCTGATTGAAAATCAGGGTTATTCCACCAAATATTGATTTCTGAACTCTTCCTTAGTTAAAACATTAGTATTGTGTTGTTTAAAAATTAACATTAACTTATTTTCTTTGCATTATTCGAGGGCTGACAACACTGCATCTTTTTGTTATTTTGACCAGTTGTCATTTTCTGCAAATAAATGCTCTAAATGACAATATTTTTATTTGGAATTTGGGAGAAATGTTGTCAGTAGTTTATAGAATAAAACAAAAATGTTATTTTTACCCAAACACATACCTATAAATAGTAAAACCAGAGAAACTGATAATTTTGCAGTGGTCTCTTAATTTTTTCCATAGCTGTATATGAACTTATCGACCTCAATTACCTTCTACCCCTGCACATTGACTCAGTACTGGTACAACTTGTTTCAGTGGAGTCTGCTGAGGGGAGGACGGCTCATAATAATGACTGTAACAGAGCGAATTAAATGGCATCAAACCATGTGTTTGATGTATTTGATACCATTCCACCTATTCTGCTCCAGCCATTACCACGAGCCCGTCCTCCCCAATTAAGGTGCCACCAACCTCCTGTGCCGTGTGCATATAGACGAGTTATTGTTGCTCATTGTGTATTTATTCCTTGTGTTATTATTATTCTATTATTTCTGTATTGTCATTCTCTGCAATGTCTAAACATTTCATTGTTAGTCTACACATGTTGTTTACGAAGCATGCGACAAAAATTATTTGATCTGTTTTAAAGCATTTAGGAGGCGATGTAGTGCTTTTAAAGAGAGAAATCGCCTGCCACAAAGAAAACGGTTTAGAGGCCCGGCTCTTAAAGCCTATAACATTCAGGCGGCAAATTAACAACAATAAAAATTAAAAATGGATGCTGCTCAAAGGAAAATAGACAAGAATCCAAATGACTAAATGCCTTGTAAAGCTTGTCTCCTTATTAGTCTCTTTAATTCAGATGATGTGGGAGCTACCAGTTCTCCTCCGCTCAGATGGTGTCATCACAGCCGATTACTGCTTATCAGAATACATCACCATCCCTGTCTCTCTGTCTGCATGCCAAATGACAGCCTTTACCCTATAGTGCACTTTTTAGGGAATAGGGTGCCATTTGGGACACACACACTGCCTGCTCTCCTCCCAACCTCGCCCCAGCCTCGCCCCAGCCTCACTTCACCCCAGCCTCGCCCCAGCCTTGCTTCACCCCAGCCTCGCCCCAGCCTCGCTTCATCCCTGCCTCGCCCCAGCCTCGCTTCACCCCAGTCTCACCCCAGCCTCGCCCCAGTCTCTCTTCACCCCAGCCTCGCCCCAGCCTCGCTTCACCCCAACCTCGCCCCAGCCTCGCTTCACCCCAGCCTCGCCCCAGCCTCTCTTCATCCCAGCCTCGCCCCAGCCTCTCTTCACCCCAGCCTCGCCCCAGCCTCGCTTCACCCCAGCCTCACTTCACCCCAGCCTCGCCCCAGACTCGCTTCACCCCAGCCTCGCCCCAGCCTCTCTTCACCCCAGCCTCGCCCCAGCCTCGCTTCACCCCAGCCTCGCCCCAGCCTCTCTTCACCCCAGCCTCGCCCCAGCCTCGCTTCACCCCAGCCTCGCCCCAGCCTCGCTTCACCCCAGCCTCTCCCCAGCCTCGCTTCACCCCAGCCTCTCCCCAGCCTCGCTTCACCCCAGCCTCTCTTCAGCCTGCTCTCAGCCTCCTCCAGCTGCCTGCCTTCTAGCACCCCAAGATTGGGTCTGTCACCTCAGCCTGTAGACCCCTTGTTAGTTCATGACAGACCAGGCTGCATGACTGGTTTTGCAAATGAAATAAATTCAAAGCTCGAAGGAGCGTTTCAGGGGGTTCAATCTCTCTTTGTCGCCTTGTACTTTATTGGTCCGGACCCTGTCCACCGCCTTGTCTTGTTAGTTTGTGGCTGAATTAAATTAGCTTGAAGAGTGATTGCGCTATAATAATCCCTGGCCATAGATAGAAAGTGCTTGGAGTTTGTTTATTTAACTCTTACTTTACCTGGTAAGTTGACTGAGAACACGTTCTCATTTAGCCTACAGAAACAACTTGTTGAATAGTTGCACGGGAGATGAGTTAAGGGAACTTGTAGGGACATTACTCTGTGGCAGTGCTGGACTGGTATTTCTTGGTCATCTTTATACTGCGTTTAGCCCTTGTCATTTTGCTCTGTTTACTAGTAAGCTGACTCTCTTAGAGTAGTTTAACCATGAGCAAATGAAATGCAGTTGGCTTGGGCTCACAGTCCTTGGCTCAAGGACTAATGGGTCTGCATGTGGCTCTACTGACTCTATCTTATTTATTGTTCCTGTGTGTCTCAGTTGGTAGAGCATGGTGCTTGCAATGTCAGGGTTGTGGGTTTGATTCCCACAGTGGACCAGTATGAGAAAGTACAAAAATGTTTGCACTTACTACTGTAGGTTGCTCTGGATAAGCGCATCTGCTAAATGCCTAAAATTTAAATTTAGCCTACAGTAGCAGTGATAGATAAGCTGCCAACGGTAATTTTTCCTGCCGTATGAAAGACTTCAATAGGAATTTCACACAGTGAAACCGATATGGCAAAAAATTGAAAGTTTCATCGGTACTAACAGCAAATTGGATGACTGCTTTAAAGCAACATAGAGATTCCAATCACCATCCTGAGATTACAGCATCTGTGCATGACATACTATAGGCCTACATGAAAAACTACTAAAAACGTTTGTTAACTGTTTTTAAAATGTGTTTTTCCTCAATCACTTACCTGGCAAAAGAAAGGTTGAATAAATCAATGGTTCCTATGTTCCAGTGTTGTCAAATTCAGTTGAGGAATATGAAAGTGGGGGAGAGGAGAGTTGATACCCTACAAGGGGAAGTAAAATGGAGTAGGCCTATAAGGACATTATTAGGTCCAATTTTGTGAATCTCTGTGTTTGTTTCCATTCAGGTAAAGATAAGATCCTGGAAGAGGAGATCTACTGCCCTCCTGAAGCCTCAGTGCTGCTGGGCTTCTATGCCATCCAGGCCAAGGTTAGTATCACACTAACTCTCTAATCACTAAACCTGTCTGTCCATTCCATTCGCTGTTCGTCTGACCATCTGTCTATCCATCCATCCATCCATCCATCCATCCATCCATCCATCCATCCATCCATCCATCCATCCATCCATCCAGCCATCATTTGTTAATTGAAAGCCCTGATGAAAAATTACAAAAGAAAGACTCTTCAAATGAAGTTAATGACATCCCCTCACCATTCTGCTGAAGGATAGGATTGCACCAGATTCCCCCAAAAGGGATTCTGTGAAACAAGGTGTAGGTTTTTCCAGGCACCCAGAGCTCCTCCAGAGAAACCACTGATTCATCTCCGAGGGCTTGTTGGCTGAGTGCCCACGCCTCACTTCCAATGTTAATTTAGGAGCCTGTAGGTGAGAGATGCCGACTGTCAACCATGCCTGTTTCCCAAATTGCACCTTATTCCCTTTATAGTGCACTACTTTTGACCACCAGGTGCCATATGTCTCTGGTCAAAAGTAGTAAACTATATAGGGAATAGGGTGCTATTTGGGACACATACCATGTATTATCCACAAATCAGATCAGGCCTGCTCTCCTCTCCGCACTGTAGAAGTGTTACTGGAAACGGCAGAAACACGGACCAGGAACCTGTTATCTCTGAGTCAGCAGTCCGCTTTGATTATCTGTAGTGAGGTCATATTTCATATACTGTGTATGTATATATATATATATATATATATATATATATATATATATATATATATATATATATATATATTACCGGTCAAAAGTTTTAGAACACCTACTCATTCAAGGGTTTTTCTTATTTTTTTTTACTATTTTCTACATTGTACAATAATAGTGAAGACATCAAAACTATGAAATAACACATATGGAATCATGTAGTAACCAAAAAAGTGTTAAACAAATCTAAATATATTTTATATTTGAGATTCTTCAAATAGCCACCCTTTGCCTTGATGACAGCTTTGCCACGTTGAAAGTCACTGAGCTCTTCAGTACGGGCCATTCTATTGCCAATGTTTGTCTATGGAGATTGCAAGGCTGTGTACTCGATTTTATACACCGTCAGCAACGGGTGTGGCTGAAATAGCCGAATCCACTAATTTGAAGGGGTGTCCACACACACACTATACTGTATATACAAAAGTATCTTCGAGTTCATCTGCATAACTTTCTTAACTTAAAATAGTAGCGGTGGTGAAAGACTGGGTTGAAAGCAGTCCTCTACTTTTATAGCATTGGTAGCAGGCAATCCTCTCCTTTGTGTTCAGGAGCCACAGAGATATCTTCCTGTTCTGTTGGAACCTCTTCAATGTCTCTAAATGAGTGGTTCCCCCAATCCTGAGAGCAGGGAGGGTGACAGAGAAGGGAAGGGGAGAGGACGACATATGGTTTTTGCGTGCGTGCGTATGTCAATCACATTTATTTATAAAGCCCTTTTTACATCACCAGTTGTCACAAAGTGCTTATACAGAAACCCAGTCTTAAACCCCAGAGAGCAAGCAATGCAGATGTAGAGACAGATGCATGTGTGTGTAAAGAGGATATGAGAGAAGGGAGTGGGAGAAAGAGGCGAGAACTGGTATGAGGGTTGAGATAAGGGAAATCATACAGACTTAAGATCTGTCATCAGATTTTTAACGAGAGCAGAGACCACAGGACAACATAAGCAGTGTAAAGCCTAGTAGAAGAAACAGTCATTAGAATGCAAGAGACATAGAGAGGGACTAAAGGAGGAAAGACAGAAAAAGGGATTAAAAGAAGCAGAAAGGTGTGTGTGTGTGTGTGTGTGTGTGTGTGTGTGTGTGTGTGTGTGTGCGCATGCACGTCTGGATGTCTGGGTGTGTGTGTGTACGAGAGTGAGCATAAACCTGCATGTCCGTTGGGTGTGAGTGTATGTGAGTGTAAATGAACGTCTGTGTGTGTGCTGGGCAGTGCAGGAGAGGTTCTGTCTGCTGTTTGGTATTCTGCGGGGCACCTCATCCGGAGACGCGTTTACAGGAATTTCAAGCAACAGCTGCGCCAAAAAACGCAGGCAGATGCCTGGCCAGGCGTTCACTCACTGGCTGTAAGGGGTGACTAGTGGACTGGAGAGAGGGGGTGGTTAGTGGACTGGAGAGAGGGGGTGGTTAGTGGACTGGAGAGAGGGGGTGGTTAGTGGACTGGAGAGAGGGGTGGTTAGTGGACTGGAGAGAGGGGTGGTTAGTGGACTGGAGAGAGGGGGTGGTTAGTGGACTGGAGAGAGGGGTGGTTAGTGGACTGGAGAGAGGGGGTGGTTAGTGGACTGGAGAGAGGGGGTGGTTAGTGGACTGGAGAGAGGGGGTGGTTAGTGGACTGGAGAGAGGGGTGGTTAGTGGACTGGAGAGAGGGGGTGGTTAGTGGACTGGAGAGAGGGGTGGTTAGTGGACTGGAGAGAGGGGTGGTTAGTGGACTGGAGAGAGGGGGTGGTTAGTGGACAGGAGAGAGGGGGTGGTTAGTGGACAGGAAAGAGGGGGTGGTTAGTGGACTGGAGAGAGGGGTGGTTAGTGGACTGGAGAGAGGGGGTGGTTAGTGGACAGGAGAGAGGGGTGGTTAGTGGACTGGAGAGAGGGGGTGGTTAGTGGACAGGAGAGAGGGGGTGGTTAGTGGACTGGAGAGAGGGGTGGTTAGTAGACTGGAGAGAGGGGGTGGTTAGTGGACTGGAGAGAGGGGTGGTTAGTGGACTGGAGAGAGGGGGTGGTTAGTGGACAGGAGAGAGGGGGTGGTTAGTGGACTGGAGAGAGGGGTGGTTAGTGGACTGGAGAGAGGGGTGGTTAGTGGACTGGAGAGAGGGGGTGGTTAGTGGACTGGAGAGAGGGGTGGTTAGTGGACTGGAGAGAGGGGGTGGTTAGTGGACAGGAGAGAGGGGGTGGTTAGTGGACTGGAGAGAGGGGGTGGTTAGTGGACTGGAGAGGGGTGGTTAGTGGACTGGAGAGAGGGGGTGGTTAGTGGACAGGAGAGAGGGGGTGGTTAGTGGACTGGAGAGAGGGGTGGTTAGTGGACTGGAGAGAGGGGTGGTTAGTGGACTGGAGAGAGGGGGTGGTTAGTGGACTGGAGAGAGGGGGTGGTTAGTGGACTGGAGAGAGGGGGTGGTTAGTGGACTGGAGAGAGGGGTGGTTAGTGGACAGGAGAGAGGGGGTGGTTAGTGGACTGGAGAGAGGGGGTGGTTAGTGGACTGGAGAGAGGGGTGGTTAGTGGACAGGAGAGAGGGGGTGGTTAGTGGACTGGAGAGAGGGGGTGGTTAGTGGACTGGAGAGAGGGGTGGTTAGTGGACAGGAGAGAGGGGGTGGTTAGTGGACTGGAGAGAGGGGGTGGTTAGTGGACTGGAGAGAGGGGTGGTTAGTGGACTGGAGAGAGGGGGTGGTTAGTGGACTGGAGAGAGGGGGTGGTTAGTGGACTGGAGAGAGGGGGTGGTTAGTGGACTGGAGAGAGGGGGTGGTTAGTGGACAGGAGAGAGGGGGTGGTTAGTGGACTGGAGAGAGGGGGTGGTTAGTGGACTGGAGAGAGGGGGTGGTTAGTGGACTGGAGAGAGGGGTGGTTAGCGGACTGGAGAGAGGGGGTGGTTAGCGGACAGGAGAGAGGGGGTGGTTAGTGGACTGGAGAGAGGGGTGGTTAGTGGACTGGAGAGAGGGGGTGGTTAGTGGACTGGAGAGAGGGGTGGTTAGTGGACTGGAGAGAGGGGGTGGTTAGTGGACAGGAGAGAGGGGGTGGTTAGTGGACTGGAGAGAGGGGGTGGTTAGTGGACTGGAGAGAGGGGGTGGTTAGTGGACTGGAGAGAGGGGGTGGTTAGTGGACTGGAGAGAGGGGTGGTTAGTGGACTGGAGAGAGGGGGTGGTTAGTGGACAGGAGAGAGGCGGTGGTTAGTGGACTGGAGAGAGGGGTGGTTAGTGGACTGGAGAGAGGGGTGGTTAGTGGACTGGAGAGAGGGGTGGTTAGTGGACTGGAGAAAGGGGGTTGCTAGTGGACTGGAGAGAGGGGGTGGTTAGTGGACTGGAGAGAGGGGTGGTTAGTGGACAGGAGAGAGGGGGTGGTTAGTGGACTGGAGAGAGGGGGTGGTTAGTGGACTGGAGAGAGGGGTGGTTAGTGGACAGGAGAGAGGGGGTGGTTAGTGGACTGGAGAGAGGGGGTGGTTAGTGGACTGGAGAGAGGGGTGGTTAGTGGACAGGAGAGAGGGGGTGGTTAGTGGACTGGAGAGAGGGGGTGGTTAGTGGACTGGAGAGAGGGGTGGTTATTGGACTGGAGAGAGGGGGTGGTTAGTGGACTGGAGAGAGGGGGTGGTTAGTGGACTGGAGAGAGGGGGTGGTTAGTGGACTGGAGAGAGGGGGTGGTTAGTGGACAGGAGAGAGGGGGTGGTTAGTGGACTGGAGAGAGGGGGTGGTTAGTGGACTGGAGAGAGGGGGTGGTTAGTGGACTGGAGAGAGGGGTGGTTAGTGGACTGGAGAGAGGGGGTGGTTAGCGGACAGGAGAGAGGGGGTGGTTAGTGGACTGGAGAGAGGGGTGGTTAGTGGACTGGAGAGAGGGGGTGGTTAGTGGACTGGAGAGAGGGGTGGTTAGTGGACTGGAGAGAGGGGGTGGTTAGTGGACAGGAGAGAGGGGGTGGTTAGTGGACTGGAGAGAGGGGGTGGTTAGTGGACTGGAGAGAGGGGGTGGTTAGTGGACTGGAGAGAGGGGGTGGTTAGTGGACTGGAGAGAGGGGTGGTTAGTGGACTGGAGAGAGGGGGTGGTTAGTGGACAGGAGAGAGGGGGTGGTTAGTGGACTGGAGAGAGGGGTGGTTAGTGGACTGGAGAGAGGGGTGGTTAGTGGACTGGAGAGAGGGGTGGTTAGTGGACTGGAGAGAGGGGGTGGTTAGTGGACTGGAGAGAGGGGTGGTTAGTGGACTGGAGAGAGGGGGTGGTTAGTGGACTGGAGAGAGGGGGTGGTTAGTGGACTGGAGAGAGGGGGTGGTTAGTGGACTGGAGAAAGGGGGTTGCTAGTGGACTGGAGAGAGGGGGTGGTTAGTGGACTGGAGAGAGGGGTGGTTAGTGGACTGGAGAAAGGGGGTTGCTAGTGGACTGGAGAGAGGGGGTGGTTAGTGGACTGGAGAGAGGGGGTGGTTAGTGGACTGGAGAGAGGGGTGGTTAGTGGACTGGAGAGAGGGGGTGGTTAGCGGACAGGAGAGAAGGGGTGGTTAGTGGACTGGAGAAAGGGGGTTGCTAGTGGACTGGAGAGAGGGGGTGGTTAGTGGACAGGAGAGAGGGGGTGGTTAGTGGACTGGAGAGAGGGGGTGGTTAGTGGACTGGAGAGAGGGGGTGGTTAGTGGACTGGAGAGAGGGGTGGTTAGTGGACTGGAGAGAGGGGGTGGTTAGCGGACAGGAGAGAGGGGGTGGTTAGTGGACTGGAGAGAGGGGTGGTTAGTGGACTGGAGAGAGGGGGTGGTTAGTGGACTGGAGAGAGGGGTGGTTAGTGGACTGGAGAGAGGGGGTGGTTAGTGGACAGGAGAGAGGGGGTGGTTAGTGGACTGGAGAGAGGGGGTGGTTAGTGGACTGGAGAGAGGGGGTGGTTAGTGGACTGGAGAGAGGGGTGGTTAGTGGACTGGAGAGAGGGGGTGGTTAGTGGACAGGAGAGAGGGGGTGGTTAGTGGACTGGAGAGAGGGGTGGTTAGTGGACTGGAGAGAGGGGTGGTTAGTGGACTGGAGAGAGGGGTGGTTAGTGGACTGGAGAGAGGGGGTGGTTAGTGGACTGGAGAGAGGGGTGGTTAGTGGACTGGAGAGAGGGGGTGGTTAGTGGACTGGAGAGAGGGGGTGGTTAGTGGACTGGAGAGAGGGGGTGGTTAGTGGACTGGAGAAAGGGGGTTGCTAGTGGACTGGAGAGAGGGGGTGGTTAGTGGACTGGAGAGAGGGGTGGTTAGTGGACTGGAGAAAGGGGGTTGCTAGTGGACTGGAGAGAGGGGGTGGTTAGTGGACTGGAGAGAGGGGGTGGTTAGTGGACTATATCTCCCGAGTGGCGCAGTGGTCTAAGGCACTGCATCGCAGTGCTAGCTGTGCCACTAGATATCGTGGTTCGAATCCAGGCTCTGTCGTAGCCGGCCGCGACCGGGAGACCCATGGGGCGGCGCACAATTGGCCCAGCGTCTGGGGCGGCGCACAATTGGCCCAGCGTCGTCCAGGGTAGGGGAGGGAATGGCCGGCAGGGATGTAGCTCAGTTGGTAGAGCATGGCGTTGGAACTCCAGGGTTGTGGGTTTGATTCCCACGGGGGGCCAGTATGAAGAAAAAAATAAAAATAAAAATAATGTATGCACTCACTAACTGTAAGTCGCTCTGGATAAGAGCGTCTGCTAAATGACTAAAATGTAAATGGACTGGAGAGAGGGGTGGTTAGTGGACTGGAGAGAGGGGGTGGTTAGTGGACTGGAGAAAGGGGGTGGTTAGTGGACTGGAGAGAGGGGGTGGTTAGTGGACTGGAGAGAGGGGGTGATTAGTGGACTGGAGAGAGGGGGTGGTTAGTGGACTGGAGAGAGGGGGTGGTTAGTGGACTGTAATCCCACTGTGTGAGTAGAATAGAATACACAGAATTGATCTGAAATGCGATCGACCAGTTACTAATATAAGGCCGATCCAGTAGGGCTGGGACGATAAACCGAAAATGATTGACATCGACCATTCCGTACGATAAGTAGCCTATAGTTGAGAAATGTGAAGTTTGAAATTAAATAAGTTTGCTAATATGAGTGATTGTTAATGGGACAATTGATACCATCAAACTAGTAGTAGTAGTTTAAAGGATAATAAAAAATGGTGGAGTAGATTAACGTTATAAGCTTACCCACATTGAGTCGGTACCAGTACCCCCTGTATATAGCCTCGTTATTGTTATTTTATTGTGTAACTTTCTTTCTTACTTTAGTTTATTTTGCAAACATTTTCTTACTTAAAACAAAATTCTGCATTGTTGGTTAAGGTATTGTAAGTAAGCACACCTGTTGTATTCGGCGCATGTGACAAACACAATTTGATTTGATTTGATTTGGTCTTTACTATCCAGTGGTCTACATTTCTGGTCTGGCAGATGTCATGGATGCTTTGATTAATTGACACATCTTAGTGGACCATTGTTTACCCAGTAGGTTACCGAGTAGTCTGATTCCCTAGTTACCAAACTCCAAGTGGAGCTGAAAAACTGAAGAGAAGTAGCTATTATCATCAGGTCTCCCCAGCCTCTCAATCTTACACTCATTTTAGACCCATTGCCTTTGGCCTTTGGGCAATTCCACAGCGAAAAATCTAAGTGAAAAATCAGTCTCAGCATCATTCTGTTACTGTGGAATTGCCCCTTTTGTACCAGTCTGGAAGCTAGTGTCCTGGTCTGTCTGAGTAACTAAGCCATAGAATAGCGAGTGCAGTGCAGTCCTTTTCTCAGGCCAGCGGTCCCATGGCAGCTTGCGTGTGGCAGTGAGAGAAGCCAGCTATGATGTTACTGCTGCTTGCTGCTGCCCTCGCACAATGTATTCTAGATTACAGAAAGGACAAACTTGAATGTGTGACAGACGGACACACACACACACACACCCCTTCTGAATTATAAAGGAACGACCACAGTTTTCTCTAACCAAGGGGGAGGTCATTTCCCTGTCAATTAATCATTTTGATACCACCACTGAAGGTCTTTAACATTCCCTTCTTCTCTCGTCTAGTATTATCCATGTCCTATGGAGCGATGATGAGTTATCAATCACTTCTGAGCGATATCTTAAATGACACCATTTCCTGATGACCAGGGAGCTGTGGTGTGTGTGTGCTGAAAGTAAATGTGACTCATTTTGACTGATTTTGATTCCTTCATATCTTCATCTCTCCAATACTGTGACTTCATCACATCATAAACTTTATAACGAGATAGAGATATACTGTCATGTTATAACTATTGGATATAATCCTGGCCTGACCATAACATTTTAACAGTTTTTCTCTCTTTACAGTATGGAGATTATGACCCCAATGTCCACAAACCAGGCTTTCTGGATCAGTAGGAACTCTTAACTGGCCAAACCGCTCGCGCGTGTGCCCTATCACGCGCATGTTGATTTTGTCCACCCACACCAGACGCGATCAGGACACACAGGTTGAAATATCAAAACGAACTCTGAACCAACTATATTCATTTGGGGACAAGTCGAAAAGCATTAAACATTTATGGCAATTAAGCTAGCTAGCTTGCTGTTGCTAGCTAATTTGTCCTGGGATATAAACAATGGGTTGTTATTTTACCTGAAATGCACAATGTCCTCTACAATCCACAGATAAAAGGGTAAACAGAGTTTGTCTAGTAATAGCTTCTTATTCCTCTTTGGAGTTTATATGATGGTTGGCAACCAACTTTAAGGTGCATTACCACCACCGACTGGAGTGTGGACCTCAGTTCGTCTTTCAATCACCCAAGTGGGTATATGATCCTAAAAACCAACGAGGAGATGGGAGAGGCAGGACTTGCACCGCGTCAAGCGTCACAAATAGAATCAAGTTCTATTTTAGCGCCTGGCCACGCAGACGCTTGTTGACGCGCGCGAGCAGTGTGGGTGCAATGATTGAATAACATGTACTGTATGTGTAAATTTATTTTGCAAAGCTTGCACAACGCTCGCACACGCAACGCGTGCGGTGTGGTCAGCATGTTAGCTGCTAGGAATTGTTGCATGGTAAATAATGTGAAAATTAGGTAACATTGTGTACAGTCGTGGTCATAAGTTTTGAGAATGACACAAGTATTGGTCTTCACAAAGTTCGCTGCTTCCGTGTTATGAGATATTTTTGTCAGATGTTACTATGGTATACTGAAGTATAATTACAAGCATTCCATAAGTGTCAAAAGGGTTTTATTGACAATTACATTACGTTTATGCAATATTTGCAGTGTTGACCCTTCTTTTTCAAGACCTCTGCAATCCGCCCTGGCATGCTGTCAATTAACTTCTGGGCCACATCCTGACTGATGGCAGCCCATTTTTGCATAATCAATGCTTGGAATTTGTGGGTTTTTGTTTGTCCACCCGCCTCTTGAGGATCGACCACAAGTTCTCAATGGGATTAAGGTCTGGGGAGTTTCCTGGCCATGGACCCAAAATGTCAATGTTTTGTTCCCCGAGCCACTTAATTATCACTTTTGCCTTATGGCAAGGTGCTCCATCATGCTGGAAAAGGGATTGGTCATCACCAAACTGTTCTTGGATGGTTGGGAGAAGTTGCTCTTGGAGGATGTGTTGGTACCATTCTTTATTCATAGCTGTGTTCTTAGGCAAAAATGTGAGTGAGCCCACTACCTTGGCTGAGAAGCAACCCACCACATGAATGGTCTCAGGATGCTTTACTGTTGGCATGACACAGGACTGATGATAGCGCTCACCTTGTCTTCTCCGGACAAGGTGTTTTCCGGATGCCCCAAACAATCGGAAAGGGGATTCATCAGAGAAAATGACTTTACCCCAGTCCTCAGCAGTCCAATCCCTGTACCTTTTGCAGAATATCAGTCTATCCCTGATGTTTTTCCTGGAGAGAAGTAGCTTCTTTGCTGCCTTTCTTGACACCAGGCCATCCTCCAAAAGTCTTTGCCTCACTGTGCGTGCAGATGCACTCACACCTGCCTGCTGCCATTCCTGAGCAAGCTCTGCACTGGTGGTGCCCCGATCCCGCAGCTGAATCAACTTTAGGAGACGTCCTGGCGCTTGCTGGACTTTCTTGGGCGCCCTGACGCCTTCTTCACAACAATTGAACCTCTCTCCTTGAAGTTCTTGATGATCCGATAAATGGTTGATTTAGGTGCAATCTAACTAGCAGCAATATCCTTGCCTGTGAAGCCCTTTTTGTGCAAAGCATTGATGACAGCACTTGTTTCCTTGCAGGTAACCATGGTTAACAGAAGAAGAACAATGATTTCAAGCACCACCCTCCTTTTAAAGCTTCCAGTCTGTTATTCTAACTCAATCAGCATGACAGAGTGATCTCCAGCCTTGTCCTCGTCAACACTCTCACCTGTGTTAACGAGAGAATCACTGACATGATGGCAGCTAGTCATTTTGTGGCATGGCTGAAATGCAGTGGAAATGTTTTTTGGGGGGATTAAGTTCATTTTCATGGCAAAGAGGGACTTTGCAATTAATTGCAATTCATCTGATCACTCTTCATGACATTCTGGAGTATATGCAAATTGCCATCATCAAAACTGAGGCAGCAGACTTTGTAAAAATTAGTATTTGTGTCATTCTCAAAACTTTTGACCACGACTTTAGGTCTACACATTGATTTTGTGGGTCTGCATATGTCGGTCTACACATTGACATTTAAATGATCGTGGTCAATATGTACCTCTGTTTTTCAGTTGATCAACCTGTACAAGATGACTGCAGAGACGTGGGAGGATAGAACCACTGCTTGTTAAGCTGAGCACAGGGAGAGGACAAGGTAAACCGACGCTGTTCGTGTACCTGCCCAGTGTTACATTAGTTGGTTTCATACAGGTAACTGCCTAAATAAAGCAAACACCAACATAAAGTGTCTTTATAGGGCGTTGGGCCACCACGAGCCCCCAGAACAACTTCAAAGCCTTGGTATAGATTCTACAAGTGTCTGGAACTCTATTGGAGGGATGCGACACCATTCTTTCACGAGAAATTCCATCATTTGGTGTTTTGTAAGGTATTGCCTTACCTCCATAACTTACTACATTCCACACACTGTATATAGATTTTCTATTGTGTTATTGACTGTACGTTGTGTTTATCCCATATGTAACTCTGTGTTGTTGTTGTTTTTATCGCACTGCTTTGCTTTATCTTGGCCAGGTCGCAGTTGTAAATGAGAACTTGTTCTCAACTGGCTTACCTGGTTAAATAAAGGTGAAAAAATAAAATTATTATTATTTCATGAGAAATTCCATCATTTGGTGTTTTGTTGATGGTGGTGGAAAACGCTGTATCAGACGCCGCTCCAGAATCTCCCATAAGTGTTCAATTGGGTTGAGATCTGGTGACTGATACACACACACACACACACACACACACACACACACACACACACACACACACACACACACACAAAGACTGCTGGAAAGGCCCAAAGGCAAGATCGTAATTTTGATGACTCACACGGTGAGCCTACTGTAACCTACTGTGTATGGTAAGCTGGTGCGCACCAAGTTGTACTGAAAAATGATTTTTCTACAATATTCACAACTTATTGACACAATTACAATCTTTATAGAATAAAAATCTAATTTCATCAATTACATGTGGAAAAACTTACTTGAGTGAACATTATCAAGCCAGCAGCAGATGAAACAGAAAGTGAATTCTCTCTTCCCTCTGTCCCCGGTTTTAGCTTGCGGCTATCACTGTCTAGCTGGCTAGCTTTAGGATATTTACTAGCCCATACCAGTGACAAAATTGGCTATGTTATCGACATATTGCAGTACACAAATAAAATCTAGCTCACTTATTTTGCCATCTAGAAATAAACAGCCAAAATTGTATTCAGAAATGGAGGAAGAGGATAGCTATCTATAGCATAGGAAACATTAGCTGATACCTCTTCAACAAGAAGCAACTGTGATAACGTTGATCCTAAGACTAATTTATTTACTTTCCCATTGAACAAAATCCACCCCTCCAAAGATTGGTGCCACAGACACCATCCAACCAGCCATCCACACACACAAAGAGAGCCCAAGTGCAGACCAAAACACAACTCATGCAGCAAGCTCCAGAAATAAACATTCCCATTGAGCAAAATCCACCCCTTTAAAGAAAACCTGGCTACTTTCTCTGAAATGCCACCAGATCCACGATCGAATACATGGCATCGCATTTCGGTTTAGCCCTCCATCCACACACATAGCAGGAGTCGCGTTAAAGCAGAATTCTGTGTTTTTCACGCAGAAAAACATATAAAAATGCTCCTTTGAGACCCTTCTTTCAAAGTCACTGAGATCTCTTCTTCTAGCCATGGTAGCCAAACATGTTGGGCAACTGGGCATTTTTATACATGACCCTAAGCATGATGGGATGTTAATTGTTTAATTAACTCAGGAACCACACCTGTTTGGAAGCACCTGCTTTTAATATACTTTGTATCCCTTGTTTACTCAAGTGTTTCCTTTATTTTGTTAGTTACCTTTACATCAGTAAGACTTGTTTACTCAGGGCAGACTAAGTAGAAAGGGTTCATAAGCACAGCTTGTCCTTTTAACATCAACATCCAGCCTGTTGTTTTGATTTGCCAGCCACATCAAAATAACATCAGTTAAATGTGAAGCGAGCGTCAACGTCATTATTTTTGTCAAAGTATGCAAATGTTATTTCTTACTGGAGATGACCTAGGAGGAGAGTCAGATAAAAGAAAACAGCTTTTATTTGCTTTCATCACTACATACAAACATACTGGTTGTTTGAGGCTGCAGAATTTTTATTATTCCACAGCTCGTGAACTCTCAAGTGCATTCATGGAATTACTCTACATGAATGTGAAACCCTGATGTTTTCACTTAGAGTAACAGTGTTATGTGGAGTACACTACTACACATGATGATGCATCTATTGAGAGTTGGAGAGAAGGCTCTCTCTCTCTTTCTCCTTTCTCCTTTCTCATTCTCTCTCACACTCTTTCGCTCTCTCGCTCTCTCGCTCTCGCTCTCGCTCTCGCTCTCGCTCTCTTTCTCAATTTCAATTCAATAGACTTTATTGACATGGCAAGTTAAATTACTTACATTGTCAAAGTATACATATAACAAAAATGGTGGCACCAACAGCAATAATAATAGTAGTAGTGGAAATGGGATTACCATTAACAGCAACTACAACAACAATATTAATGAGAATAACAATACATTAAAGCAATAGTAGTCGACCAGTCTCAACTTGACTGAGAAGACACATTACATGGTATGAAAGCCAAAACAAAACTAAATGGGAAAATAATATTGACATTACATGACACTTTTCACTGGCTGTCCCTCAGGTTGTGGCAGGAGGACATATATTTGGCTGCCAAAACTGCACATTTAGGCTTTTCACCCTATACAGTGAGGGAAAAAAGTATTTGATCCCCTGCTGATTTTGTACGTTTGCCCACTGACAAAGACATGATCAGTCTATAATTTTAATGGTAGGTTTATTTGAACAGTGAGAGACAGAATAACAACAAAAAAATCCAGAAAAACGCATGTCAAAAATGTTATAAATTGATTTGCATTTTAATGAGGGAAATAAGTATTTGACCCCTCTGCAAAACATGACTTAGTACTTGGTGGCAAAACCCTTGTTGGCAATCACAGAGGTCAGACGTTTCCACCAGGTTTGCACACATCTCAGGAGGGATTTTGTCCCACTCCTCTTTTCAGATCATCTCCAAGTCATTAAGGTTTCGAGGCTGACGTTTGGCAACTCGAACCTTCAGCTCCCTCCACAGATTTTCTATGGGATTAAGGTCTGGAGACTGGCTAGGCCACTCCAGGACCTTAATGTGCTTCTTCTTGAGCCACTCCTTTGTTGCCTTGGCTGTGTGTTTTGGGTCATTGTCATGCTGGAATACCCATCCACGACCCATTTTCAATGCCCTGGCTGAGGGAAGGAGGTTCTCACCCAAGATTTGACGGTACATGGCCCCGTACATCGTTCCTTTGATGCGGTGAAGTTGTCCTGTGCCCTTAGCAGAAAAACACCCCCAAAGCATAATGTTTCCACCTCCATGTTTGACGGTGGGGATGGTGTTCTTGGGGTCATAGGCAGCATTCCCCCTCCTCCAAACACGGCGAGTTGAGTTGATGCCAAAGAGCTCGATTTTGGTCTCATCTGACCACAACACTTTCACCCAGTTCTCCTCTGAATCATTCAGATGTTCATTGGCAAACTTCAGATGGGCCTGTATATGTGCTTTCTTGAGCAGGGGGACCTTGCGGGTGCTGCAGGATTTCAGTCCTTCACGGCGTAGTGTGTTACCAATTGTTTTCTTGGTGACTATGGTCCCAGCTGCCTTGAGATCATTGACAAGATCCTCCTGTGTAGTTCTGGGCTGATTCCTCACCGTTCTCATGATCATTGCAACTCCACGAGGTGAGATCTCGCATGGAGCCCCAGGCCGAGGGAGATTGACAGTTATTTTGTGTTTCTTCCATTTGCGAATAATCGCACCAACTGTTGTCACCTTCTCACCAAGCTGCTTGGCAATGGTCTTGTAGCCCATTCCAGCCTTGTGTAGGTCTACAATCTTGACCCTGACATCCTTGGAGAGCTCTTTGGTCTTGGCCATGGTGGAGAGTTTGGAATCTGATTGATTGATTGCTTCTGTGGACAGGTGTCTTTTATACAGGTAACAAACTGAGATTAGGAGCACTCCCTTTAAGAGTGTTCTCCTAATCTCAGCTCGTTACCTGTATAAAAGACACCTGGGAGCCAGAAATCTTTCTGATTGAGAGGGGGTCAAATACTTATTTCCCTCATTAAAATGCAAATCAATTTATAACATTTTTGACATGCGTTTTTCTGGATTTTTGTTGTTGTTATTCTGTCTCTCGCTGTTCAAATAAACCTACCATTAAAATTATAGACTGATCATTTCTTTGTCAGTGGGCAAACGTACAAAATCAGCAGGGGATCAAATACTTTTTTCCCTCACTGTAAATATTTGATTTTTTCTTCATCTTATATAGTTTCAAATTCTTTGTACTGAATGATAATTTTGGGAAAGAAATGTTCTCTTAGGTCTGAGTATTTGTCACAGTATAGTAGGAAATGCAGCTCTGTCTCTACCTCTCCCCTGGAGCAGAGTGAGCACAGCCTGTCCTCTCTGGGCAGCCAGGTTTGCCTGTGACGACCAGTCTCTATAGCCAGACTGTGCTCACTGAGTCTGTACCTAGTCCTTGTTTTCTTCAGTTTTCTATCAGTCACAGTGGTCAGATAGTCTGCCACCATGTACTGTCTGTTTAGAGCCAAATAGCATTGAAGTTGACTTAGATTTTTTTGGTGTCTTTCCAATAGGTGATATATTTTTCTTTTTGCTTTGTGATGATTTGGTTGGGCCATATTTTCTGAGTGCTGTCCTGAGGCTCTATGAGGTTGGTTTGGGTTAGTGAACTGTGTCTCAGAACCAGCTGGCTGAGGGGACTCTTCTCTTGTTTCATCTCTTGACATAGTAGAGTTGTGTGATGGAATGTTTTGGGGTCACTTGTTTTTAGATGGTTGTAAAATTTGATGGCACTTTTTTCTATTTGAATAAGGAGGGGGTATTGGCCCAATTCTGCTCTACATGCGTTATTTTGAGTTTTTCTTTGCACTTGCAATAGAGTCTTGCAAAACTCTGCATGCAGTATTTCGATTGGATGTTTGTCCCATTTGGTAAATTCATTATTAGAGAGCGGACCCCATACTTCGCTGATATATAGAGCAATTGGTTCTATAACTGATTGGAACATTTTGAGCCAGATTCTAATTGGAATTTCAATTTTAGTAAGTGTTGGACTCATTGGGCAGCCCTGTTTCACTCCACGTCCCGAGAGAAGAAGTCTGTTTGCTTGTTGCCAATTTTAACCGCACATTTGTTTTTAGTGTACATTGATTTAATAACATCATATGTTTTCCCTCCAATACCACTTTCTATTAGTTTGTAAAAAAGACCTTTGTGCAAAATTGAATCAAAAGATTTCTTGAAGTCTACAAAACACGAGTAGATTTTGCCTTTGTTTTGGTTTACTTGTTTGTCAATTAGAGTGTGGAGGGTGTAAATGTGGTCTGTTGTACGATCATAAAAAATCAAATCTGGCTTCTGCTTAGGACGTTGTGTTCATCAAGGAAATTATGTAGTCTGCTATTTATGATACTGCAGAGAATTTTCCCCAAGTTGCTTTTAACGCAAATTCCTCTGTAATTATTTGGGTCAAATTTGTCTCAATTTTTATAGATTGGTGTGATCAATCCTTGGTTCCAAATATCGGGGAAAATATCTGCAGTGAGGATAATGTTGAAGGTTGTGGTCTGTATATTTGATCATTTCATTTAAAATACCATCAGCACCACAGGCCTTTTTGGGTTGGAGAGTGCATCGTTTTTCCAAAAATTATTGTTCTGTAATTGGGGTTTCCACAGGATTCTGATAGTCTTTGATTGCTGATTCAAGGATTTGTAGTTTTTCTTGTAAATCTTGTAGTTCTGGGCTCTTTGTTAAATTGCTGTAGAGGTTTGCAAAGTGATTTCTCCATATATCCCCATTTTGGATAGCCAATTCCTCATGATGAGGTTTGTTTAATTTATTCCAATTCTCCCAGAAGTGGTTTGATTATATGGATTCCTCAATTACATTCAGCTGATCTCTAATGTGCTGTTCCTTTTTTGTTCTTGTGGTGTGTTTGTATTGCTTCAGTGTTTCCCCATATTGAAGGAGCATATTGTTGTTTTCTGGGTCTCTGTGTTTTTGATTAGATATATTTCTCAATTACTTTCTTAGATTTTTGCAATTACGATTATCTCCCTATAACCTAGTGGACAGCCAGTGGAAACATCACCTCTGCACCATGTTTCCTGTAGTACTACAATATCAACATCATCAATTTCTTTCAGGAAGTCTGGATTTCTGCTCTTTAGCCTGAAAGCAGAGGACTTCAACCTTGTATATTCCAACATGCAACGTAAAAATATTTCATAACAGTTTTTTCTTTACCTTCAAAATGAGATAAACACTCACAATCCAACAAGAACGACTAAAATATGATTTTCCAATGAACATAAACTTTTATTATGCAAATGTGATTTGTTTATCATTTACGATAGCATTTGTGTTATGCCACTTGGGTGGATGTAGTGTGAGGATGGTGGAGTTATTGTGCTCATCTTACCATGACCCTCAGCCTATCACATGTGAGCATAGTAGACTCAGCATTTGTTTAATGTCAGTCATTTCGTTGGTGTGGGCTGGGCCAGTTGCTCCTCTCACAGCTTGTGCATAGCTCTGTCTGCCGGGCTGCTTGACTGTGGCTCCTCCAGGTGTGGGTCTGTGGTGGGGGAGAGAGGGGGGGGTGGTAAACCTCCTCTGGGTGGGTCTGAAGCTGGGCTGGGGTGGTCTGTGCTGCGCTGGCTGTGGTGGGCATTGCGGTTGGTGGTGCTGTGGCTGTGGCTCGGGGGTCCAGGGTGCTGGTCCGGGGTGTTGTCTCTGTGATCTCGGGGGGGGGGGGGGGGGGGTGGAGATTGCTCTGCTGTTCCTGGGTGGAGAGGTCAGGCTGCGGTTTAAAGCAACGTCCTTGAGAGTCTTTGCAAGGATGGGGACTGTCTCCCTGTACAGGTGAACATGGTCATAGAGACAGTCCAGATCGAGGGTGGGATGGTGGGCCAGGTGTACATTGGGTCACAGGGCACAGTCCCGGGAGAGGCTGGCATTTATTCTTTGGATTGTGGCAGGGTAGAAGTCCTTCCTCTGTAGAAGGGTTGACACCACGATCCTTGAGTTGGGGAAGATTGCAGAGGCCTTCTCAATCACTCCCCGTAGTGAAGTCGCCACCCTCTCCTGCTAAGGTCGATGCTTCCGGTGTGTATGATTATACATATGATTATATATCATATGTATGATATGTAGCTTGGTGATCCGAGCTGGGCCTTATCAAGCAGCTCCATGGCTGGTCTGTGCCGGTGCTGCTGTCAGTGGGAGGCTGTTCTGTGGGCTGGGGGGAGGCATGCAGCAGGCAGGGCTGGGGAGGCCTGGCTGGTTGAGGTGGGCTCCTCTGCTGAGTGAGGGCAGGTCATAAAGTGATGGTCTAGAGCTGCTCCTGCAGCCTGTCCTCTGATCTCTTTCTCTCCTGCAGCTCCTCTATTAGTGTGGTCAGCTCGTTATTACTGCTCTGCCTGTCTTTTTCGAGGTCTCTCATCTCCTTTGTTAGATCAGCCAGCTCTCTCTTGAGTCCGTCTCTCTCTTGCTGAACATCTTTCAGCTGTGTTGCAAGGCTGCTGTCCTGCTCTGTCTGCACCTTGGTTAGGAGCTCCTCTAAGGTGTGGATGTCTGGATGCTGTTTGCTTACGCTCTCCCTTAGCAGGACCACCTCCCCATCCAGTTTGGTGAACTCATCCCTCATGGCAGCCATGGTGGTGAGGAGGACCTGAGCCTGCTCTGCACTGAGGGGGTCGGTGTCCTCCTGGGGCGTGTCCTCCACTATGGTGGGAAGAGAAGTGCTGTATGTGCCTTTTTGGGTGGGGATAGTTGGGGTGAGGGTGGTGCTGGTGGAGTTTGTCTTGTGAGGGCATGTCACTGGTGGTGTCCTTCTCTCTCTCTGCTCTCTCCATCATGGTCAGAAAGTCTGTTTCAAACAGCCTAAGGTTACCTTGCACCACATGACAGTCGCAGTCTTGTAGAGGTTGATTGTTATCATGGTGCTGTCAGGGTCGTCTGTCTCTTTGACTTTCAGCTTCCACCCATTACAGATTCCCTCTTATGGATGGGTAGTGAGAGCAGACTGCTGAGGGCCATGCATTTGGCTGGTCAGTGAGAAAGATGAGATTACTCACATCACCGTTTTTGTAGAGGTCTGCGAAAAGGGTTTCTGGCCTCCCCTTTAGTAGATTCTGTTTAAAAGCTTTCTTCGTTGTGTCATTTTTGGCCTCTGGAGGGTAGAGAATGGACTCCGCTGAAGGGGAGTGGGGACATGGTGCCTGTGGGCTCTGCCTCTCCTGCTGCTCTGTTCTGCTGCACCGTTGCCGTGGCAACCAGTTTTGTTTGTCTACTGCTGTTGCTAGCTAGCTCTAATTTAGCTTTAAAAAAAACAGCAAAAAGAGTGGAAAATCTTCACACAAAAAAAGAGAAGATATGTTTAATGTTAGTCCGTGCTCCTTTTTGGTTTACTCACTCAGTTTGGTCATTTGATGTAGTTGTATTAACTCCCCTTGCTAGGTTTGTTCTAGCTCAATTTTTCTGGCTAGCTTGTTAGTCTGCTGGCTAGTTTTTTGTGGTGTAGCTAGCTAGCAAGAGTCATAACTTCTTAATTTGAAGCGCAAAGTTACTTTTAAAAATATTCTGATTGAATAGAGTTGTTGTTCATCACTTGTCTTGAATTCATTTTAGATTTGAGTGTTTATCCCATTCTAAAAACAAACAAAAAAATCAGGAGCTCACGTTGAGCATCTCTTGTTCTCTCTCTCTCTCTCTCTCTCTCTCTCTCTCTCTCTCTCTCTCTCTCTCTCTCTCTCTCTCTCTCTCTCTCTCTCTCTCTCTCGCTCTCTCTGTCTCTCTCTCTCTCTCGCTCTCTCTCTCTCTCTCTCTCTCTCTCTCTCTCTCTCTCTCTCTCGCTCTCGCTCTCGCTCTCTCTCTCTCTCTCTCTCTCGCTCTCTCTCTCACTCTCTTTCACTCTCTTTATTTCCCTCTCTCCCTCTCTCCCTCCCTCTCTAAAACATGATATCATCTTCTCTTGTCCTGACCCAGGGAAGATGCTGCAATGTAGTACTTCACAATAGCTCAGGACCTGGAGATGTACAGCATCAATTCCTTTCCCATCAGGATGAGACTCAAAGGCTTTTGCTGCTTGTTTCCCATCAGACAATAAGCCCACAGATAGAAAGCCGACCACCCAGTAATCCCATAGAAAGGAATGTGATGATTCATCCACCGGTAAGCCAATAGAACGGTATTATCCTCTTGAAATGTTACAAGGTAATAGAAGAAATGAGGTGAAAGTTAAATCCTCCATTGAAACTTCAACTTCAGGAGTTTGTAATAAAAAAATGTTATGTGGATCCATATATACAGTATACAGTTGAAGTCTGAAGTTTACATACACCTTAGCCAAATACATTTAAACTCAGTTTTTCACAATTCCTGACATTTAATCCTAGTAAAAATTCGCTGTCTTAGGTCAGTTAGGATCACCACTTTATTTTAAGAATGTGAAATGTCAGAATAATAGTAGAGAGAATGATTTATTTCAGCTTTTATTTCTCTCATCACATTCCCAGTGGGTCAGAAGTTTACATACATTAGTATTTGTTAGCATTGCCTTTAAATTATTTAACTTGGGTCAATGTTTCGGGTAGCCTTCCACAAGCTTCCCACAATAAGTTGGGTGATTTTTGGCCGATTCCTCCTGACAGAGCTGGTGTAACTGAGTCAGGTTTGTACGCCTCCTTGCTCGAACATGCTTTTTCAGTTCTGCACACACATTTTCTATGGGATTGAGGTCAGGGCTTTGTGATGGCCACTTCAATACCTTGACTTTGTTGTCCTTAAGCCATTTTGCCACAACTTTGGAAGTATGCTTGGGGTCATTGTCCATTTGGAAGACCCATTTGCGACCAAGCTTTAACTTCCTGACTGATGTCTTACATTTACGTCATTTAGCAGACGCTCTTATCCAGAGCGACTTACAGTTAGTGCATACATTATTCTTTTTTATTTTCATACTGGCCCCCCGTGGGAATCGAACCCACAACCCTGGCGTTGCAAACGCCATGCTCTACCAACTGAGCTACATCCCTGCCGGCCATTCCCTCCCCTACCCTGGATGACGCTGGGCCAATTGTGCGCCGCCCCATTGGTCTCCCGGTTGCGGCCGGCTACAACAGAGCCTGGATTCGAACCAGGATCTCTAGTGGCACAGCTAGCACTGCGATGCAGTGCCTTAGACCACTGCGCCGGTCTTGAGATGTTGCTTCAATATATCCACATAATTTTCCTTTCTCATGATGACATCTATTTTGTGATGTGCACCAGTCCCTCCTGCAGCAAAGCACCCCCCACAGCATGATGCTGCCTACCCCGTGCTTCACGGTTGGGATGGTGATCTTCGGCTTGCAAGCAGGCTTCTTTTTCCTCCAAACATAACAATGGTCAGTATATCCAAACAGTTCTATTTTTGTTTCATCAGACCAGAAGACATTTCTCCAAAAAGTACAATCTTTGTCCACATGTGCAGTTGCAAACCGTAGTCTGTCTTTTTTATGGCGGTTTTGGAGCAGTGGCTTCTTCCTTGCTGAGTGGCCTTTCAGGTTATGTCAATATAGGACTAGTTTTACTGTGGATATAGATACTTTTGTACCTGTTTCCTCCAGCATCTTCACAAGGTCCTTTGCTGTTGTTCTGGGATTGATTTGCACTTTTCGCACCAAAGTACGGTCATCTCTAGGAGACAGAATGCGTCTCCTTCCTGAGCGGTATGACGGCTGCGTGGTCCCATGGTGTTTATACTTGTGTACTATTGTTTGTACAGATGAACGTGATACCTTCAGGCATTTGGAAATTGCTCCCAAGGATGAACCAGACTTGTGGAGGTCTACCATTTTGTTTCTGAGGTCTTGGCTGATTTCTTTTGATTTTCCCATGATGTCAAGCAAAGAGGCACTGAGTTTGAAGGTAGGCCTTGAAATACATTCACAGGTACACCTCCAATTGACTCAAATTATGTCAATTAGCCTATCAGAAGCTTCTAAAGCCATGACATCATTTTCTGGAATTTTCCAAGCTGTTTTAAGGCACAGTCAACTTAGTGTATGTAAACTTCTGACCCACTGGAATTGTGATACAGTGAATTATAAGTGAAATAATCTGTCTGTAAACAATTGTTGGAAAAAAGTAGATGTCCTAAAAGTAGATGTCCTAACCGACATGCCAAAACTGTAGTTTGTTAACAAGAAATGTGTGGATTGGTTGAAAAACGAGTTTTAATGATTCCAACCTAAGTGTATGTAAACTTCCGACTTCAACTGTATATATACACTCAGTAGAAAGGGTTCATAAGCACAGCTTGTCCCTTTAAAAACATCAACATCCAGCCTCTTGTTTTCACAATAATCAAGTTGTAGAAACACCTCAAGGATGATCAATGGATACAGGATGCACCTGAGCTCAATTTCGAGTCTCATAGCAAAGGCTCTGAATACTTATGTAAATAAGGTATTTCTGTTTTTTATTTGTAATACATTTTCAAATGAAAAGTGCATTCAAAAAGTATTCAGACCCCTTGACTTTTTCCACATTTTGTTACATTACAGCCTTATTCTAAAATGAATTAAATTATTTCCCCCCCTTATTATTCTACACACAAAACCCGTTATGACAAAGCGAAACAGTTTTTTTGAACTTTTTGCAAATGTATTACAAATAAAAAACGGAAATACCTTATTTACATAAGTCTTTAGACCCTTTGCTATGAGACTCAAAATTGAGGTCAGGTGCATCCTGTTTCCATTGATCATCCTTGAGATGTTTCTACAACTTGATTATAGTCCATCTGTGGTAAATTCAATTGATTGGACATGATTTGGAAAGGCCCACACCTGTCTGTATAAGGTCCCACAGTTGACAGTGCATTTCAGAGCAAAAACTAATCCATGAAGTCAACGGAATTGTCCGTAGAGCTCCGAGACAGGATTGTGTCGAGGCACAGATCTGGGGAAGGGTACCAAAACATTTCTGCTGCATTGAACGTCCCCAAGAACACAGTGGCCTCAATCATTCTTCAATGGAAGAAGTTTGGAACCACCAAGACTCTTCCTAGAGCTGGGCGCCCAGCCAAACTGAGCAATCAGGGGAGAAGGGCCTTGGTCAGGGAGATGACCAAGAACCCAATGGTCACTGTGACAGAGCTCCATACTTCCTCTGTGGAGATGGGAAAACCTTCCAGAAGGACAACCATCTCTGCAGCACTCCACCAATCAGGCCTTTATGGTAGAGTGGCCAGATGGAAGCCACTCCTCAGTAAAAGGCACATGACAGCCCACTTGGAGTTTGCCAAAAGGCACCTAAAGGACTCTCAGACCATGAGAATCAAGATTCTCTGGTCTGATGAAACCAAGATTGAACTCTTTGGCCTGAATGCCAAGTGTCACGTCTGGAGGAAACCTGGCACTTTCCCTATGGTGAAGCATGGTGGTGGCAGCATCATGCTGTGGGGATGCTTTTCAGAGGCAGGTACTGGGATACTAGTCAGGATCGAGGGAAAGATGAACGGAACAAAATACAGAGAGATCCTTGATGAAAACCTGCTCCAGAGCACTCAGGACCTCAGACTGGGGCGAAGGTTCACGTTCCATCAGGACAACGACCCTAAGCACACAGCCAAGACAATGCAGGAGCGGCTTCGGGACAAGTCTCTGAATGTCCTTGAGTGGTCCAGCCACCAGAGCCTGGACTTGAACCAAATCGAACATCTCTGGAGAGACCTGAAAATAGCTTTGTCATTATGGGGTATTATGTGTAGATTGATAAGGGGAAAAAACAATGTAATCAATTTTAGAATAAGGCTGCAACGTAACAATATGTGGAAGAAGTCAAGGGTCTGAATACTTTCTGAATGCACTGTATGCCCTTCTTTGTGGGGCATTGGAAATCCTCCCTGGTCTTTGTGGTTGAATATGTGTTTGAAATTCACTGCTCGTCTGAGGGATCTTACAGATAATTGTGTATGTGGGGTACAGAGATGAGTTAGTAATTAAAAAATCATGTTAAGCACTATTATTGCACACAGAGTCCATGCAACTTATTATGTGACTTGTTAAGCACATTTTTACTCCTGAATGTCACACCCTGGCTCTGGGACTCTATATGTTGAGCCAGGGTGTGTTCATTCTATGTGTTCTGTTTCTATGTTGGGTGTTTCTAGTTCGTCATTTTCTATGTTTGACTGAGTGACTCCCAATCAGAGGCAACGAGTGTCAGCTGTGTGCTGGTTGTCTCTGATTGGGAGCCATATTTAACTGTCTGTGTTTCACTTTGTGTTTGTGGGTTTTTGTTCCTTGTCGGTCTTTGTCACCGTGGACTTCACGAGTCGTTTATTGTTTTGTGTAGTGTGCTTATTATCACTGACGGTAATAAAGTCAATCATGTTCGCTCAACACGCTGCGTATTGGTCTACTTCTCGTCAAGACGATCGTGACACTGAACTTATTTAGGCTTGCCATAACAAAGGGGTTGAATACTTATTGACTCAAAACATTTCAGCTTTTCATTTTTAATTAATTTGTAAAAACTATAATGTAAAAACATAATTCCACTTTGACATTATGGGGTATTGTGTGTGTCAATGTAATCCATTTGAAATGCAGGTTGTAACACAACAGAATGTGGAAAAGTCAAGGGGTGTGAATACTTTCTGAAGGCGCTGTACATGGCTACTTTTGGTACACGCATGTTTTGGGACATATTTTGTATGTAGGCAACATTTATAAATGAAGCCCCAGGGCTTTGTAAGTACGACATCAAACTTACTCACATTAGTAATTCATGTAGAACTAAACAAAGATAACTACTTTACCTTGTATCACAGCTAGCATTTATCAGCATAAAGGAGAGTAATGAATTGAGTTGCCAGGCTGTGCCACTACAACTATTGCCTGTCAGACAGACAGCTAGACCCTGGAGTGTGAGAGCAGTCAACAATGAGCACTACTTTGTATCACAGCTGGCATGTTTTATCATGAAGGAGAATAAGGAATAGTGTCTGTCAGAAAGACAGACAGAGAGAGTGATGATCTGGAGGCTGAGTTTCTGGACTGAATATCCCTCAGCTTCTTACTTGGGTCCCTAAGCGGAGAACCAGTAAATAACGTGGGCTTTGTCTCGCTCTCTCTCTCTCTCTCTCTCTCGCTCGCTCTCTCTCTCTCTCTCTCTCTCTCTCGCTCTCTCTCTCGCTCTCTCTCTCTCTCTCTCTCTCTCGCTTTCTCTCGCTTTCTCTCGCTCTCTCTCGCTCTCTGTCACTCTCGCTCTCTCTCTCTCTCTCTCTCTCTCTCGCTTTCTCTCGCTTTCTCTCGCTCTCTCTCTCTCTCTCTCTCTCTCTCTCTCTCTCTCTCTCTCTCTCTCTCTCTCTCTCTCGCTCGCTTTCTCTCTCTCTCGCTCTCTCTCGCTCTCTGTCACTCTCTCGCTCTCTTGGTCATTCATCACCCAATACTTCCTGAAAATAGTAGCAAGTGTTACTGAGTGGACTATCCTGGTTAAAGAAATAACATACAATTCTATGTTATTTTGTTTCATCCTGTTTCAAAGAAGGGTGCCGCACATTCAGTAACTTGCAGGTCCAGTGGCCTTTACACTCTCTACCTGCCTGCCTGTCTGCCTGCCTCCCTTCCTGTTTGCCTGTCTGCCTCCCTGCCTGTCTGCCTGCCCATCTGCTTGTTTGCCTGCCTCCTTGCCTGTCTGCCTGCCCATCTGCTTGTCTGCCTGCCTCCTTGCCTGTTTGCCTCCCTGCCTCCCTGCCTCCCTCCCTCCCTGCCTCCCTGCCTCCCTGCCTGCCTCCCTCCCTCCCTCCCTCCATCCCTCCATATTACATAACTTCTTAGTATTACTGAGTAAAGTACATAATATATAGTACCAGGCCTGTATTACTGGGTACAGTACATAACATACAGTACCAGGCCTGTATTACTGGGTACAGTACATAACATACAGTACCAGGTTTGTATTACTGGGTACAGTACATAACATATAGTACCAGGCCTGTATTACTGGGTACAGTACATAACATACAGTACCAGGTTTGTATTACTGGGTACAGTACATAACATATAGTACCAGGCTTGTATTACTGAGTACAGTACATAACGAACAGTACCAGGTCTGTATAACTGAGTACAGTACATAACATACAGTACAGGGGCTGTATTACTGAGTACAGTACATAATGAACAGTACCAGGCCTGTATTACTGAGTACAGTACATTACATACAGTACTGGGCCTGTATTCAAAGAGTGTTACAGAGTAGGAGTGCTGATCTAGGATTAGGTCCGTCCTCTTATTCATTATAATCTAAAAGGCAAAACTGATCCTAAATCAGCACTTATATTATGAGACGCTTTATAAATACAACCCCAGAAGTGCACTGTAATCTAATGAGGGCTATCATTTAAACTGAACTGGTTTCTTTCAAATATCATTGGTAAATAAGTGACCCATATTGTTGGCCTGTGTGTTCTGTGTGTTTTGTGTGACAAATATTTTATTTGGAAGATATGCCTCATCAATGCTCTTCACACATATTCCATTCAGCAGAGATTTACATTTATATTGTACATTACTACAGCTTTGATCAACTGGGACTGGATGTGCACATGTGGCTAATGCATTCTGGGGTATTTGCTTCGACTTCAAAGACACTGACACTGAATTGCCTCTCCATGGAGATCGAGAAAGAGAAGTAACTGACTGACCACCTCACTCTCTCTGTCTCTCTCTTTCCTCATCCATGATCTTTCTTCCTAACTTTCTTTCTCTTTCTTTTGAGAAGGAAAAGTGACTGACTGACCATTAGCTCTCTTTCTGTCCAATCACACCATAATCTCTCTCTCTCTCTCTCTCTCTCTCTCTCTCTCTCTCTCTCTCTCTCTCTCTCTCTCTCTCTCTCTCCCTCTCTCTCTCACCTCTCTCTCTCTCTCTTTCTCAATCTCTCTCACTCTCTCTCTTTCTCAATCTCTCTCACTCTCTCTCTCTCGTGCTCTTTCTGAATATCATTCTCTAAACACCTACCTCTGCAACTGGATCCTGGACTTCCTGTCGGGCTGCCCCCAGGTGGTAAGGATAGGCAACAACACATATGCCACGCTGAACCTCAACACGGGGGCCCGTCAGGGGTGCGTGCTTAGTCCCCTCCTGTACTTCCCTGTTCACCCACGACTGCGTGTCCATGCACCATTCCAACACCATCATTACATTTGCCGACGACACAACGGTGGTAGGCCAGATCACCGACATCGATGAGACAGACTAAAGGGAGGAGGTCAGAGACCTGGCAGTATGGTGCCAGGATAACAACCTCTCCCTCAATGTGAACAAGAGAAAAGAGCTGATCATGGACTACAGGAAATGGGGGGCCGAGCACGCCCCTATTCACATCAACGGGGCTGTAGTGGAGTGGGTTGAGAGCTTCAAGTTCTTTGGAGTCCACATCACTAACAAACTATCATGGTTCAAACATACCAAGACAGTCGTGAAGAGGGCACTACATGCCTATTTCCCCTCAGAAGACTAAAAAGATTTGGCATTGGTCCTCAGATCCTCAAAAAGTTATACAGCTACACCATCGAGAGCCTCCTGACTGGTTGCATCACCTCTTGGTATGGCAACTGCTCGGCATCCGACCTCAAGGCGCTACAGAGGGTAGTGAGTACGGCCAAGTACATTACTGGGGCCAAGGACCTCTATACCAAGCGGTGTCAGAGGAAGGCCCTAAAAATTGTCAAAGACTCCAGCCACCCTAGTCATAGACATTGTTGGTTAAGGGCTTCCCCCCGGTACTGCTGGTCATTCCGTTCAGCTGTTCCGGAGGTCTACGTCACCACTTTCTAGGCATCACTGACATGGATCATTACCACCAACCCCAAACTATCTTGTCTCATTACGCACACCTGGTTCCCATTCCCCATGATTAGTATGTGTATATATGTGCCCCATTGTCCTTGTCGATTATTGCCCCATGTCCGTTGGCCTTGTGAGTATGGCGTATAATGCTCTTTTTGTTTACGGGTCTTGTCCCGTGTATTGTGTAGAGGTTCCACCTCGCTCTTTATTTGGGATACATCCCTTTTGTATATATATACGTGTTTGTGTTGGGTGGAGTAAATAAAACCCCTAATACGTATTCCTGTGCCTGTCTTCAAATCATTATAGAACGTGACAGAATAATCAACCCATAAACATTTAGACAGCGGGAGAGGCAGAGCTGGCGACCATCGTAGAGACAGTCCAGCATCATGAGGACTATCTCTCCAGACTTGGTAGCGCCATGGACAGCGTGCTGGCGACCAGCACACCAACACTACCTGCCTCTGTTCCATCTGAGCCGGTCTGCGGAATACCCCTGTCCCTCCCGGAGCGCTTTGACGGCGCGCTTTACATTTACATTTTAGTCATTTAGCAGACGCTCTTAACCAGAGCGACTTACAGGAGCAATTAGGGTTAAGTGCCTTGCTCAAGGGCACATTAACGTCATTTAGCAGACGCTCTTAGCCAGAGCGACTCACAAATTGGTGCGTTCACCCTATAGCCAGTGGGATAACCACTTTACAATTTGGGGGGGGGGGGGGGGTTAGAAGGAATACTTTATCCTATCCCAGGTATTCCTTAAAGAGGTGGGGTTTCAAATGTCTCCGGAAGGTGGTGAGTGACTCCGCTGTCCTGGCGTCGTGAGGGAGCTTGTTCCACCATTGGGGTGCCAGAGCAGCGAACAGTTTTGACTGGGCTGAGCGGGAGCTATGCTTCCGCAGAGGAAGGGGAGCCAGCAGGCCAGAGGTGGATGAACGTAATGTCCTCGTTTGGGTGTAGGGACTGATCAGAGCCTGAAGGTACAGAGGTGCCGTTCCCCTCACTGCTCCATAGGCAAGCACCATGGTCTTGTAGCGGATGCGAGCTTCAACTGGAAGCCAGTGGAGTGTGCGGAGGAGGGGGGTGACGTGAGAGAACTTGGGAAGGTTGAACACCAGACGGGCTGCGGCATTCTGGATGAGTTGTAGGGGTTTAATGGCACAGGCAGGGAGCCCAGCCAACAGCGAGTTGCAGTAGTCCAGACGGGAGATGACAAGTGCCTGGACCAGGACCTGCGCCGCTTCCTGTGTAAGGCAGGGTCGCACTCTCCGAATGTTGTAGAGCATGAACCTGCAGGAGCGGGTCACCGCCTTGATGTTGGCGGAGAACGACAGGGTGTTGTCCAGGGTCACGCCTAGGCTCTTCGCTTTGACGGCGCGCCAGCGAGATGCAAGGGATTCCTTCTGCAATGCGACCTATACCTTGCTCGCTATGCCGAGGCTGTCTCCAGGAGAGACAGGGTTGCCACAGTCATCTCGGCACTGACCGGACGGGGCCTGGACTGGTGTGCCGCAGTTTGGGAAACGGGCGGACCCGAGGTCAAGTCCTATGAGCACTTCACCCTCCTCTTCCGCTCTGTGTTTGATCATCCTGTGGAGGGCCGAGAGGGGGATGAGCGTCTACTCCGACTATGCCAGGGATCTAGGACCGCCTCAGAGTTTGCCCTGGAGTTCAGGCCATCGCGGCCTCCACCGAATGGAACGAGTTGGCTCTGGTCACTGTGTTCCGCAGCGGACTGCAGGAGGAGGTACAGATGGAGTTAGCCTGCAGTGATGACAACCTGTCACTCGACCAGCTCATCAGCATGGCGATCCAGTTGGAGAACGTCCTGCGGCCTGGACGAAGACTTACGTGGAATCCGGAGCCCATGGCTTCACCTGCTCCATGGCCAGAACCGATGTAGGTGTGCTCTCCACGTTTGCCCGAGGTAGAGCATAGGAGAAGGAGGAATCTGGGCCTCTGCTTCTATGGTGGAGAAAGGGGTCATTTCTCCCCGACCTGCCCTCTATCCACTAATAGGCGAGGAGGTGACAAGCCAGGGAATTCCCCTGCTCCAACCCAGGCAGAGGAGAGGCAGGAAGAGGAGACCATCATCCCTCCGTTCCATATCATCGCGCCAGTGGTGTAGGACGTGGACGCCGACATACGGCAGGCCCTGCGTATGGAAACCGCACCTGCACAGTGCCCTGAGAACCGAGCCTACGTGCCCATGGGTGTGCGGGACCGCCTCCTTTCCTGGGTGCACACGGCACCTGTGTCGGGTCATCCTGGGATAGGCCCTACCATCGCCTGCCTGACCGATAAGTACTGGTGGCCCACCTTGGCTAGGGACGTCCGGGTTTACGTCTCTTCCTGCTCCATCTGTACCCAGTCTAAGACACCTAGACACCTCCCTTATGGAAAGCTCCTTCCCCTGCCGGTTCCACAACGACCCTGGTCTCACTTCTCGGTGGACTTTGTCACTGACCTTCCCCCCTCCCAGGGGAACACCACCATTCTCGTCGTTGTGGACCGGTTGTCCAAAGCTTGTCGCCTCCTTCCTCTGCCTGGGCTCCCTTCGGCCATGCAAACCGTGGAGGCTCTTTTTACACACAACTTCCTGTCCTTGTCGATTATTGCCCCATGTCCGTTGGTCTCGTGAGTACCGTGTATAGTGCTCTAGTTGTTTACGGGTCTCGTGCTGTGTATTGTGTAGAGGTTCCACCTCGCTCTTTGTTTGGGTTACACCCCTTTTGTATATATATATATATATACGTGTCTGTGTTGGGTGGAGTAAATAAAACCCCTAATACGTATTCCTGCGACTGCCTTCAAATCATTATACAACGTGACAATATCCATTATAATGATCCTGATCAGCATGCATGGTGGAGATTGCAATAAAAACAGCAACATTGTTCCACAGGTCAGAGAGGCAGACAGAAAGGTTTAGACAAACCGCAAACTGTTGCAATCTAAATGCTAGCCTAGTAGCATAGGGAAATATTGTCTAGACACTTTTTTCCCTGGGCAGATGAAGTTAATCAATTAACTGGCTGGGCTGTGGGACAGTGGATGTGCACTGATAAATCTAATATAACTGTTATCAACCGATCAGCATCCAGGATCCAAACAACCTGTTTTATAAAAATGTTCATAGCACCGTTTCGAAAGTGGAGGTCCTTATCAGTCATTTTTCTTCTTGTCAGCCTTCTGAGACGGGTTTGTTTCTCCATGGAGTTTTTCCTGGCCAATGTGCTTCTGCCTCTTCTTGCTCTTTGGTGAATGGAAAAACACTTTATAATAACTGCTGATGTAGTAAGTGTACGTAAATACATTTGATTGTATTTATGTACATTTAATTGATTCATAAATATTTTGATTGAATTTATGTACATTTAATTGATTCATACATATATTTGATTGTATTTATGTACATGTAATTGATTCATAAATATATTTGATTGTATTTATGTAAATTTAATTGATTCATACATATATTTGATTGTATTTATGTACATTTAATTGATTCATAAATATATTTGATTGTATTTATGTACATTTAATTGATTCATAAATATATTTGATTGTATTTATGTACATTTGATTGATTCATAAATACATTTATTTGATTGATGTTTGTGATTTTCTCTCCTCTGCAGGGCTGAGTACATGGAGAAGAGCTGAAGGATATGGAGACACCTCGGGATGTTCTGCACAACCAGAACACGGAGAAAGGCACCAGCAAGCACAGCAATTTCTAAAAGGTACGGCTTATAATGACACACACACGCGCACACACACACACACACACACACACAATCACAACACCCTGCCCCAACACCCTGCCCCAACACCCTGCATAAACACCCTGCACAAATACCCTGCACAACACCCTGCACAAACACCCTGCACAAACACCCTGCACAACACCCTGCACAAACACCCTGCACAACACCCTGCACAAACACCCTGCACAACACCCTGCACAAACACCCTGCACAAACACCCTGCACAAATACCCTGCACAACACCCTGCACAAACACCCTGCACAAACACCCTGCACAAACACCCTGCACAAACACCCTGCACAACACCCTGCACAACACCCTGCACAAACACCCTGCACAACACCCTGCACAAACACCCTGCACAACACCCTGCACAAACACCCTGCACAACACCCTGCACAAACACCCTGCACAAACACCCTGCACAAACACCCTGCACAAACACCCTTCATACTTCACATCTAACCGTTAGATACCCGTCTATCAACTTTCAAAGTGGCCTGCATTTAGGTAATCTGTGAATGTTGAGCATGGATTTGTGTTTTCATGGGAGAACAAACAGATCTTTCACCAATAACACCAAATTAACTTGTAATCTACAGTACATTTAGTTAATGTGCTATACCCACAGTTCGCTAGCCGTGTATATTGTTTCTGAGATAAGTATTGACTTCAGGAACAGTATTTTCAATCTTGCTATTCACTTACACTCCATAGACTAAAGATCCTGATTCATTTCCCAGGGAAAATTTTTTTCTGATAGAACAGGAGAGAGCACTTTGGTTTTCCTGAGTGATAATTTAAGCTTTGAAGCCATCTGTAAGTGTAGTCTGATTATAGCCATTGAGTGCAGCAGAGAAAGTTCTCTCTGAAGACAAATTGAGGGTGAAATTGCTTTTGGTATGCAATCACATTCGACTCATCAGTAAGAGGCCACAGAACCGATATTGACTCTCATTTTGTCATGAGTGAATCGAGAAAACTTTGCTACCACCCGCGGCCCAAGATACACAAGGCCCAATCATCTTCAATGGACTCCTCCAATAAGCTTCTGCTTTTTACATCTCTAAATTGATTGGTTGTAGATAGAAGATAGAATATCATAGAAAATGCTTATTCTGCTGTCATCAGAGGCATTTAAACAAATGAAGTTTGCCAGCGTTATCTGCAACCCCCAGATTCTTCGCTCATTTCTTAAAACCATTGAGGTAAAATGTGAGCTTCGGGCACATCCACACAAACCACCTCTTTCTCCCTACCAACCTTTGTGTGTGAAATACACTTGTTAGAGTAGGACTAATTGATTTTAGCCCTGCGATCAGTCAATGGAATGGATGGGAGAATCTCTGATGTTTTAAGCTTTAGCTGGGCTAAGTCTTAACATGGTTGTTTAACTGAACTTGGGGCAGAGAGATCACATTTTATTTGTCATATGCTTAGTAAACAACATATGTAGTGAAATGTGAAATGTTTACTTATGGGTCCTTTTCCAACAATTCAGAGTTAAAGCGAGCATTCATCTTTTTGTTGGGGACTGAGACTGCTCTGCCACCGCACCGCAGCTCGGTGGTACCTCTGTGTCCGAGTGGTACCCAGAGACAGATGCCATGTTGCAGCAGCAATCCCATGTGTAGTGCTCACTTTCTGGGTCCAGCTTCTGGCCTGGGAGAAGAGATAGGGTTAGAAGAGGGGAGCAGAGAGAGGTGGAAGAAGGTGAGGAGAGAGGCGTGAGAAGGGTTCAGAGGAGAGGAAGCCAAGGGGGTGAGGAGAGAGGCGTGAGAAGGGTTCAGAGGAGAGGAAGCCAAGGGGGTGAGGAGAGAAGGGAGGGAAGGGTGCATAGAGGTTGAGGAGATAGGGGAGCACGGATGAGAAGGAGAGAGCAGGAAGGTGTGAGGGGAGGGAAGGAAGGGGGAGAGAGGCCCGGAGGCGACAGGGACCGCTGGATTCTCACGTCGTTCCCAGAGAAGATTAATGAGTAGTCTGGGAGGCTCTTTCCACATGCCAGCACCCCCTCAGCTCATACTTACACAGCAGCACACACACACACACACACACACACACACACACACACACAGACTCTGCTAAAACAAATTCACTGGGGTTTGGGGAGAGTCGGTGGGAGGTAAATATTATGTTGATTTCTTTAAAGGGGCAATCTGCAATTGCTACAGTTGCTGCAGTTGCTACATCAATTTTTTTATTTATAAATTATTGACATATACCCATTTGATTCTTGAAGAATATAACTTAGAAATGCGCTTAGGTCAACTGTCAGAACCCTATCAGAACCCAAAATAGAAGCTTAATGTACTCCAATGTTTGCAAACATTGTAAATATGAACAAACACTGTATATCCTCAAAACATGGTTAAAACGATAATTTTGATATCGAAGATTGTCAGTCCTTGCATCCATTGCTCTGTTTATGAATTTGAGAGTGGTTACATTTCTCCAGCACCATCCCTCAGCTTTTTACCAAAAACATAGGCGGGGTTCCCACTTTGTTATTGTTTCAACTGCGGATTGGCCCTTTAAGCTGTTACACTGTTTTCAGGATTGAAAAGATACTCTTTATTGATTGATTATTGAAGAAACTATAGGAGATATTAACTGACTAGACTATCTTACTCTTCAACACCTAAAAACAAAACAAAAATACTGTATTTTAGCAAAATGGTTAGTTGTGTCTGTTTTCATATCAGCATGACGCGTAAATAGAGGAAATGGAAGAATGGAAAATACAATATGGTGACACATGCGCGCACACATGACCCTGCCAGGCGGGTGACCAGCTAGTAGACTGTGTAGGTTTGGCTACTTGCCTGGTGTAAAATAAGATGATAACTATGTAAACACAGACTGAAAATCAATTTCTCTCCCTCATATTGTGTGTTCTGAGGAGCTTTCCACCTCCGTGCCTACACATTCAGCCAGCGGTTTAGCACGAGTAACAAGGTTTTCCCCACTATTGTACGCTGCCAATCCCCTCTGTTAACTTTCATGGAAGACAAGAGAAAAAATATGTTTTTCAAGCTCTGTTCTACCTGACTGAAATAGGTTTTAGTTTGTAGAGGATTTAGAGAGGTAAGTAGTGGAGGGTGGGAGGGAGGGAGGCAGACAGAGAGAGAGAGAGAGAGAGATAGAGAGATACAACCCATATTTATGTTGATTTGTTTTCCCATTTGTACAGAGTGGTACAGCCTTTGAACTCAGACTGGGTAATGCTTTGAACTAGATAAAGGAATGGTAGAGTATTACTGTACAGTTATCCGGTGTAAACATCTAGATCAGTGTTCTGTGAATCCTGTTCCTGGGGACCCAAAGGGGTGCACATTTGAAATCAATTCAAATCAATTCAACTTCATTCAACTAATCAGCTCATCAAACCTTTGATTACTTAAATCATTTATCTTTTACATTTGTAAATTTTTTGTCATTTAGCAGACACTCTTATCCGGAGCGACTTACGGTAGTGAGTGGATATATTTTTGTACTTTTTCCGTACTGGTCCCCCGTAGGAACTGGTCTTGTGTTAGTGCTAGTGCAAAAACAAAAATGTGTGGGATGCACATTTGGGTCCCCAAGACCAGGATTGGGAAACACTCCTTTGTGAACATCAGTTAGCATTCCATTCAAATTCATTGATTTTAACATGTGTCTTGTCTGTGAATTTCTGGAAATAATAATGTGTGGGGAATTTTTTTTTTTTTTTCTTGCTGGCATTAAACGAGGACAGTGAAGTGTTTTTATTTTTTGAAAATACTATTATTTTACATGGGTGAAGTTACCTTTCTAAACATTATACTATTTTATAGAAATACCGTATTTTTGAACTGATGTTCATCTATGAAAAATAAACAAATTTGAAGTCCTTTAAATGTTTGACCTTTTTTCAAAAATGACCAATATTGCACAAAGCCTTATTTTGTCAATGACTAACATCCTTAGCCTGATAAGACTGTCTGCTTCTACTCTGTTCTAAATCGAGAAAATGTTCTCTACACAGCGCTGAAAATAACATAAAAGCCACATAGGTATACTTTGGGAATGAATCAAAGGTTATATAAAACCCTCCCACTCACCCAGTCAGAAACATACTTTAAAAACAGAAACACAGACAGGTGTGTGTGTGTGTGCGTGCACATGCATGTGTGTGTGTGTGTGTGAGCACGTGCCTGTGCATGTCTGTGACTGTGTGCGCAAGTGTGTGTATGGAGTGTGTGGTGTTAATGCACACTGAGGAGGTTTGTGCTGCCCGGTAACTGACAGGCTGTCTAGGTAGAGAGGTGGAAAAAAAAGTGTCAGGAAGCGAGAAGTGGAGAGGAGAGTGGCAGGAAGCGAGAGGCTTATCGGCAGGCCCGTCACCCCCAGGTCAGAGGAATGGCTCCACGGTGTCAACTCTGTGACAGAGAGAGACATCACCATCCATTCAACCCCCCAGGGAGCAGAGAGCAGTGGAGGGAAAAGGATAGCAGGCCACCCACCCTCCTCCTCCCCTATCCCAACCACCCACCCTCCTCTTCCCCTATCCCAACCACCCTCCTCCTCCCCTATCCCAACCACCCTCCTCCTCCCCTATCCCAACCACCCTCCTCCTCCCCTATCCCACCCACCCACCCTCCTCCTCCCCTATCCCACCCACCCTCCTCCTCCCCTATCCCAACCACCCTCCTCCTCCCCTATCCCTCCCCTATCCCAACCACCCACCCTCCTCCTCCCCTATCCCAACCACCCTCCTCCTCCCCTATCCCACCCACCCTCCTCCTCCCCTATCCCAACCACCCACCCACCCTCCTCCTCCCCTATCCCAACCACCCACCCTCCTCCTCCCCTATCACAACCACCCACCCTCCTCCTCCCCTATCCCACCCACCCTCCTCCTCCCCTATCCCAACCACACTCCTCCTCCCCTATCCCAACCTCCCACCCTCTCCTCACCCACAGTCACCAGACCCCTCCTCACCCACAGTCACCAGACCCCTCCTCACCCACAGTCAACAGACCATTCCTCACCCACAGTCACCAGACCTCTCCTCACCCACAGTCACCAGACCTCTCCTCACCCACAGTCACAAGACCATTCCTCACCCACAGTCACCAGACCCCTCCTCACCACAGTCACCAGACCTCTCTTCACCCAGTCACCAGACCCCTCCTCACCAGTCACCAGACCTCTCCTCACCCACAGACACCAGACCTCTCCTCACCAGTCACCAGACCCCTCCTCACCCACAGTCACCAGACCCCTCCTCACTCACTCACTCATTCAGAATTTAAATCCAACCTTCCACTATAGAATGTTCAGACACTACATAAAAAATTCCTTGAGTGTCTCTCTCTATAAAACAGAAATGCCACGCCCTCAACGATGTGTCCCTGGCGCTTCTTTTCACTAGCTAATAGTAAATCCCCAAGAGCCTCTCTCTCTCTCTGTCTGTCTCGGGCTCTGTGTGTAAATTACATTAGCAGACTTTAACAGAGATGCAGCAGCAGCGGCTCCAGCTTGTTGTTCTATGGGGAGAATTCTGACTGCACCCACATCTCATTCTCTTATAAATTAATAAACGAGTGACTCTGATATGCGTGCAGGAGTTCTGGGTTAGGAGTTATAATTATCATCAGCTCTCTCTACTTCATGAATACCAATATATTGCTTTCTCTCTCTGTTTCCTCAATCCATTCCCCGACTATCATATTGACTGTACTTTCTAGTGTATTACCCTCGCTTTCAGCTCTCGCTCTCTCTCTTTTTACTCTCTCCCGCTCTCTTTCTCTCTC